>NC_059075.1:155325262-155625262 GCF_020497125.1 Mauremys mutica
GTGCAGCGCCCAGCGCGATGGGAGGCCCCTACACTCAGCTAAACCATGGAGCCCGTGGGAGGCTGTTGCCGTGGCAGGACTGTCCCAGCGGGGGGCGGCGCCAGCTGCTGCGGGGCAGTTGCTTGCAAAGCCGATTTATTGATAATTTTCAGAGCACAAGTCAGGGGATAAAAGCAGCTGCGGGGCCCGTCCCTGTCGGCTTCCCAGTCACCCCCAGGGGGCGCTGCAGCGCTGCAGGAAAAGCAGGATATAACCCCCCCCACCCTCACCTCCCCATAGCGCCCCCCCGCCCCCCCGTGCTTCCATCCACCAGCCTCTCCCAGCCGCATCCCGCAGACCCCAGCAGCGCGGGGCCCACACCCGGTGTCAAGGGGGGGGGTCTACAGACATCCTGAGGGGGGTCGGCCTGGCAGTGCCAGGGGCAGGTCCGCGCGTGGCTCACGGGGCTGCAAGGAGGAGGGCGGCGAGTGTCAGTGCAGCTGGAGAAGCGCTGGCAGGGGGCCCACACCCTTCACATGCTCCTGGATCCAGCTGTCGTAGGCCGTCACCCGGGTGAAGACCCCGGGGAACTTGGGATGAGAACAGACGATTCCACTCACTTTTCTGGTCAGATACCAGCTCACGACTCCGGCCAGGTACCAGGTGCCGCCCTGCTGACAGGCCAGAGGCCCCCCGGAGTCGCCCTAGAGAGAGAGAGAAACGGGGGTCAGGGCCCCAATTCCCGTCGCTGTCACCGTGAGAGCGAAGGCCGGATGAGGGGCACAGAACATACCCGGTCTGAGCAACAGGAGCAACGACCTCAGTCAGAGGGGTCTGGGCATCAGCTGGTACTATGGGGCCCTGATCTCAACCGGGATCTGGGTGGCACCTGGCACACTGGGGCCCTGGTCTCGGTCGGGGTCTGTGCAGCACCTGGCACACTCAGGCCGTGGTCTCAGCTGGGGTCTGGGCAGCGGAGGTGCAATACCCACAATCACTGGGAGGAAAGGCTCTCACTTTGCAGAATCCCTTGGGGCTGCCCATGTCCATGTACCCGGCGCAGATCATGCTGGTTTTGATTCTCTCTGGACCCAGAGGTGAGCGTGGATTCAGTGTGTTGTAACGCTTGTTGCAGTCTGCTGTGCTGATGATGGGAACCGCCAGCTGCTGCAGGGTCTGGGGTCGTGGGAGAGGCTCTGAAGGGGGAGAACGGGGGTGCGGCAGGGTTATTCCACCAGAGTCTGGTGCTTCCTGAACCCAGCGCGCCGGGGTCCAGATGTGGCGTTTGTGCCCGTGAGCAGGTTCCCCCGGGCCTGAGCCATTCTGGAGAGGAGTCTGGCTGCCAAGGCACATTTCTGCACATGTGATTATCTCCTACTATGGCCAAGTGCAGGCGTGCCCCTGTGTGTGTCAGTGCTGCCCCACAAGGAATACACACACACACACACACAAAATCCCCTCCAGCAGGGGGCAGTGCTGCCCCCCCCATGGCCCTGATCATCCGGGACCCCAGGCCTCTAACTCAGGAGCGCAATCGATTTAACTTCACAGAGAGAAGGTTAAGGGGTGAATTGAGCCCAGTCTATTCGTATCTACAATGCGAAGATGTGTTTAATAAGGGGCTCTTCAGTCGAGCAGGGGAAGGTGGAACATGATCCAGTGGCTGGAAGTTGAAGCCAGACACACTCAGCCTGGAAATGAGGTGTCAGTGTTTAACAGTGAGGGCGATTAACAGTTGGAGCAATTTACCAAGGGCAGTGGTGGATTCTCCATTTGTAAATCCAGATGGGGCGGCCAGCTCAGAGATCTGGCCTCCTTAAAGCAGCAATTCCTTCAGGGACCTTCTCTGGCTTGTGCTCTCCAGGAGGTCAGCCGAGATGGTCACAGCGTCCATGACCACCAGAGCCCTTCTCATAGGAAGGTTTGTAGCGTCTGCCCCGGGCCCCGTGCTTTGGGGGCCCTGTGGGGCATAGGGCAGTCTGAGGGATTAGTGGGGGCCTGGCGCTGGCAGCAGGGGTCAGGCCTGTCTCCCCGCACTCACCGGCAGTGGTGGAAGTGGAGCGACACGGCTGGGAGCCAGCGGAGCGGCTCAAGCTGGAGCCAGGTCACTGCATTTCCCGCCAGTGTTCCCACTCCTGCACCAGGCCCCCTGCTACCCCCCCAGGCTGCGTCGCTCAGGGGAGGGGGCTTGGGGGAAGGGGTGGAACGGGGCTGGGGAGGGGGCGGAGCAGGGGCGGGGACAGAGCAGGGAACTTCTCTCCCCAACCCCATAACATTTATGTTCTCCCAGTGCCTCTCTGAGACCTTTGACACTTACTGGTCACTTCAACGTTTCCCCAGCCGGTGACCCAACACTTCTTCCCCACGGGGAACTGGCGGGTGGCCCCCGGCAGGGAGATGGGCCGGATGAACGTGGATTTCACTGGCTCCTTCAGCCTCACCAAGGCGACGTCAGCAACGAAGCTCGTCCTATTGTACCGGGGGTGGGGGATGATCTGCTGCACCTCGGCCAGGACTGGTTTTGGGGAGAGAGGGAGGAGCTGGTGCGCTCCCAGCACCACACGGTACTGGGAAGGGGACACGGGGCTGGGGGAGAGAAAAGGAAAAGGGGGAGACAGTGTGATACTGAGATGCAGCCACCTCTGCGGCGGGCACAGCAGCAGAACAGAGCAGGGGGGGCAATGAGGGGGCAGAGGCCACAAACAGATGTTGCTGCAAACCAAATAAGAGGAACCTGCCCCTCCCCAACCTGGTCCTGCCTGGGTTACTCACGGATGGAAGCAGTGAGCGGCTGAAACCACCCACTGGGCTGAGATGAGGGATCCTCCACAGACGTGGTCGTATTCATGGTTTTTGTCATATTTCTGCACACTGACCTGCCAGGGCCATCGACCCTTCTGGGCATCCTGCCCCCCTATGATATGGCTGAACACTGCACAAACCAGGGAGCCATGTTAACATGGGACAAAGTGCACATCTCCCACCCAGAGCCAGAACCCAGGAGTCCTTGGTCCCAACCCCAACCCCCTAGACCCCACTCCCCTCCCAGAGCAGGTGATACAACCCAGGAGTCCAGACTCCTTACCTGTCTGGTCTTGACTCTCCTCTGCACCTGCGGAGGGATGGAGATGTTGGAGAATCATTACAGAGTCAGGGCCACTGGGGGAGGATCATCACTAGGGTCCGATTGGGGAGGGTGGAAGGTGGGGAAAAGAGCTGGAATAAAAACCCCATCCAGTGTCCCATAGCTCCTCCCATAATCTACATACTCAATAGGTGGCTACTGTGCATCAGTAAGTTTCAGAGTGAACGTTGACATGAGATGAAAGGGGGCTGCTCCCAGCTCTCTCAGGGCCACACGTCCTCCCTCCACCCTGCAAAGCCCAAGGGCGGGAGAGGGTTTGGGTGCAGAAGCTGAGAGGGTGCTGGGGCCGTGGCACCTGTGGGAGTGAGTCAGAGGGGCTGGAGGGGTCATGCCAGCCGTGTTGGGGGTGGTGGGGGTGTCTCGGGGGTGGGCTGAGGGTCCCATCATTCACAGCAGGGCCGGGGACCGGCACATCATTTCTGCCCCTCAGTGCACAGAACCTGTTCTGCTCCCGTCCCCACAAACCCTTGAACCCAGGCCCTGGGAAAGGGACAGAGCCAGTCCACTGGGGCAGGATCTTCCCCCCGAGTCGATTCCACCCCCGGGGGGCAGGATCATCCCCTTCTGCCAATTCCACTCGCAGGGGGCAGGATTGTCTCATCCAGTCGATCCCCCCCCCCAAGGCTGCAGGGTCGTCCCCTCTGGTCCATTCCCCGTGGCTCTGCATCGCTCTGGATCCCTTGGTCCCTCTTACCATGCGCTGGGGACGGCAGCACCACCAGCAGCAGGAGCAGTGCAGCCAGCTGGGAGCAGAGCCCCCCCATCATCCTGCCCCACAGGAGCCCTGGGTTTGGACGGCCCAGCTCAGCCGCCAGCCAGCAGAGCAGGAAATCCCCAGCTTTGAGGCAGTGAGTTATAAACCCAGCTTGAGCCGCCCCGTGGGTGTGGGGTGTGATTTCTGCCAGACCACTTAACCGCCAGCCGTGTGCATCAAGAAGCCACGGCACCTCTGAGCCCTTATCTCTGGTCCCGTAGTTCTCTGGCTTGGAGCCCAGCGTTTTCCTGTTTAAATCTGTGATGTACAGGAAAGTAGAAGCAGCAAAGAATCCAGTGGCACCTTATAGACTAACAGACGTTTTGCAGTCTGTAGGGTGCCACAGGATTCTTTGCTGCTTCTACAGAACCAGACTAACACAGCTACCCCTCTGGTACAGGAAAGTGAAAACAGAAGCTCACGGACCCTCAGCTCCACCCACCCCTTGTGCAGCTTAGCCAAGATCTGGTCCTTGCTGGGCCATACCTGTCAGGAGGAGAAATCAGGGCTGTGACTCCCTGCCCAGGTTTTCCCAGGACTGTCCTTTTGCCTGAGGTAGCCGGGCCAGGCCGTGTGTCTGGTGCTCGGTGCCCACGGCTGGCCAGTGCTCTGGGGTCAGGAAACCCCCCGCTGTCCATTCTTCAGCACCACACCCCTGCTCCCCTCCACTTCCAGGGACCTGCCGTGCAGCCCTTTCCCCAGGCAGGTGTCACAGGCAGCAGCCTCCCATGCTGCTCTCACTCATTGGCCTCCAGCAGCCGGGGGCACCAGAGAGATTTCCTGCCCACGCAGCAGTTTGGTGGCAGGGGGTAGCAGGTGGGGAGGGGATGGTACATGGGTGGGGGGGCTATAGGAACACGCCGCCACCACTGAGCTCAGAGCAACGTTTTTCCTTTACCCAGCCGTGGCTGCTTCACTTGTGCCCCCATCCCCCAAAACGTCACACCCTCTCCCCCCGCACAGCCCTGGCTGAGGTATCCCGGCTGCAAACGCAGTCAGTCTCTGCAGCATCCGGCACAACGAACCCTCCATCTCAGTGCGGGGGTCTGTGCAGAGCCCGGCGTGAGAGGGGCCCCAATCTCAGTCAGGGGGTCTGTGCAGGGCCTGGCGTGAGTGGGGCCCAGATCTCAGTGCGGGGGGTCTGTGCAGGGCCTGGTGTGACGTTGCACTCCATAAGTCTTATGGAAATATGCTAATGAGTGTGAATATAATGTAACTGGAATATGCTTCATGCAAAAGGTCTCCTTTAAGGTATCATTACAAAGCTTATAATCTACAGAGTGTGGTCCTCCCATTTCTACAAATGTATCATTCTTGTATCTAAAGCTAGAAATATGAAGTATTACTGTAAAGTCCTATTGTAACTTTGCGAAGTGTGGGCCATTAATACCGGTAATGGCTTGGAGTCTTGATGGCTCCCATTAACCGGGACAATTGGTTGTAAATGGCTCTGTTTACTTGAAAGCCTTCCTGTGAGTTAGGCAGGGAAGAATGAAGGCTTGGGGGTCTCACAGGACATGTGGCCATGTCACCTGGTACTGGCATCCATCTTAAACCTGGTGCTTTCCCATTTAGAAGGCGGGGTGGGGACCCAGAGAGAGAGAGGAAGGATTCCCGCTTTGTGCCAAAGATATAAAAAGGGGTGGAACAGAACAAAGGGAGCTGCCAGTCATGAGAAATCCCTTAGTTACCACCTGAGCTGGAACTAACAAGGACTGTACAAGGGAAAGGATTGGGCCCAGCCTAGGAAGGAGTCTAGTCTGTGAGAGAAGCTGATTGGAACATCTCTGAGGGTGAGATATTACCTGTAATCAGTTTCTTAATGTATTAGGCTCAGACTTGCGTGTTTTGTTTCATTTTGCTTGGTAACTTACTTTGTTCTGTCTGTTTTACTTGAAACCACTTGAATCCTACGTTTTATACTTTAGAAAATCACTTTTGTTTATTAATTAACCCCAGAGTAAGTGATTAATACCTGGGGGAGCAAACAGCTGTGCATGTCTCCCTATCAGTGTTAAAGAGGGCGGACAGTTTATGAGTTTACCCCGTATAAGCTTTATACAGAGTAAAACGGATTTATTTTGGGTTTGGATCCTATTGGGAGCTGGGTGTCTGGGTGCTGGATACAGGACTATTTGCTAAGCTGTTTTCAGTTAAGTCTGCAGCTTTGGGGTCATGGTTTAGACTCTGGGTCTGTGTTGCAGCAGGCGAGCATGTCTGGCTCAACAAGGCAGGGGTCTGGAGTCCCAGGCTGGCAGGGAAAATGGGCTCAGAGGCAGTCTCAGCACATCAGGTGATAGTCCCAAGGGGGTCTCTGTGACCGAACCCGGCACACATATCTTCTGAGGCATCATTTGAAAAGTCTTGATCTGTTGAACATTAATATCTTATTGAGTTGTGTGTGCTGCCACTGTATGTGAAGTTATGAGATTTTGCTATGTGTGTGTCACTGAAAAATGTTGTGAGGTTGGGAGACACCCACAACGAGCCTTTCAGGTACAAAAAAGGAGTAGCCATAAACAGCTAGACAGCGGGTCAATGGCTCATCAACACCCATCAAGGAAAGAATCCACTGTCCCAGGAACTGTAGACAATGGAGATTTCTCAGAGGGATCACGCATACAGTGGAGACTTCTCAGTGGGAACACGTATACAGTGGAGACTGCTTGACCAATGGGGACTGCCTGACCCCCACTTCACAGCAAGGATCTTTCCAGGAAGCTGTAAGAAACTATAAAAGCGGGGAACTGACACCTGGAAACACGTCTGGAGGACAAAGACTTTGAACTAGGGGAGGGTGGTCCCGGGCTGGGAAAGAGTCCCAGCCTACGTATTGAGGATCTGTGACCAGTTTGTACCATCTGTTAGGGGGAGACTCTGCTTCATTCAAATCCTGTTTAGTTTCTAGAACTTTGACTGCAAATTTATTTATTTTATGTTTCTTAAGTAACCAACTCTGATTTCTGTGCTTGTTACTTATAATCACTTAAAACTGATCTGTCTGTAGTTAAACCTGTTTTATATTTTACCTTAAAAAGTTAGTTTTGGTTGAAGTGCTGGGGAAATCTCAGCTCAGGCTCTGAACAGAGCGGGGCTCATGTGGCAGTGAGTTCCAAACATAAAAGATCCATTAAGAAATATATGAAGAACCCACCCCAGAGGTGGCTGCATTGCAGTGCTGGCTGCTGGGGGACTGTTACCAGCACTGGAAAGAATCAAGTATTTGATAAGGAGGGTTTTGTTTTCGATCTAAGAAACACCTCATTCCTGAGAAGAGGCGCCTGCCAGGTTATTTCTGTGTGGCGAGGAAGTGGTCACACCCAGTAGTTCCCGAGGGGGCTGTGTCTCTGCCAGGGCTCCGGCCAAACCCTCTGGCCCCAGGGCAGTCACAACGCAAGGCAGGGTCGTCTCCTGTCTATTCTCCCCTCCCCAGGGGCCAGGATCGTCCCCTCCAGCCCATTCCCCAGAGATGTGCACCTCTCCGACGGGAACAGAGCCGGTGGAGAGGGTGTTAAGGGCCAGGCAGGAGGCTGGAACTGAAGGTTCAGAGGGGGTTACATTACACAGACCCCAAAAGCATCCCGGGGAAACCCCACCCACAGCACAGCCAGGTCCTGGAAGAAGACACCGGACTCATACATTTGTTGTGACTGTAAAGTTCATTGCACTTCAGAGACTGTTGCTCTGAACCTCACCCAAGCCATTTCCTCACGGGGTGCAACCTGGGCTGTGGGACCACAGACCCCTCTGCCCCACTGACCTGGGGTGAGCCTCTCACGCTGTGATGCTGTGACAAGCCACAGGCCTCTGGCAGGTGCTGCACCCACACAGACACCCACAGGCAGGGATCCGCCCAGCTGAGATACATGGATGTTTCTCCCAGCCACTCATGAACCAACAGTCGAGAGGCCCCAGTCAATTTCCCCTCCGCCTTGCACCCCAGAGCTGTCCTGTCTGGCAGTGGCCAGAAGCCTGCTGGTATGAGTTCATTACCCAGTTCACCCCTCTCTCAGTTTGCAGAGGAGATGCACCAGCCTTTGTAAACTGAGCTGAAATTTCCCAAACACTTCAACCAAAACGTCCTTTTTAATGTAAAATATAAAACTGGTTTATTAACTACAGACAGATCGATTTTAAGTGATTATAAGCAGCAAGCGCAGACATCAGAGTTGGTTACTTAAGAAACAAAACTAAATTTTCAGTCAAAGTTCTACAAACTGGGGTAAGACGAGGCCCTGAAACATAAACCCTTATATCAGAGGCCTGGTATGAGGCCTGAGGCCTGAACTAAAGTAATGGTCAAGACTTTGCTAACGTAAAGCAAAGTGAAGCTGTGAGCCAGAGGCAGGCCCTGCTCACAGGAGCTGGCAAGGAAAGGGACAAAGAGACACACCTAAAAGGTGCTGGACACTAGAGATATAAACATGTGCCAGGATGGTACCAGAGCTCTGATACTTTCACATTCCACACAGATAACAAGGAACAGGCCGACCCATCCTAAAGACAGAGGCAAAAGTGTAACATGATGGATAGAGTTGTGTTAATTGAACCAACATGTACAAGGAGGGATTATACCTCAATACATCAGGAGTGATGTGTAACTTGTTTGTACCTGTGTGAAAAAATGGACCCCTGAGGAGTTGTCTTTGTCCAGCCTAGGGGGCAATGGAGAGTCCTGCCACTGACTGAGCCGGTCCATTGTCCGGGAGCACATCTATACTAGCAGAACTGTAGACATCTGATCCGGGGAGCTAGAGACTGTTTTTCGTTTGGCAATAAACCTGGCTGGGAGCCTTCGTACCTTATCAGAGTCTGTGGTCATTGGGCAGTTTGCTCGAAATCTGCTGTGTCAGTGGTCTGCAGAGCTGGGGCAACACACAGAGGGAACACACACACGCAGCCGACTGTTATCAAGATTGAATAGACCACTGGTCTGGCGAGTAAGCGAGCTGTCCAGTGTAGGAATCGTTATCTAACATGACAGAAAACCATAAGCTAGAAAACCCCTTTAACTCCTCCCTGCAAAGCCCCACAGAGTTTAATAACTCATGGACCTGCTGGGTTGCTAGCAAAAGAGTGTCCATATGAATGTAAGCAGAGTCAGGCTGAGCTCTACCCTGAGACTGGTGGTGAATTATGGCAAGTTGTGGAAAAGAACTTCAGGGGTTGGTCTTGTTTGCATAGACACACCCACCCTGCCTAGCATGAGCCCAAATGGTCACTGTGGCTGCTGTGGGGTCCCCAGTTTCTCTGTTATTGGGGCAGGAAGAATAAAGTGTTGTTACCCTGATTATGTGAATCCCGGCCAGTGGAACTGTTTTATGACAGAGGGACTTGCCATCAACTAAGTAGCACTCGCTAGACAAGGGACATGGGTTCCAAAACCCAGTGAATTGAGAGGGTCAGGTACAGACATTTAGACCTGGTGGTATGGGCCCTTTTGAGAACCTTAACTGTCTATCGCACCACCATTTTTCTCCAGTGTGGAGTATCAGAGCTAATTTTGATTTTATTAACAGTCTAGTTACAAACTACTAAGCTGAATTCTCTTTAGGCCAATGGTGTACCAGCACTGAGGCTCCCCTACTACAAGCTGAAATCACTAAAGAGCTAGAATTGCTAAGAGCTGAAATTGCTGAGGAGGCAGCAGAGCAGAGGAGTTTGCAGGACAGCTGGAGTGGCTCAAGGGATGGCTGGTGGAGTAGAGTTGAGCAGAGCAGCTCACGGGATGGCTGGTGGAGCGCAGTGGCTGGGGTGAAGGCTGTAGCAGAACCCCACAGAGAGGTGGGGCAGTCGGCCTCGGACCATGTATGGTGCCCCTAAACACATCTGTGCCCCCGCCCATTTCCACCCAGGGTGGGAGGTAAAACTTTTGAACTCTGGGGCTGCACTGGGGTGTTGGACTTTTGGGACTTTGGGTGATTTTTTGGGTTGCTGGACTTAAGACCCTGAGGGGAAAAGGACACTGCCAAACTTACTTGGGGGTGGGTCTTTTGCTCATGGTTTGTGTTATGAATCCTGTTTGTGGTGTTTCCCCAACATAATGCCGCATTGTTTCCCTCCTTTATTAAAAGGATTTTGCTACACTCAGACTTTGTGCTTGCGAGAGGGGAAGTGTTGCCTCCTAGAGGCACCCGGGGCGGGGGGTGGTAGGTAATTGTCCCAGGTCACTGGGTGGGGGCTCGAGCCGGTTTTGCATTGCGCTATTGAAACGGAACCCCTGGATACTGAACCCGGCCCTTGTTGCTGCCAACTTAGATGGGCAGAAAGGTCACATGCATTTAAAAAGTATAGTGGGGAAGTGATTCTATGACTGAATCAGGGTTTTTGGGGTGTTGTAATGGATGTAGGCACGTACATACTAAACCGAAACAAAAAGAGTGGCCACCCACTGATAGTAAACCTACCCCTATCTATCACTACACATCATACAGGCATTCTATCTTGAAGATACATTTCTTTGCAACAATCTGTTGCCATAAATCTCCCTCATGAGCAGTTCTCAGGGGAGGGAGGAAGGGGCCCTGAGCCAGGGCTTGTTTATGTAGCTGGGAGGGAGGGGAGAACATTTCTTTTACCTTCTTTCACACAGATGGCATTTATTTGACAGCTACATTTCTCCTGCAGCTACATCCTTATCAATCCTCGCAAGCAACAGGGAAGGGAAGAATATAGCAACTTATGTATTAAACAAAGAAATACTGCCTACTCCAGTTTGTTCCTCACGGCAGCCCAGCCTCGGCTCCCTTCCCCGCCCCGACCTGCACTGTGCACTTGCAGCGCTTTCCTGTAGCCGAAGACTTTCAAAACCCCTGTCCCAGCCGGGCTCGGCCTGAGGCTGACGCCCGAGAGCGCATCAGTGACGCCGGCTCTCACGGGTCTGGCGGTATTAGATTAGCTTTTTGCTTTTATTTCATTTGACCAAATCTTACTTGTTCTCCTTTGACTTGTAATCACTTAAAATCTATCTTTTGTGGTTAATAAATCTGTTTGTTTATTCTACCTGAACCAATGCGTTTGGTTTGAAGCATGTCAGAGACTCCCCTTGGGATAACAAGCCTGGTACATATCAATTTCTTTGTTAAATTAACGAACTCATATAAGCTTGCAGCATCCAGCGGGCATAACTGGACACTGCAAGACGGAGGTTCCTAGGGTTGTGTCTGGGACCGGAGATATTGGCTAGTGTCATTTGGTTGCTCAATCCAAGCAGCAGCTGACATGCAAGAGGCTGTGCGTGACCAGCCCAGGAGTGGGGGTTCTCCCAGCAAGGCTGGGTCAGGCTGGCTCCCAGAGCCAAGGATGGAGTGACCTAGCAGATCATCGGTCCAGATAACACCACAGTGAGCATGAAAGATTTGCTTGGTATATGTATTCAGTGCATGTTGCTAACAAATAGATGTTTAGTGGACAACTGTGTAAGGCTCTTTCACTGGGAAAAGGTTCTGCAGACCCATAGAGCTCTGAGGGGAAGGGCGGGTACTTAAATTGACCCAGTTTCTTCCTGATCCCCATGGGTACAGATAGGTTTGCCAGTAGCTGGGATTGGGCAACAGGGGATGGATCACTTGATGATTCCCTGTTCTGTTCATTCCCTCTGGGGCACCTGGCACTGGCCACTCTCGGAAGACAGGATATTGGGCTAGATGGACCTTTGGTCTGACCCACTGTGACCATTCTTCTGTGTCTTACACCCCGAACCCTCTGTAAGGAAAGGGTGAGGGTGCCTTAAATTGACTGGGTCATGCCTTGAGCCCTAGGTAGGGTATAGGCGGGGGGGCCCAAATTGACCGGGTAACACAATGACTCTGGGACAGTCTCTGCTGTGGTGCTATTCTGAAGTGGCTATTGGGGTGTAGTTATTCTGGAATAGTTAAGCCAGCCTATTCCCCCCATGTACATAAACTGAGTCCCCCGTGTTCTCCTCTAGAAGAGGGTCTGGGTAGCACCTCGCCCAGCGAATCTGAGGCTGACACCCAAGAGAACTTTGCAGTCCATGTCTATGGTTCTGTCTACACGGCGATGTAAACCCAGAGTTAGCAGGAATGGATTTAGCAGCCCCTGGGGTTGTTAACCTAGGGCTGGAGCAGATACACTCATTTGTAACCCCAGGTAAGGGCTGGTTGAACCCTGGGTTCCAGCTCGGAGCTCCAGCATCTGCACATCATTGTGCAGGCCTGAGTGCAACCACCCGCATCCCAGACCCCCTAGCGCCCTCCCCAGCTGCTGCTGCCCTTTCCCCCTTTGGGGGTGATGCAGCCTGGGAAAACTGAACTGGCCAGAGGAGAAAGAAATTCGGCCCGTGGGATTGTGGGATACTTTGGGCAGCCTCCCAGAGCACAAGTCCAGCAGGGGTAGGGTTAGGCTGCAAAGAACAGGGCTTGAACCCTGGCTCCCAGCTTGACTCAGGCTCGGACCCTCCATCCCCGGGCGGTCCTGGGTCCCTGGGTCCCCGAATTCAGGGTCACAATAGTGGCTTTAAAGCACCTTCCCCCATCCTGCCACATGTGCCTCCCATGATGCACTACAGCCATGATGCCTGGCTTCCCCTCACCGAAAAAGGGCACTGTGGTGCATTGTGGGAAATGTAGTTTGGGTGCCTCATTCTCCTCTAGCTCAGCCCAGCTCCCTGGTCGGACTAGAACTCCCATGGTGCACTGGGGCCATGATGCCTGGCTTCCCCTCACCAAACAAGGAGTTGCTGGTGCATCATGGGAGATGAAAGTCTATTTGTCCTCTGAGGCCAGGCTCATGGGAGGTGCCGTCCAACCAGGATTCCCACCTGTGATGGGGTGAACCTGGCCCCTTAGGGCTTGTTGCTGGAGGTCCTGCAGTCCTAGGACACCGCCCCCCCCCCCAGGAAAAGGAGCAATGAGGGGGGGTCCTCCAGGCCTGCCTAGAACGGCTGCAGGGAAGCAGCCAATCAGGGCGCAGCAGGCTCAGTTAAAAGGAGCTGCAGGGGCTGAGCAGGGCAGTCGCTGGCTGGACCAGAAGGGTCACAAAGGAGTAAAAGACGCCACCGGGAAAGCGACTGGGGCCAAGCCCGGCTCACCCCGGGACAGGCCTGGGACGCTGCCCAGCCACAGGGGCCTGAGAGACCCTGGGAACTCAGGACAGAGAGAGAGAAACTCTCAGGCGAGGAGACCTGGGGGAGACGCTGCTCAGACAGGGAACAGACAGAGAACCCAAGAAGGGGGTGGGACAGAGCGGGGAGCAGCCCAGGACATGCAGCAGGTGGCTGCTACATGCAGGGTCCCTGGGTTGGGACCCAGAGTAGTGAGCGAGAGTTCAGCCTTCACCCCAGCCACTGCGCTCCACCAGCCATCCCGTGAGCTGCTCCACTCAACTCTACTCCACCAGCCGTCCCTTGAGCCACTCCAGCTGTCCTGCAAACGCCTCTGCTCTGCTGCCCCCCCCCCCCAGCAATTATAGCTCTTAGCAATTCTAGCTCTTTAGTGATTTCAGCTTGTAGTAGGGGAGCCTCAGTGCTGGTGCACCATTGGCTTAAAGTGAATTCAGCTCAGTAGTTTGTAACTAGACTCTTAATAGAATCAAAATTAGCTCTGATACTCCACACTGGAGAAAAGTGGTGGTGGTGCAATAGACATTTAAGGTTCTCAAAAGGGCCCATCCCACCAGGTACAAATGTCTGTAACTGACCCTCTCATTTCACTGCGTTTTGGAACCCATGTCCCTTGTCTAGCGAGTTGATGGCAAGTCCCTCTGTCATAAAACAGTTCCACTGGCCTTGATTCACATAATCAGGGTAACGACACTTTATTCTTCCTGCCCCAATAACAGAGAAACTGGGGACCCCGCAGCAGCCACAGTGACCATGTGGGCTCATGCTAGGCGGGGTGGGTGTGTCTATGCAAACAAGACCAACCCCTGAAGTTCTTTTCCACAACTCGCCACAATTCACCGCCAGTCTCAGGGTAGAGCTCAGCCTGACTCTGCTTACATTCATATGGACCCTCTTTTGCTAGCAACCCAGCAGGTCCATGAGTTATTAAACTCTGTGGGACTTTGCAGGAAGGAGTTAAAGGGGTTTCCTAGCTTGTGGTTTTCTGTCATGTTAGATAACGATTCCTACAATGGACAGCTCGCTTACTCACCAGATCAGTGGTCTATTCAATCTTGATAACAGTCGGCTGCATGTGTGTGTTCCCTCTGTGTGTTGCCCCAGCTCTGCAGACCGCTGACACAGCAGATCTTGAGCAAACTGCCCAATGACCACAGACTCCGATAAGGTACGAAGGCTCCCAGCTAGGTTTATTGCCAAACGAAAAACAGTCTCTAGCTCCCCGGATCAGATGTCTACAGTTCTGCTAGTACAGATGTGCTCTAGAGTTTAGACAGGCCCAGAGATGAGGCTCAAGACCCCCAGAGAGGCCAACTGTTTGCTGGACTGTGTTACCCGGGAAGGGGTTCCTTCCTTTGTGTGTCTTTAGATTGTGTGTGACTTAGCCGGAGGGCCGAGGCACCCTGACTATGAGAACCGCCAGCAGGGGGCACCAGGAACAGAAAAAGGGAAGGGGGCAGGATCACACCCAGCTGACGGGAGCCGCTCATGAACTATGCTATGATTGTAAAACCTCTGAATGATCTTACCAGGGGATACCAGTCCAACAAGAACAAATCTAAGACCCAGAATAAGAGGAGGCCTCCAAAGCCTCCTGTGCAGAGACACTATGGCCCCTTCGAACCTTTTGGGCCACGGTGGGATGAGAGATGTGAGAGGGCTTTTCGGGAAATCATGACTCGCCTAACTCATGATCCCATCCTAGTCTTTGCTGACCCAAGCAAGCCGTTTACCCTGCATACTGATGCCAGTTTGGAGGGTCTGGGAGCAGTACTGTACCAGGAGGTGGAAGGCAAGTGTAAACCTGTAGCCTTTGCCAGCCGAGGACTGTCTGACAGTGAAACCCGCTATCCCATCCACAAGCTGGAGTTCTTGGCCTTGAAATGGGCCATCACTGAGAAATTTCGAGACTACTTGTATGGTGCTCAGTTCCAGGTGTGGACAGACAACAACCCACTGACCTATGTGTTAACAAGCGCTAAGTTGGATGCTACAGGGCAAAGATGGGTGGCCGCTTTGGATAGCTATGACTTCAGCATTCAGTACCGATCAGGGAGAAGCAAAGGCCCCAGAAATCCCTTGCGGCATGCGTTCGAACTGGTAGAACCCTAACGGGCAGATGAAGGCTGTCTTCTCCTTATGCTCTTCTCCCAGAGGGATCTGGTAGTATCCACTCCGAAGATCCAACACAGAGAACCACTGGCTATCCAGCAAACAGTCCAAGGCATCTTGTACTCAAGGCATGGTGTACTGATCTACTGTAGTGCGCCTGTTTAGGGTGCGGTAGTCAATACACATCCGGATTTTTCCACTCTTCTTACGAACGACCACAATGGATGAGGCATAGGGGCTTCGGGACTCTGTAATGATACCAGTCGCGATCAGCTCTTGAAGATGATGGCGTACGTCTTCCATCTCAGAGAGGGCAATCCTCCTAGACCTCTCCCTGAAGGGTCAGGGATCTTGTAGCCTGATGTGGTGTTCCACTCCTTTGGCACATCCGACGTCCCACTCATGTAGTGAGAACACCTTGGATCTCTCGCAAAGCTTTTTCCTCAGGCGATCCTTCCACTCCTCAGACAGTGGTCAGTCCCCGAAGTCAAACTTTGCAGGATCTATCATTGGAACTTCAGCTTCACACTGGGGTCTCACAATGCTTTCAGGCTCAAAGATGTCTGCAATCTTCTGCCCTGGTTTTACAAACACATCACGGTGTGTTTCATTAGCAACCAGGATAGTCACCTCCTCCTGGGCTTCAGCAGGTAGGGTTATGACTCCACTGAGAACCAGCACTCCTTCTGGGAGCCCTCCCTCGGTTGGCTGCTCTGCCACAGCTAATGTTCCCTTACTGCCTTTTAGGCCGGTACTCCTGATAATCACCTCCTTTTCTGACATTGCAGGCACCACTAAAGGGACCGGGCCCTCATACCTCAGTGCTCCCACTGGCAAATCAGGCATCACTTTTCTTGTGTCCTCAATTTTTCTGTAGGCCACAGCACAGTGTGTGTGTATCACCAAGGTGTTCAGATATTGGTCTCCTGCTTGCTGTCTGCAGTAATCGGCAAGTATCCTAAAGAGGCTGGAGTTGTTGTACCCGAAAGGCTGGTTGTGGGTGCCCCCAACCTCACAGCATGTTTCAGTAACATACACAGAAGTAGCTCATAACCTCACCCAACATGGAGGCTGGGGAGCAGTGGGGAACTGGCTGGAGCCCCTCCATTGAGGGTTCATGGGTGGCTTGTGAAAGCAGTCATGTCACTCAGCTGGGTGTGTCCCTGCTTGTGGATGGCTGTGTAAGTGCGGTGCCTGTCAGAGGCTTGTAGCCTGACATCAGTGTGAGATATCAGAGGGGTAGCCATGTTAGTCTGGTTCTGTAGAAGCAGCAAAGAATCCTGTGGCACCTTATAGACTAACAGACGTTTTGCAGCATGAGCTTTCGTGGGTGAATACCCACTTCTTCGGATGCAAGACAGTGTGAGAGGCACCCCCACTCGATGTATTTGGGAAGGTTTAGTGGTTCCACAGTCCAGGCTGCACCCCAGGGACCAAGTCACAGGGGGTCGCTATCATCTTTCCATGTTTCACGCTCTCCCACCCCTCCACTCTCCCTGGGGGCTCTGCTCTCCCACTCCTCCCCCGGCCCTGTTGTCACCAAGGAAGGAAGGAAGCAGCACGTGGAGTGGTCCCGTTCCTCACCCTCCAGCCAGGGGCAGAGACAGCAGCAACATGGCTAGTGGGGAACACAGATGCCCCGTGATGCTGTCGTCCAAGGAGCAGCCTCCCCGGATGCTATCGGCAGATGGAGACTAGAAAGTGCAGCTCCCAGCCCGGCGATGCCCAAGGGCTGCCGGGGAATGAAGGAAACACTCCGGCAATTATAGGCATTGCCAAGCTGGCTGGGCGATGAAACTCCAGAAATGTACATTTTGCCGCTCCTCACCCCCCACACTGCGAGGTAAGCAG
This sequence comes from Mauremys mutica, assembly GCF_020497125.1. Classification (NCBI taxonomy): domain Eukaryota; kingdom Metazoa; phylum Chordata; order Testudines; family Geoemydidae; genus Mauremys; species Mauremys mutica. Next base: position 155,342,186 of record NC_059075.1, read on the forward strand.
TGTCAAAGTCTTTTACAATGCCCAGTTATCTCGGTCTGTTTATGGCCCCTCACACTCCTGTGTTTCTTCTCCAGCCCCACCTCTGCTGAGAATCACAGAGGTAGCAACTGATTTCGGGAAAGCAGAATCGAAAGCAATCCGAGCTGAGCTGCCCATGCACCTGGGCAGTCACTGAATGGCTCCCTCGCGAGGCCAGTGAGGGGGGGTCTGATTGTCACATCCTGGAAAGAGGAACAACTAGATCCACTGTGGCAACCCTAACAAAAGACTAAATGAAACAGCAACGGGCATCCTCTGATCAAGCCGGTCTCCCGGCGCCCCCACGGATGCTCTTCTTGGGGTCGAAGAGGGGCTTGTTCTGCTTCAGCTGAAACCCCGTCCCAAGAGACACCGGCTGTTGTTGCATTTTTCTGACCTGAGTGGCTAGTCAGGGGTCGGGGCCCTCAGGATGTCCCAGCCGGACAAAGAAATTGCTAGAGTCTGCTCTTCTCTGTGCTGCCGTCTTGTTTACTTGCAAGGAACCTCTGTCGTCCTGCTGCTCTGAAACCAGGACCTGGGCCAGGAGAACCAAGAACGGAAGAAATTTTCTTAGCTTTTTGCCCCACTCCCAGCCCCCTGAGCCAGCACAGCCCCAAACTCTCTGTCTAGCTTTGCCCAGCGTCACGCTGTGTTCCCAGGCTCCTGCCTCAGCCGCACTCTCTGCTCTCCTCAGCTCCTGTGTGATCTCTTTTCCCCCGCCCCTGCCACCACCTAAAACAACCCTCAGCCAAAAGCTCCGTGGCAGGTTCACACCCACCTTTTATCTGAGGTGGGGCTGTGACTGACTAGGAATTTCTGGTCATATATTTATTATGCTGGTGCATGCCTCAGTTTCCCTCTCTACCGTGCACTGTTACACAGGGGGTGCAAAAGGGTTTAGAAGCTGCTCTTGGGGCAGAACAGGAAACATGGGGCGTGTGGGTGATGTTACTGCCTGGGGGTGGTGACTGGGTTGTTACAGGACTGGCTGAAACTGACCCGCATCACTGGAGGTTTGGCCAAGACAACGGGCGCCCCAAGGACTGAATAACTGACACTGATCCCTGGGGATTTCCGGCAGGCGGAGCCTGTGAACTCAGCTGGGGTCCCTTGTACAACGGACCATTGCAGTGGTGTGGCCGACCCCGAAGGAAAAGGGGGACCCCTTTGGCGTTGGGGGCACTGAAGAGATGCCCTCAAGGGGCTGTATCAAAGCCAGGGTGTAGAACAGGTCCTGTGACCCCAGGACAGGACCCTATACTGACACTTATCTGAATGGAAAGGTGAGTCCAAACCCAACAACCTTAATGGGGTGTTAACTGAACCCGTAACAAGGTGTCACCCGGCTCAGAAGGCTATCTGTCGCTCCCACCAGCACAGTCAGTGGCCGAGCTGACAGAGGCCCGATACACACCCGATGGTGTTTCTCTGCCCCTCTCTATGCAACAGTGTTTAAACGCCACATTGGAGCCTTTCCAAGATTTCTGGGAATCTTCTAGGCACCAGTGGCTGGAAACCCATTAATTTGGGGGGAGCTGGAAGGGGCAAAACGGGGAAGATGCAGCTTCAAGCATTTCTGGCTTTCTGAGTCTTCAGGTTGTGCCCCAATTCGATGTTCAAGCTTCACTCGAACCACAAGAGCCAGAAATTGTCTCCATGTGAAGACCCAGCTTCATGGAAAGAGGGTGGGGCTGCGAGCTCCTGCAGGGCAGTGTGTTTAGCTCCGGCGGGCCGCGCGGCTGCCAGACACTGCTCTGAGCGGCATAGTAAGGGAGACGGGGCCGGGAGGTTGGATAAGGGGCAGGGAGTCCGGGGGGGCAGTCAGGGGATGGAGAACGGGGGGTTGGATGGGTGTGGGAGTCCCAGGGGGTCTGTAAGGGGCCGGGGGTGTGGATAGGGGTCAGGGAAGTCAGGGGACAGGGAGCGGGGGGGAGTTGGATAGGAGGTAGGGTCCTGGGGTGCAGTTAGGGTGGGAGGGTCTCAGAAGGGGGCGGTCATGGGACAAGGAGCAGGGGGCTTAAATAGGGGGTGGGGCCCAGGGGGGTGGTTGGGGCAGGGGGATTTCTGGAGGGGATGGTCAGGGGAGCGGGGGGGGGGGTTCGATGAGTGGGGGTTTCTGGGGAGGCAGTCAGGGGACAGGGAGCCGGGGGGGGGGGGTTGGATGGGTGCAGGGTTCTGAGGGAGGCAGTCAGGGGACAGGGAGCCGGGAGGGGGGGGTTGGATAGGAGATAGGGTGCTGGGGGGGCAGTTAGGGTGGGGAGGTTTCTGGAGGGGACAGTCAGGGGACAAGGAGCAGGGGGGGTTGGATGGGTGGGGGGTTCTGAGGGAGGCAGTCAGGGGACAGGGAGCCAGGGGGGGGGTTGGATAGGTGGTGGGGTCCTGGGGGGCAGTTAGGGTGGGGAGGTTTCTGGAGGGGACAGTCAGGGGACAAGGAGCAGGGGGGGTTGGATAGGGGGTGGAGTCCCGGGGCGGTGGTTAGGGGCAGGGGGATTTCTGGAGGGGACAGTCAGGGGACAAGGAGCAGGGGGGGTTGGATGGGTGCAGGGTTCTGAGGGAGGCAGTCAGGGGGCAGGAAGTGGGAGGAGTCGGATAGGGGGCAGGGGACAGGCTGTTTGGGGAGGCACGGCCTTCCCTACCTGGCCCTCCATACAACTTTGCAACCCAGATGTGGCCCTCAGGCCAAAAAGTTTGCCCACCCCTGCCATAGTTCTTTTAGGGGGAGGAGTGGGGGGCCAAGGAAATTCCCACACCAAAAACTTTGTGAATTTACAGTTAAGGTTGCTACAATGAATAACCCAGGGATTCTCAAACTGGGGGTGGGACCCCTCAGAGGGTCACAAGGTTTTTACATGGGGGGTTGTGAGCTGTCAGCCTCCACCCCAAACCCCGCTTTGCCTCCAGCATTTATTAATGGTGTTAAATATATAAAAAAGTGTTTTTAATTTATAAGGGGGGGGGTCGCACTCAGAGATTTGCTCTGTTAAAGGGGTCACCAGTACAAAAGTTTGAGAACCAGTGCAATAACCTATTTTCTTCCTCTTCTTCTTTCCTATGGCTTAACAACAGAAATGCTAGATGTCCAATTGATTGCTTCAGGTGACAGGGAGTAGATGGCAGAAATACCATCGGGCTATGATAGTTCGGCACATTGGTTGATGATGTGTTTCATAGTTTCAAGGCCATTTCCACAGTCACAAACAGGGTTGCGTCTCAGTCCCCGTTGATGGAGAAGGTAGGCACATCAGCCATGTGACGTGAAGATGCTCTTGAAAGTAGACCATATTTTCTGTGGAAGTGAAAAGCAACTAGATTATTTGGTTGGGTGCTTGATTAGGTGTTTGTTCAGGATGTTGGCATCCTTCCATCTTGCCACCCATTGGTCTTTGAGGGAGAGCCCTGAGTCTTTGAGTTCTTGTGCTACTTGTGGAAAAAGTTTTTTGGATTAATTCAGAATCTCAGTAAGTTATTTCTATCTTCATGTATTGGAAGATCCTTGTTCCCTTGAATACAACAGGATTCCCAATAATCTAACTTCCCCTCCTGCAAAGAGCATTGCCATTAAAAAACACTTCAGTGTAAAAATAGACAGCTGAGGTGTTGTGTATTTGGTTGTCATGGTTTTTGATCCTATGGCAACTGAGTTAGATTATTAGGGGATAGCCCAGCCAGCTTCTGCCGGTTGGGTGAGCTCTGTGTCTGTAAATAAAATGGTAGTTTTGTTAGCTGTCTGCTGTCTGGCCTCAAGTGATTTCTTCCTAAACCGGCTGCCCCCAAGGATATAACATGAGGTGATTGACATAAATATTGGATTGTCCTCAGGGTTCATAGAGCCAGCAACAAGCATAAGGAACATGTGAAAATGCAACTTGCATCCCCTCACAATACCCAATAACTAGGCTTGGCAGGATTTGATTTTTATTGCTAAATAGCAGTAAACATCAATTTCACCGCACACATGCAGCAACCAATGAAAAAATATTTCCACAGATAATAATTAGAATTTACAGACAGGCAAAGTAACTTCTTAGAGTTTGATTTAAGGATGTCTACTTTGCATATTTTGCCATGTGCTATAGACATTTTGTGTACGAACAGTTATAAAGCTTTAACTTTATGAATCTCAACAACTACTGTCATTAAATAATTATTCTTTGACCCCTTCAAATTGCATGAACTCCCGTACTCTTCCACAGCTGTGCAAATTTAAATCGATAAAATACAAAATGCTTAAAAATAAACATTGATCTTATCCGTCAAAATTTTAAAAAAAGTCTAATACTGCCAAGCCTATGCATAATACAGTGCAGATTTGCTTGCCTGTAAGTCAGGAGTTAAATGACTCAGACCAGACAGTGGATGGGCAGGTGTGTGCGGAATAAACAGATCAAGTCCACAAAGGAAGTTTACGTATTTATTTTGGTATGCTTTCCGCCAGTTGAGAAGGGATGGGTGTGGTATCTAACGTCCACACCTTAGCAAACAATATGCATTCTAAAAATTCCTGCCCTTTGCTCAGGGCTCCCAGCCCGGTGGGGTGTTGAGCGGATTGAACCATGAAGCTGGGTTATCACTGCTTTCTCTGCCCAGATACACTGGACCAGGGGTGATCTCTGCTCTCTAGTGGCCACTGCCCCTGCTGAAGGGTGAGTGCGCAACTGGCGGGAGATGTGGGATGGGCAAGATGGGCCCTGATAGGGCGTCTCCATCCCGGCTGGGGAATAGATGGTCAGGAATGATCCTGCCCAGATGGGAAGGGCAGTGAATTGGCCTGATCGTGCCCCACAGTAGCTTTGATCCCGGGACCCGTGCTCTGAAAATCATTAATAAACAGTCTACACAAATTCGGTCTCCTCCCAGCAGCAGCCATGATCTGCCCCACAGCAGATGGTGTCGCCTCCCGCTACGGCCACCATAACAGTCTCCAGCTAGCTCCATCGCTTGTTATTAGCTGTGGGATGGCAGAGCGAAGAGGCCGCCCACCATGCTGGCTGCTGCAGAGACCCAGCTGACGAAGATCAGGACCACTGTCTCACCAGATGCGGCACAGGACACCCCCCCCCCACAACTGAGATTGGGGCCCCTGTCACACCAGGCTCTGCACAGACCCCCTGGCTGAGATCGGGGACCCGTTGTGCCGGGTGCTCCAGAGACTGACTGCGTTTGCGGCTGGGATACGTCAGCCAGGGCTGTGCGGGGGGAGAGGGTGTGACATTTTGGGGGATGGGGGCAAAGTGAAGCAGCCACGTCTGGGTAAAGGAAAAACGCTGCTCTGAGCTCAGTGGTGGCGGCGTATTTCTATAGCCCCCCCGCCATGTACCATCCCCTCCCCACCTGCTACCCCCTGCCACCAAACTGCTGCGTGGGCAGGAAATCTCTCTGGTGCCCCCGGCTGCTGGAGGCCAACGAGCGAGAGCAGCATGGGAGGCTGCTGCCTGCGACACCTGCCTGGGGAAAGGGCTGCAGGGCAGGTCCCTGGAAATGGAGGGGAGCAGGGGGCGTGTGGAAGAACTGGCCGGCTGGGGGGATCCTGACCCAGAGCACTGGCCCGCCGTGGGCACCGAGCACCAGACAGAAGGCCCAGCCTGGCTATCTCCAGCAATGGGACAGTCCTGGGAGAACCTGGGCAGGATCCACTGACTGGGGATGGCTCCACAGGGCAGGCCTGAGTCACAGCCCTGATTTCTCCTCCCCATGACTATGGCCCTGCAAGGACCAGAACTCGGCTAAGCCGCGCAAGGGGTGGGTGGAGCTGAGGGTCCGTGAGCTTCTGCTTTCACTTTCCTGTACATCAGAGATGTAAACAGGAAAACGCTGGGCTCCGAGCCAGAGAACCACGGGACCAGAGATAAGGGCTCAGAGGTGCCGTGGCTCCTTGATGCACACGGCTGTTGGTCTGGCAGAAATCACACCCCACACCCATGGGGCGGCTCCAGCTGGATTTATAACTCGCTGCCTTGAAGCCAGGGGCTGTCTGCTCTGCTGGCTGGAGGCTGAGCTGGGCCGTCCCGACCCAGGGCTCCTGTGGGGCAGGATGATGGGGGGGCTCTGCTCCCAGCTGGCCGCGCAGCTCCTGCTGCTGCTGCTGCCGTCCCCAGCGCATGGTAAGAGGGACCAAGGGAGCCAGAGGGATGCAGAGCCGCGGGGAACGGACCAGAGGGGTCGACTCTGCAGCCTGTGGGGGGGAATAGAGCTGAGGGGGGCAATCGACTGGACATGACGATCCTGGCCCCTGGGGGTGGAATCGACTCAGGGGGACGATCCTGCCCCATTGGACTGGCTCTGTCCCTTTCCCAGGGCCTGGGTTCAAGGGTTTGTGGGGACGGGAGCAGAACAGGTTCTGTGCACTGAGGGGCAGAAATGATGTGCCAGTCCCCGGCCCTGTGGTGACGTGTGGCCCTGAAAGAGCTGGAAGCAGCCCCCTTTCATATCATGTCAATGTTCACTCTGAAGCTTACTGATGCATAGTAGCCACCTATTGAGTATGTAGATTATGGGAGGAGCTATGGGACAGTGGGTGGGTGGGTGGGGGGGCGTTTATTCCAGCTCTTCTCCCCACCTTCCACCCTCCCCAATCAGACCCTAGTGATGCTCCTCCCCTAAGGCCCTCACTCTGTAATGTCTCCCCAACATCTCTGTTCGCTCTACAGGTGCAGAGGAGAGTCAAGACCAGCCAGGTAAAGGGTCTGGACTCCTGGGTTCTATCACCTGCTCTGGGAGGGGAGTGGGGTCTAGTGGGTTATGGGTGCGGATGCGGGTGGGAGCCAGGACTCCTGGGTTCTCTCCCTGGCTCTGGGTGGGAGCTCTGCACTTTGTCCCATGTTAACATGGTTCCCCTGGTTTGTGCAGTGTTCAGCCGTATCATAGGGGGGCAGGATGCCAAGAAGGGTAACTGGACCTGGCAGGTCAGTGTGCAGAAATATGACAACAAGCGTGAATACCGCCACATCTGTGGAGGATCCCTCATCTCAGCCCAGTGGGTGGTGTCAGCCGCTCACTGCTTCAATCGGTGAGTAATCAAGGCAGGAACGGCTGGGGGGGGGGGGAAGGGAGGGGCAGGTTCCTCTTATTTGGCTTGCAGCAACATCTGTTTGTGGCCTCTGCCCCCTCATTGACCCCTTGCTCTTGGTCAAGCCATCCCCACGGTGCTGTGCAGCTGTTCTCTACTGTGCCCACCCCAGAGGCGGCTGCATCTCAGTATCACACTGTCTTCCCCTTTTCCTTTTCTTTCCCCCAGCTCCGTGTCCCCTGCCCAGTACCGTGTGGTGCTGGGAGCGCACCAGCTCCTCCCTCTCTCCCCAAAACCAGTCCTGGCCGAGGTGCAGCAGATCATCCCCCACCCCAGGTACAATGACGTGAGCAACGTTGCTGACATCGCCTTGGTGAGGCTGAAGGAGCCAGTGAATTCCACACAGTTCATCCGGCCCATCTCCCTGCCGGGGGCCACCCGCCAGTTCCGCGTGGGGAAGAAGTGTTGGGTCACCGGCTGGGGACGGGTAGAAGTGAGCGGTAAGTCTCAGAGAGGCACTGGGAGAACATAATCATTAGGGGGGTGGGGAGAGAAGTACCCTGCTCTGTCCCCTCCCCAGCCCCATTCCACCCCTTCCTCAAAGCCCCCTCCCCAGAGCGATGTGGCCTGAGGGGTTAGCACGGGGCCTGGTGGCAGCAGGACCCCCCCTCCCCCCCGCACTCACCGGCACTGGCGGGAAATGCAGTGACCTGGCTCCAGCCTGCTCCACTCCGCTGGCTCCCAGCCGTGTCGCTCCACTTCCACCACTGCCGGTGAGTGCGGGGAGACAGGCCTGACCCCTGCTGCCAGCGCCAGGCCCCCACTAATCCCCCTGACTGTCCTGTGCCCCACAGGGCCCCCAAAGCACGGGGCCCGGGGCAGACGCCACAAACCTTCCTATGAGAAGGGCTCTGGTGGTCATGGACACTGTGACCATCTCGGCTGACCTCCTGGAGAGCACAAGCCAGAGAACGTCCCTGAAGGAATTGCTGCTTTAAGGAGGCCAGATCTCTGAGCTGGCCGCCCCATCTGGATTTACAAATGGAGAATCCACCACAACCCTTGGTAAATTGCTCCAACCGTTAATCGCCCTCACTGTTAAACACTGACACCTCATTTCCAGGCTGAGTGTGTCTGGCTTCAACTTCCAGCCGCCGGATCGTGTTCCACCTTCCCCTGCTCGACTGAAGAGCCCGTTATCAAACACTTGTTCCCCAAGTAGGAACTTATAGCCTGGGAGCAAGTAACCTCTGGAGCGTCTCTTTGCTCCATTAAATGGATTGAGCTCCTGTGTTAGAGGCTTGGGGTCGCAGATGACCCGCCATGATCAGGGCCATGTGGGGAGGGGATGGCGAGGAGAGGCAGTGCTGCCCCCTGCTGGAGGGGATGAGGACCCTGTGTGTGTGTGTGTGTGTGTGTGTGTGTGTGTGTGTATTCTTTGAGGTGCAGCAAACACACTGATGCACATGGGGACACGCCAGCACTTGACCATATTAGGAGATAGTCGCATGCACAGAAATGTGCCTTGACAGCCAGACTCGTCTGGCACAGGCATGTGGGAAGCTGCCCAAAGGTACAAATGGCTCCTCCACACCACAGCGGGCCGGGCACAGGGAGCTCTGGACACTGGTGGAATAACCCTGCCACACCCCCGGTTCTGTCCCTTCAGAGCCTCTCCAACCACCCAAGACCCTGCAGCAGCTGGAGGTTCCCATCCTCAGTACAGCGGCCTGCAACGATCGTTACAACACACTGATTCCACGCTCACCTCTGGGTCCAGAGCCAGTCAAAACCAGCATGATCTGCGCCGGGTACATGGACAGCACCAAGGGATTCTGCAATGTGAGAGCCTTTTCTCCCAGTGATTGTGGGTATTACAGCTCCCCTGCCTGGACCCCGACCGAGACCAGGGCCCCAGTGTGCCAGGCGCTGCCCAGACCCCAACCAAGATCAGGGCTCCCTTGTGCCGGGTGCTGCCCAGACCCGACCGAGATCAGGGCCCCAGTGTGCCAGGCGCTGCCCAGACCCCAGCTGAGACCAGGGCCCCAGTGTGCCAGGTGCTGCCCAGACCCCAGCTGAGATCAGAGCCCCCTTGTTCAAGGGGCTGCCCAGACCCCTCTGACAGAGGTCGCTGCTCCTGTTGCTCACACCGGGTATGGTCTGTGACCCTCATCCGGCCTTCGCTCTCACGGTGACAGCGACGGGAATTGGGGCCCTGACCCCCGTTTCTCTCTCTCTCTCTAGGGCGACTCCGGGGGGCCTCTGGCCTGTGAGCAGGGCGGCACCTGGTACCTGGCCGGAGTCGTGAGCTGGTTTATGACCAAAAATGTGAGTGGAATCGTCTGTTCTGAGCCCACATTCCCCGGGGTCTTCACCCAGGTGACGGCCTACGACAGCTGGATCCAGGGGCACGTGAACGGCGTGGGCCCCTCTGCTGTCACATCTCCAGCTGCACTGACACTCGCCGCGCTCCTCCTCACAGCCCTGTGAGCCACGCGCGGACCTGCCCCTGGCACTGCCAGGCCGACCCCCCTCAGGATGTCTATAGACCCCCCCCTTGACACCGGGTGTGGGCCCCGCGCTGCTGGGGTCTGCGGGACGCGGCTGGGAGAGGCTGGTGGATGGAAGCACGGGGGGCCGGGGGGGCGCTATGGGGAGGTAAGGGCAGAGGGTGGGGGGGCTTATGTCCTGCTTTTCCTACAGCTCTGCAGCACCCCCTGGGGGTGACTGGGAAGCCGACGGGGAAGGGCCCAGCAGCCGCTTTTATCCCCTGACTTGTGCTCTGAAAATTGTCATTAAATCGGCTTTGCAAACTCTGACTCCTCCTGCCAGCAACCGCTACCTGCCCTGCAGCAGCTGGTGCCAGCTGCAACTAGGGCCAGTCCTGCCACGGCAACAGCCTCCCACGGGCTCCATGGGTTGGTATTAGCTCTGGGTTGGCAGAACGTAGGGACCACCCGTAGCCCCAGGAGCTGCAGACCCCGACTGAGATCAGGGCCCCCGTCATGCTGGGCACTGCACACACCCACGCAATCGAGATCAGGGCCCCCATTGCCCCAGGCGCTGCATATACACCCCCCAGACGAGAATGGGGCATCAGTCACACTGGATACTGTGCAGACCCTCTCTACTGACTGGGAATCCCATCACCCCGGGTGCTGCATGGATCTCCTTGACTGAGATCAGTGCCCCATCGTGCCAGGCGCTGCACATACCTTGAGTCAGATCAGGGCCCCCATCGCCCCAGGCACTGCATATACACCCCCCAGATGAGAATGGGGCATCAGTCACACTGGATACTGTGCAGACCCTCTCTACTGACTGGGAATCCCATCACCCCGGGTGCTGCATGGATCTCCTTGCCTGAGATCGGTGCCCCATCGTGCCAGGCGCTGCACATACCTTGAGTCAGATCAGGGCCCCATTGTGCCAGGCACTGCCCAGACACGTTATGAGACAGTCCCAGGCCTCACAATCACAGACAAAAGATCCCAGCTGGAGACAGACAGACAGACGGGGAAGCACCAGGGAGCAACAGGACAATGCTGGTCACTGTGACGGGCTTTGTTCTCTGCCCACTGTCACTCACCCACCGCCCTGGTAGAGCTTCCCTGCTGGACACTCACCGAGCTACGGTGTGAGGGTCTCAATGCACCAGGCCCCATGTGCTTTAATCCCCCTGTGGCTGAACAGAGCCCAGGCACGGCCCCTGGCTTGGTCCCCAGGTGCCCCCTGTGCAAAATTGTGGGATTTGAGCATTTTTTAAATTTTTTTTATTGATTTAAATTTTCAGAGTTGTGGGAAATTATGGAGGTGGGAGTCAGACACTGTGGGGATCAGACAATAATTAGATAAGGACAGTGGATGCTAAAAGCTAAAGCTTTAGAACCATTCAAATACAAATTGTCAACATCCCACATCAAAAAAGTACAAAGTCAATCGCCTTAAAGCAAAGTCTTTTCTCACTGTGTCTGGTGGCACATTTCAATTCTTACTGATGGAAATATTTAGGCAGCAGTCTCTGTGTGTGCAGTGACATCAAGGTGGGGGAGCCAATATCCTTTCTCAGACCATCTTCCATTGGTGGAAGAGACAAGCTCAGGACCTACCCAAAGCTCTGGTTCGGGTCTGGGCTGAAGAAGACCAGAAGAAGATTTGAAGAAGAGAAGCTCCGTGTTGCTGGAAAGCTTGTCTCGCTCACCAACAGAAGCTGGTCCAACAAACGATATTTCCTCCCCCACCTCCTCTCTTATATCCTGGGACCAACTCGGCTTCGACACTGCGAACAGCTACGGTGAAACCGACATTTACCGACACAACTCCCGTCCTTCCCAGGCTGGTAGCGCAGGAGCTCAGGCGAGGTGATCACAATGGTCCCGTCTGGCTTGAGAAGCGACGTGTCTGTGTCTGGACTCTCGGACGTGACCCGGGCGGCATCGCAGAGATCACAGGACGGGGACTGCAGCAAAGAGCAGGCCTGGCTCCTCGCCCCCATTTCTCCTCCGAAGGGAAACAGCTCGGAAGTCAGGGAAACCTCCCGGGGCCAAAATGGGGAAACGGGTGTAAACACTCTGCTGCGGATTCGACTGCAAATCTCTGGTCCTGGCGGGGGAGGGGAGGAGAGACAAGGGCCCCGGGTCAGACGTGCTGGGGGCGTCTCAGCACAGAGCCACAGGGTCGGGGGGACCCCCAGGGTCAGCGAGTCCCAGCCCCGGCCGAGATGCAGGATTTGTTGTGTCTGCACCACCCAGGACAGATGGTTTTGCAGCCGCTTTCTGAAACCGCCCAGTGAAGGAGCTTCCAGCCCCTCCCAAGGCCTCCTGGGAGTGGGGCCTCCACTGTCCTGCTGGTCTTACCCAGCCGGGCGCCGGCCCAGATCGGCCCCCAGCTCCGAGCTGCCCGGCCCCAGGGCTCACGTGGGGCTGGCCCTGGGCTGGGCTCCCAGCTGGCCTGGCTGCTGGTGCTGGTGCGTGTTCCCAGCTAAGGGGGGACCAGAGCAGCCTCCCACCGAGAGAGTGTCACAGACATCCGGGGGGGGGCAGCCTGGAGGGGCAAATCTGCCCCGGGAGGGGGGAAATCGACTGGACGGGGAGATCCTGCCCCCCCTGGGGATGGTAGTTCCCCCCTCCCCCCCTCTGTGACCTGCCCCACAGCTCGCTCTGTCTGCCCGGAATTTTCTCCGGCAGAACCGAAAGTAAAACCTCCCCTGGTTTCTGTTTCCTCCTGCCCCGCAGCCGGGCGCTGACCCCGCAGGAGATCGGCTCCCGGGGGCGGGAGGGGTGTAGCCAGAGGGGAGGCTATTAATAGCCACTGCTGGTGGGGGCTGGGAGCCAGGACTCCTGGGTTCTGCCCTCAGCTCTGGGAGGGAAGGGGGGGGGGGGGGGTTGTAGAGTTCCTGGTGTGCTTTCTGTCATAAAATGGAGGTGAAATTGATCGTTGAAACCTTTTGCAATTTGTGGGACTTTTCCCCCCAGACAGAGACAGCTCAGAGAATTGCCATTTTTCAGCTGAACAAAGTGGCAGCCGAACTCTCGCCTCCGATCCGGCCCCACCCTGCAGCGCGCTGGGGGAGGGGCTCCCTGCTGCCATCTAGCGGTGGGAGTGAAGCGTCAGCGGGTGAGGGATGAGTCCAGGGATCAGCTGCTTCTACCAGATACTCTGAGAAGGGTCATGCCACGGTCTTAAAATGACTGGACATTCAGGGTGTAAAACCGTAGCCAAGCGACGGGTGAATTTCTGCTGGGCGGGTGTAGAACTCGGGCGCATGGAATGTGATTTTCCTTGCAAGAAAGGGCTCCCCTAAGACAGGCAGCTCCCGACGCGGCGGTAACTTGCGGGGGCACCAATGGGGCAGGTTGCTGCTGACATGGTTTGGACTTTGCCTCGGACAGACTCTAGTGGGGAACGTTGGCTGGTCGCTGTGGCCACCTTCACAACCCAGCCCCTAAGAAATCCCGAGTCTGTGACAGTAGCCGGGGTCCCTGGGGATGAATCCTTCACCAGGTCTGGGCTCCCGGGTGGGTTACACAGAGATCATGGGCAAAGCTTTGACTCCGAAGTGTTTCAACAAGTTGGTGAGATTCTAGGGATCCACTGTTCACCCCTCTCCAAGCAATCAGCTCAGGCTCTCTGCAGACTCAGGCAGTGTTGCTCTCAGTCACACTCAGGGCAGCCCTCCCTTCTCATTGCAACAGGGTCAGGCTCTCTGCAGACTCTGGCATTGCTGATAGGTCTCAGATCTTCTCCCCTCTCTATCTCACACTGTCCACAGACAGTGGAGGGTTTCACTGCTGGGTGAATGGAGGAGGGAGAGATGGGGCGGGGGGATGTCACAGTGCCATCAAGAGAGTGGCGAAGAGAAGCATGTAGGTGCTGAAGGAGGATCTGGCATCATTTATTGCAGACGTGCTGTTTTCTGTGCTGGGGGCTCGTCCCCCGGAGACCACGTGCCCCCGTACCCATTCACCATAGGCCACTGTCCGGACATAGACACCGGGACGATTGGGCTGGCCACAGCCGTCCCCCCAACTCACAACCCCCATCAGGAACCAGGTCCCACTGTGGTCACAGGCCAGTGGCCCCCCAGAGTCACCCTGGAGGAGCGGAGAAATTGGGATTAGTGAGGGCATGACTCCTACCCAGGAGAGGTAATAGGGATAACACCTGCAGGGATGCACTGGGGCACAGCCAGCCCTGTACCCTACATGTCCAGGGGAGGTTACCAGGTGGGGAACCCCAAGGGGGAATCCCTCTGCCGCCTTCTCTTAACGATTGCCCATCACAACACCTGTTATTATCTATGTTGGTAAAGCGTGTGTGTGCGTAAGAACGAGATGTATTGTATTGATTAATGGACATTGGATTCAACTCATGGTGCCTTACGTTAATCGCTGTTTCTGTAATGTAACCACCGTTGTTAGTTGTGATATTAAGCTTACTGTGCCTATATGGACTGTACAACATTTAAATGCCGATCCTGAGCTCTACAAGGAGGTTCCCCCATTTCACTGGGAATGGCTCTCCCTGCCATTAAGGGACTATTAACTCATCCCTCCTTACAAGCTGAGCTGCAGAAGCTCCGAACTTTGGGGGAGACTGGCAAACTCGAGATTCAGCACCCCAACCAGAAGATCTCTAGGCTGGCAGCTACAGTTAAAAACACAGGCCACCACTCCTGGTGGGAGACTTTGCTTGGGTGGAGCCCCAGTGCAACAGGTCTTTTGAATATCCTGCTTCACCCCATTGTGGTGATCATCGGTTTCCAAATTATACTAGCAGTTGGTCTGGTTCTACTGGTTTGCTGGATCCAGCGACTGATGCGGCGGCTGCAATGGATTGAAGATCAGAGCTGGTACCACGGAGGAAGGATGTAATGGGGATACTCGCTCAGCACAAGCACCCCATCAACGGGGGGACTTGTTACCTATCACCTCTGTGTTCTTGGGGAACCAGGGTGCAGTATCCAGCCTGTCTGACTCATGAAAGACACACACCCCCACCCCCACCTCTGCTTGAACCAAATCTGCATCAGAAGAAAGACTGACAAAAAGCAATGAAAAGGCCTTGGGAGACACACCTAAACCCCTCTGGACAAGGGTGACAGGTGCAGTTAGGGAGCGTCACTATTTTGGATGCCAATAAAGGATTTATGACTAGAACTGGTCTGATAACCGCTGAGCTGGGTGTGGGCAGGTGGGCTCATTAACAGCTGGAGCAGAGATCCCCCATGATGCCGTGATTCCCTGCAAGAACCGCAGGGAACTCTGGAATCAGAGAAGCAGGGAAGCAGGGCATGATGCACGCCTTCCCCTCACCAAGAGAGGAGACTGTGGGGCATCATGGGAGATGTAGTTTGGTTGCCCCATTCTCCTCTGTAGGCCGGGCTCAGGGGAGTTGCGTTCCAATTTGGGATCCCAACCTAGAGAGGAGAATGGGGATGACGAGGTGCTGGAGCTCCAGTCCCCATGATGCAGAAGCAGGATCTCATCTCTTGTGGAGGGGAGGTGGTGCATGGTGCCTGCAGTGCATCATGGGAGATGTAGTTCAACCTAGTGCCCAGCCCAGGAAAATGTGAGTTACAAGAACTACAGTTCCCAAGACCTGCCACGATGACCTTTCCACACAGAGACATTTTGGGGTTTAGCTGGAAACTCCACGTTTTCTACAGGAAAAACACCCCCATTTTCGGACCAGTTCTAACAAGCTGACAGGCGTCTGCTGGGGAAAAACAGGATTTGGTGCTATGGGTCTCATGGACTGGAGACGTGTCCGTAGGCTGAGCAAACCTTCCAGCACCAAATACCCCAGAGTCCATGAACCTGAGATTTCACCTAGATCCTTCCCCTTTCACCTCCAGCAGGATGGATACAGTTCCCAGCCTCACCCCAGCCTGGCATGGACGGGTGAGGAGAGACACCCTACAACTGGGTCAGAAGCAGAGAAGGTGCCTGACAGGGAAAGGAGAAGCCGAAGTGACATTCCTTCACCAGAGCAGAGAATTTTGCAAAGGAACCAAAACAAACTGTCATGACAGAAGACACCACAGAGCTTAGAAAGACTGTGAACAATGAGCAGGGCTCGCCCCGCACTGAGATGCAGCTGCCTCTGGGGTGGGGCAGCTGGGTAACAGCCGCACGGCAACACTGCACAGGGATGAGGGTCACCACTGACAGTGAGGGGAGCATGTCCCCCTGCTTCACTCCCTGCATCAAAAGTCAGTGGTTTCCTCTCCATGTCCTAATCCATCTTGACTCTGCTTAGAGGCTGAGCTCTCCTCTCAGGCTGGCCTGTCCTCACCTTTTTCCCAGCAGCGAGGTGTGTCTCAGTGAGCGGCTTCCCATTCTAGTCCCCCTGCACATGTCGACTGGCCAAGCCCCCCAGGTTGGTGATGTAGTCCCTCAGGCTCTCCCAGAAATCCTCATCTGTGTCTGCAAAAGGGAGAGAGAGAGAGATGATGGTGGAGGAATCTAGGGCCTGTCTGATCCCTCTTCTCTCTACTGTCCAGGCATGGGCATGAGCGGTGACCCAGTCGCGTTGCTCTGCACATGGGAGGGGGCTCAGAGATGCTGTCCTGAGTCCATCACCTCTCAGCCTTCCCTCTCCTCCAGTCATGATCCCTCTCCTGGGGAAGGGCGTCAGGTATCAGTAGCTGCTGCTTCTGCTCAGCCCTTCCAGGGCCCTGGGGTGTTTGCAAGGGGACGTCACCTCCAGCATCTGCCAGAGCCGGGGGGAATCGTTACATTGACACACAAACACCTGGGTGTTGGCTCATTACAAAATCTAAACTTAATTTCCCCAATACTAATTTCTCCCTACTGTTATTCACACCTTCTTGTCAACTGTCTGTAATGGGCCACTCTCATTATTTTTCCTCCCTTGGTATCCTGCTGTTAATTGATTTATCTCGTTAGACTGACCTCACACTTGGTAAAGCAACCCCCTTCCTTTCATCTATTTATACCTGCTCCTGTATTTTCACTCCATGCATCTATGAAGTGGGTTCTAGCCCACGAAAGCTTCTGCCCAAATACATTTGTTAGTCTCTAAGGTGCCACAAGGACTCCTCGTTGTTTTAACAAACACCTGTGTTAACATTAGCCAGATCTGCTGGGCAGCAAGAGAGGAGCCGGCCTCATCTGTGGCAGATGTTGGAAGGGGAGCAGTGAACGAGGCAGGAGATGGCAGGGAGAGACAGGAGTGGATGTCAGTCCCAGTCTCCCCTCCCAGCCCCCCAGGTCCCAGGCTCCCCTCCCAGGTCCCAGTCTCTCCAGAGTCCTTGTCCCAGCCTACTCCTGTCCCTCCCCCTTGGTCCTGATTTTGATCCCTTGTGCACTGCACTCAGGCAGACTCCTTCTCTGTGCCACCTGGGGTCATTGAGAAACAGGTGCCCCCCATCTCAGCTCTGGTGCCCCCACCTACCTCAACCTGAAGCAGTAGAGAAGGGTGCAAAGCAACCGGCCCAGGGCCTGGTCCCAGCAGCCTACCCACAAATAGCGGAGCTGGGCGGGAGGGGAGGGATGGGTCCTAACTTTGGCCCAGTGCCCAATGCCCGACTCCTGGGAGCAGAGAGCCAGGCTGGGCCATGAGGTGAAAGTGCTGATTCCAGAGCCCCACGTAACCGTGGGACCAGCCGTGTCCCCCCAGGCTATTTGGATAATCAGGAGTAGGTTGTATCTTGTTGCAAAGAATGAAACTACACGAGTCAGCCCGTATTTCTCTCGCACTGCAAAAAGGATGAGAGCTAAAGTGAGAAGTGGTTCAATTTGGTCGTCCACGTGTTATTAAATATGAAAGTTTGTCACCGGGCTGGTCCTCAAAGACGCATCCTGAGACCCTTGCAGGAAACTTGTGCTGAACTCTAGTAAGAACCGTACAGCCGCTCAGCTCAAGTGCAATCAAACCCAGTGGAATTAAAGTTCCATCGAGGTCTAGAGGTTGGGTTGGAAAATCCACGTCTATCTCACAGACAGCTGCCGATCGCTTGTTTTCTGCATGTAATTCCCTTCTGCTCCAACACTATATGGGATATACTCTGTTTAACTACTTCCATTTGTAGGCTGTGAAGTCTGAGGATGACCTAAGGGCATAATGGGTTTGTTCTTTGCCAGGCAAACTCGGTCCTAAATGTCAAGAAATCATGTAAGGAGAGCGGATTGAGAACTTTTTGTCAAACGTTTTTTTGGACAAAAAGGGGCTTTGGGACCAAATTGAGTAGGAGAGAAAAGGAAAATAGTTTTGTAAAAATGAAAATAGTGTGGGTGTCAGAGAGAGAGAGAGGTGGGGGGAGATTAATTTAAAAGGTGGGGGAAGGGAGGGAAACGGAATGATTTGGAAAGGAAATGAAAATTGCCAAATTGTTTTTGGGTTGAGCCATTTGTCAAGGGAGGTCAGCACGATGTCATCCTAAGAGGAACACACGGGACACTTAACCGGTCGACAGAGAGTCTGCATCCACTGAAAGCAAAGCAATTTCCTCTAATGGAGCTTCCGTATAAAGAAGTGAAACTTTCTTGGGTGGGAATGGCTGGAAGGGATTTCAGAGTGCTGTTGCACAGCATTTTGTTCTGTGTATCATGCGACCACTGGGAACCCTTCATCTGCAATCCTGTGTCCAAATCTGGCACCCGTCTATTTAGCTTAACAATGAGGGGGTTCATGGGGGGGCGTGAATCTCATCTGTAAGTTACCTACAAGGGGAATAGAAATTAGATCTCAGAAGGATCCTCCGTGTATTTGGTCTGACACAGTCCAGTGGCTGGAAGTTGAAGCTAGACAAATTCAGATTGGAAATAAGGTGTCAATGTTTAACACTGAGAGTCACTGACTGTTGACACATCTCACCAAGGGGCGCAGGGGATTCTCCTTCACCAACCGCTGCTTTTCTAACTGATCTGCTCTAGTTGAACCAGGAATTAGTTCTGGGCCGTTCTCTGGCCCGGGTTATCCAGGGAGCTGAGGCTAGGTGCTCACATGGGTCCCTTGTGGCCTGGGGATCCGTGACTCTATGTTGCAGCAAGAGGGCTCTGTGCCGGGCCAGGTGCAGAGAGGGGCTGCTGGGGTGCTCAGGGGGACGGAGAGCCCATCTTGTGGGAAGAGACTCAAAAAGCCTGGGTCATTCAGTCTAAAAGGAGGCTGAGAGTGGTTGTGACTGTTCGCCCTGACGGCATGGGTGGGAGGAATTCCAAGAACGGGGGAGACCATGGAAGCTGGAGGATGGTGTGGCAGAAGGACAACGGGGACTGGACCAACAGCGGTGGAAACGAGAAGGTGGCTCCTACACCCAGAGACGGCAGGTTCTGAACAGCCTCCCAATGGGAGCAGTGGAGGCTGGAGGGGGAGGGAGCAAGAAGCCCAACTTGTTTGGAGAAGGTGCTTGGGAGAAAGCAGAAGTCACTTGGGACTGACATCCAGAGAGAGTTCAGTGTTCATGGTTAGCGTCGTTCTGCTGGAAGGTGGCCAGGCAAAGGGTCTTGAGTGCGGAACCATCCCAGAGCGAGGAGGCATTTAACATTCTCCTTTGTGCCCGTCAGGGGAGATTGAAGCAGAGACCGCACTTTACATTCAGGTTGGTAGATCTATATTGCTTGGAGGGGGTGAGAAATCCACACACGCCCCACGCCCCCCTAATCACCATTGCTAGGCCGACCTGACCACCAGTGGAGACCCAGCTAGGTGGACGGAAGGTCGTTTCCGTCGATGTAGATACTGCGGCTCGGGGAGGTGGGGTTTGAACCCCCTGCCACCGCTGTGGGCTGTATCTGTACGACAGGGTTATGCCGGCGTAGCCACGGTACTGCCGCTGTGACACGCTAGTCCCGGCCGTGGAGGCTCGGCCTGAGACGCCCCTGTTGGAGCAGAGTGGGGTCGAGCCCTTGCTAGTTTAAGGATTTGATTCTTTCTTCTCCCGTGTTGACCAGGAGATGGCCCAGCCATTGTGGTGTGTTAGGGTGGGAATGGCCGCACACCTCCATGAGTACATGTAACAGGCCGCCATGGGGAGGTGCTAAGGAGCGATCTCCCAGACTGAAACACCCCTGAAATCGGCCTCATCAGGCCCAGGAATGGGGGGTTCCTAGTGTGAGGAAAGTGTCCACAGAGACTGGGAGCTGCAAGTTGTTATCACCACAGTGAGAAGGGCTCAGTGTGTAGCTGCCTGGGGAGAATGAAGGGGCACCCGGAGCCCCTGGCATGGTGGGCGGGCAGGGGGGGCACATGGATCTCCTGGCATGGTGGGCGGGCAGGGGGGGGCACATGGAGCCCCTGGCATGGGGGAAGGGAAAATGGGGGCACAGGGGGTGACTGGCTGTTGGGGGAAGGGGGCACACAGAGCTCTGGCTGCTCCCGGTAAGTGACTGTTACCCCCCTTCACCACATTATTATTTGTTTCCATGCTGGCCGGGCGCTCACCCATTCAAGGTGTCAGTGTGTCCCCCCGAATCCGGACACTGGGGACCAGCTGAGACCGAGGGGCTGCAGTGCAGGGACACGTTCATTGCTCCCAGCCACCTGCAGAGCTTTTGGCTGCCGTACCAGACGCCAGGGGCTCCGTATGTCCTTCACTCCCCCTGTTCCTGTGTGACGAAGTGGGACTGTTCTTAATGTTTCCTCTGAATACTGTGGTGGTGCCTCAGTTTCCCCTGTGCATTTCTTAAGTCTCTAGGTGGTGGGATAAAGGCCAGTGTGCGTAAATGGCCGACACTCTGTCTCCTGGCAACTAATGGCCGGTGCTCTTCCCCCCTGCAAGGGGATAGCTAAAGGTGCTGGAGAACAAAGGAATCAGGTGACCTCCTGGCCCGGAAAGGGACAAAGCCCAGAGGAGGAGGGGCTGGAGGGTGAGTTAGTTAGTTAGTTTGGAGCTGGCTGGGGACATGGGGTGAGGGCAGACGTGGGGGTCTGGCTCGCTGGCCCCCCAGGATGGACCCGGCTGAGGGGTCCTGTTTTCTGTACCTACAAGCTCTGTTTTAGACCGTGTTCCTGTCATCTAATAAACCTTCTGTTTTACTGGCTGACTGAGAGTCACGTCTGACTGCGAAGTGGGCGGGGGGGGCAGGACCCTCTGGCTTCCCCAGGACCCTGCCTGGGCGGATTTACTGTGGGAAGCGCACGGGGGGACGGGGATGCTGAATGGTCAGACCCAGGAGGTGAAGCCATGTGAGCTTCTTGCCCTGAAGACAGTCTGCTCCCAGAGAGGAGACTTCACCAGAGTCCTGACCGGCTTCGTAGGGAGCAGTTCCAGAGCATCGCCCGGGGACTCCGTGACATTCTGGTCTTCTGGTTTTCACCAAAACCCACTGGGCTTTGGCCATTGACAAACAGAACACCCCTGGAGATTTTGGGCGGGAACAGAGGTGGCGTTAGGAAGTGAGTGTGTTGCAGCCAGCAGGCCAAGGGGAGAAATTCCAGCATGGGAAGCACAGCCCCTGGATTCACTCAATCAGGAAGTTTTTCAAACGTCTCCTGGGTGCATAGGTTCCATCTTGCGCTAGCTGGGGACCAGACACCTGCCACTGGATCGCCTGGCATGGGCGGTGCAGTAAATATGCCCCCCCAAGTGTATGCCCACTCAGACCAATGGCGCTAACCCTGCCGGGCTGTGAATGCGACAAGCCAAACAGGACATGAGGACGTATCAGGCAAGATTAAAATTAGTTTCACTTGCAAATCAGACGTGGGAGAAAGGAAAAGGGGGGAATGTTTCATAGGTCAAGTAAGAGTCTGAAAAATTTCTTTCCATTTGAAAACTGCGGGAGCCAGGAAGCCTGGGTCTCAGTCTCCTTTACTCCAACCACTAGACACCACTCTCCTCCCAGAACTGGGGAAAGAACCCAGGAGTCCTGGCTCCCAGCCCCCCCCTGCTCTAACCACTAGACCCCACTCCCCTCCCAGAGCCGGGGAGAGAACCCAGGAGTCCTGGCTCCCAGCCCCCCGTGCTCTAACCCACTAGACCCCACTCCCCTCCCAGAGCTGGGGAAAGAACCTGGGAGTCTTGGCTCCCAACTCTTCCTGGATTAACCACTACTCCCCTCTGTCAGGCTGACCCCACTGCGTCACCTTCTCCATCTGCCTGGACGTCTTGGAGGACCCCGTCTCCATCGAGTGCAGCCACAACTTCTGCCGGGGCTGCCTCTCGGCTCACTCATCCCAGACATACCGGTGCCCGGAGTGCCACCACCCCTGCTCCAAGCACAGGATGATCCCAGACTCACACGTCAAAAGCCTAGTACAGAAATTCAGAAACATGCCACAGAGCGGGAGAGAGACAGAGCGGGTGAGAGCAGGGGATACTGGACATGGGACACGGGGACTTTCTGTACTAGGAGGCACCAGCTCTGATCCAGGAGGCCAGGGACGGGCTGGCTCAGGGGGTGGGAATGGGATATGGGGCCTGTCCCCTCCAAGGGGCACCAGCTCTGATCCGACACCAGGGCGGGGGACAGGCTGGCTAAGGGGTATGGGAATGGGGCACGGGGCTCTGCTCTGGGGAGCTGGAGACTGGCAGGCTTATGGGTGGGGTGCCAGCTCTAGCCTGCTCTCTCCCTGCAGCAGGGGCCGGGGCCTCCACCGGAGATGGGGTGCCCGGTGCAGCTGGTGCGTCTGGATGACAAAGGAGACCTGACCCTGGACGAGGAGGCCCTGAGCCGCTGCCTGGAGCAGGGTGGGGTGGGGGACGCCCCCGTCTGCCTGGTGTCCATCATTGGGGAGCAGCGCCTGGGCAAATCCTTCCTGCTGAACTACCTGCTGCGCCGGCTCCAGAGCCTGGTGAGTGTAAACGGGAACAGGAGTGAGCTGGGGTGTGAGCGGCCCCATCCTGCCCCCTGCTGGGGGGTCAGAGCTGCACACGTGTCTGTGAGCAGCCCTTCCCCCACAGTTGCAGTTAGTAGGAGCCATGGCTGGATCCTAGTGTCTCTGTCTGCCTGTCTGTCTGAAAGTAGTTTGTCTGTCTGCACCCCTAGCGTGTCCGTCTATCAGATTCTGAGCAGGCCTGTCACCATGTATTCCTCACCACCACCATCCCACTCGAGAACAATTAACTCCCTGTGACAGTTTTGGGTTCAACCCAGACCAAGGAGACGTGTCACCGCTAGCCTCCGCCTTCAATGCCACAACAGGCAGTCCACAACCCTGCAGGCCACACCCAGGCTCTCACTGCCCTGTTGTTTTGTGCAGAGGGACCCCAACACCCTTCCCATCCCAAGTCGCCCCCAAACCAGCTGCCAAGGTGATGAATTGCTGGGCTTCCAGGAACTGTGAGTTCCGGGTCACCCGTTCCAGCCTCCCTGTCCGCCCTGCCAGCAAACCCTTCAGCACTCAGCCAGTCCTGTGCTCTTCTTGGGGGAAAAAAACACGGAACCCCGACTCCCGGGCTCCCCAGAGACGTCTCCCTGTCTATGGAGACAACGTGCGGCCGCTTGACTGGAATTGACAAACGTTCAGATTCCAATCGCTGCCCCGGGCTGGTTAATACTCAGAGTGAAACAAGGTTGATTAAACAAAGGGCCCATTGGGTTAAGTGGCACCATGTGTAAGGAGTGAAGCCGGAAAGGACAACAAGCAAAGAGAAGGGAAAATACACGTCGCTCTCTAACACTGAACTTCC
Source organism: Mauremys mutica (assembly GCF_020497125.1). Lineage (NCBI taxonomy): Eukaryota > Metazoa > Chordata > Testudines > Geoemydidae > Mauremys > Mauremys mutica. The sequence goes on from NC_059075.1 coordinate 155,365,306, forward strand.
ACAAGCTACAGGCTTTGCCAAGGCAGGTTCCTCCCCTAGAGTCGTTTCCCGGAGACTTCAGCCCCCTCGGTTGAAGGACCCACCGTTGTGTGATTTCAAGAGCTCTGGCCTATTTTGTCCTGCCAGTGCAGGGTAACACCAGTGTCTCTCTGCTCCCCTCCTATCACCCCAAAGTTCAGTGTCTCCATTTAATGTGTAATACCAGTGAGTGTCCATATGTTTCCTGTAGCGTTAATACAGACCTTGCACAGTGATAGTTATTGCCGGTGGGTCACTGGCCTTTAGCGAAGGCCTCACACAAGCCACTTTGATAATACAGGGATATTGTAGACAAGCCGTTGATTTGATTATTTATTTGAGGTTCAGGCCCCGCCCACCCATCTTTTTAGCCCAGGAAACCACTGAAATGAGTCCTTTGAAAAGCCAAACCCAGCCTGAGTGTCTCTCGCCCGCTTGGGTGTCGCGGGGTTATCTCTGCCGAGCTTGACGTCTTTGTGTAGCTTCTGTGTAACTACATTTCCGATGTCCTGCGGTTTCCTTTGGAGACCCAGTCGAGCAGGTTACCACATTCCCTGGCCCAGGGCAGCCCGGGGGATGCTGGACTTGCCAAACACATTTTAAGAGCCTAATTCTCACCCATGACCACACCCCTTTGTGCGCACCCCGTGCAGACATCACCCACAGATATTAAGGACCCATGAGGGCTGAGTTGGTCAGTGAGGCTCACCTGCCACCCCTTAGGTTAGAACATGATGCCAGGGCGTGAGGTGCAGTGAGTCCATCAGGTCTCACAAGAGTTGGTGGCACAGAGCAGTGACCCACCAATTGCCCTGTGTCACACCCCCATACCCTCCCCTCCCGAGCCCTGGGGATTTGCAGGATGGTGTGGGTCGGGCCCAGTCAATCTTATCCCCCCACCCTGATCTGACTCCCCCTCACTGCAGGACGTGAGGGACGGGTCATGGATGGGCCAGAAGGACGAGCCCCTGGAGGGGTTCGAGTGGCGAGCGGATGAGCAGCAGGTCACCAAGGGGGTGTGGGCCTGGAGTCAGCCCTTCTGGGTCCCGGCCAAAGGGGGGAAGGTAAGTGAGGTCATTGGGGGTGCACAAGGAAAGAGGTGGGACCATGAGTTGTCTGGGAGAAGGGAAAGGGGAATCGAGAAAGAGGGTGGAGGGCTAGGAAGAGAGGGAAAGGGGATAGACCTGGGAAAGAATTCCCATGGGGTGCCAGGTGGAGAGATAACGGGGGGAATGGAGAAGACCGAGAGGAGGGAGCTAACACTGGGGCGGCGAGAACGAGCTGCCAGGTGCCAGGGGGGCTGGGCAGGGGGCAGTTCCGGGGGCAGAGGGGCCGTGGGTGGCTGGACGAAGCCGGGAGCTGACCTGGGGCTCTCACTCTTGGCCCCCAGGTGGCCGTGCTGCTGGTCGACACCGAGGGCTCCATGGACCTTGAACGGAACAAGGAGACGAGCATCAAACTCTCTGCCATGGCCATGCTGCTCAGCTCCTACCAGGTTTCGGGTGCTCGGCATAGGGTGCTGTGCTGCAGGGAACAGGGCGGGGGATTAGGAGGGGGACCTCTCCTCTCCTCTGATGGTCAGGGCTGGTGCTAAGGCCCCATAATGGCCCTAGGGGGCGCTGTGCTGCAGGGAGCAGGGTGAAGGCTCAGCAGGGGGCGCTCTCCCCTGGGGGTCAGGGCTGCCCCCGATGCCCCGTGTGGCACTAGGGGGCGCTGTGCTGCAGGGAGTGGGGCAGGGCTCAGCAGGGGGCGCTCTCCCCTGGGGGTCAGGGCTGGCCCCGATGCCCTGTGCGGCACTAGCGGGCGCTGTGCTGCGGGGCGGGTGCTGTGGCTGGGAAGTGGCCTGGGGCGGCTATTGCTGCAGCCCTGTTCATCTCTTCGTTATCTGCAGATACTGAACATTGGCCGTCGGGTGAAAGACCCGGATCTCGAATACCTGGAGGTGAGGCCGGGCAGCACGAGACAGAATGTGGCCAGGCCAGGTTCTCCCGTTAGCCCCACAGGGTTATTATCCCTCCCCAGGGGTCCTGTGGGGAAACTGAGGCCCAGAGAGAGAAACCGACTCTCCCACGGTCACGTGGGCCTCTGGAGTCAGCACTGTCACCGCACGGCCCAGCCTGGCTCTCTCCACTGTACCAAAGTTGGGACCCCTCCCTCCCCTCCAGCCCAGCTCCGCCCTCGGTGGGAAGCTGCTGGGGCCAGGGCCTGGGGCAGTCGCTCTGCCCCCTGCCCTGCCGGGTCGAGCCCCTGGCAGTCACACCCTTAGCAATGTCACTGCACGTCCTGTCTCTCGGCCATGTCCCAGGCCGTGGTTTGGCCCGCGGGGCTGTGCAAACAGTGCTGGTAGCATCCGGCAACCTGAGGCAATGGTGTTTTTCTGGGGCGCAAGTGGGAGCCGCTCAGGAACCGCTCGGGAAAGGACCCTACATCAGAATCACTGACCCATCCCCACCCAGCACCTCCGCAGAGCACCCTGGAGACAAGCAGCGAGCCCTGGAACTGGATTTGCTCCTCTGTGGGGTGTAGGGGGCGGAGGAGGGGTATGTGCTAACAACCACCCTCCCCCCAGCACCACACCCTCATGCCCCACGGCCTTCCCCCATCCCCTGGGCTGGGTGCACCTTGCTTCTCTCTGCCCCACAGAAAATGCCTCTGTCCGTGTCCAGCTCCATTTCGCGCTTGCTGGGCCTCACTGCGAAGGGAGCAGGTCAGATGGGGGGGGGGGGATCAGGCCCTTTCCACTTCACAGGAAGGATCCCCCCGGCCAGTGTAAACACCTCCCAGCCCCCAGACTCACTCCCCCCACAAAAACTCTTCACTCTGCAGATGTTTGTGCAGGTGGCCGAAGTGGTGGGAAAGAAATACAGACTGGAGCCCATTCAGGTGAGACGACATTCCCCCCACATCACTCGCCCTGCCCCATGTGTCCCCACAGTGCACCCCTCCCCCACTCCACAGCATGCTCCTGCCCCATGCACCCCCTCCCTGCCCCACGCCCTTCAGGGTTGAGGCTTCCCCTGCAGACACCGTCCTTTGCCCCCTTCCAACCTCTGCCACCCCCAGTGACCCCCCACTCCCCTCCTGCCTCCCCTGCAGCACCTAGACCTGCTGGTGCGAGACTGGAGCAGCTCCCTGGTCCTCGGAGCCCAGGGTGGGAAGCAGCATCTGAGAGACGTCCGACAGGTGAGTGTGGGGCTTGGGGGGGGGTGAGGAATGGGACATGCAGCCTGTCCCGTGTGGCGGGGGTCGGCTCTGAAAGTTCCTCCACTCTTTATTTAGTATTGCTAGCTGCATTTCATTGTTGTAAGTTCTGTATATCTATATAACGATTCCCCCCAGCTCTGGCAGAGGCTGGCGGCGACGTCCCCCTGCAAACACCCCAAGGCCTTGGAAACGCTGAAGAGAATCAGCACCCGCTGTTACCTGATGCCCTTCCCTGGCAAGCGGATCATGATTGGGAGCGAGGGAACCCTGAGAGGTAACCGGGACAGCGGCTCTGACCCCCCTGCCATGTGCAGAGCAACGCGACTGGGTCACAGCACATGCCTGCACGTGGAAGGTAGAGAGAAGAGGGATCAGATGGTCCCCAGTTTCCCCCACTATTGTCCATCTCTCTCCCCTTCACAGACATGGACAAGGATTTCCAGGAGAGGCTGAGGGACTATGTCACCACCTTGGTGAGCTCTGCTGGTCGACACGTCCGGACGGACCGGCATGGGGAGCTGCTCACTGGGACACAGCTCACTGCCAAGATAAAGGTGGGGACCAGCCAGCTGTGCTGGAGGGAGCAGGATGGGGACACTCTCCCTTTGCAGTCAGTGATAATCCCAATACCCATAAGCGTTGCTGTGTGACCTTTCCACAGCTGGCCCTCCCCAGAGGTGGCTGCATCTCACAGCTGAGAAAGCCCATGTTCACAGCCTTTCTAAGCCCTGTGAGTCTGTGACGTGATGGTTTCTTTTGGTTCCTTTGCAGAATTTATCTGATGTGATGAAGAAACATCGCTCTGGGTTCTCCTCTCCCTGTCAGGTACCGTCTCTGGCTCGGACCTGATTGTGGAGTGTGTCCCCTCCCCCGTCCATACCAGGGCTGGGGCAATGTTGGGAACTGGGTCCATGCTGCTGGAGGTGATGGGGAAAGGGTCCAAGTGAAATCTCAGGTTCGGGGTAGAAGATTTTGATTAGCTTGGAGGGTGGATGATGCTGGAGGCTTCGCCCCGTCTATGGACCCATCTCCTGTCCATGAGACCCATAGCACCAAATCCTGTTTTTCCCCCAAGAGATGCCCGTTGGCATTTAAATGAGAGGAGCTTGTTAGAGCTGGCCCAAAATGGGGATGTTTTTCCTGCAGAAAACTTGGGAGTTTCCAGGAAAATCTCAGAATATTTCTGTGTGGAAAGGTCATTGGGGCAGGTCCTGGGAATTGTAGTTCTTGTGCCTCGTGTTCCCCATTCTTCTCCACGGATTGGGCACCTGGTTGAACTACACATCCCATGATGCACTGCAGGCAGCATGCAGTAGCAGGCCTCCCCAAGAGGAGAGACTCTGCTCCTGCGTCATGGGGATGTATCTCGGGCAACCCATCAGTCCGCCCCATTCTCCTCTATGGGTTGGTGTAACAGTGTGGCAGCCGCCTCTCACGAGCCCCCCCTCTGATCGGATGTGTCTGAGCTTCCTGAACCACTCCTGGCCCTAGGATCTGGCCACACCCCAGGGCTTCCTCCCTGGAGGCGATTGTTTCCCCCGCTCTGGGTCTGTTCTGACCCCAGCTCTCCAGCCAGGCCTCTTAACAGTTCAGATCCCCTTCCGGGGGTTTAATCATTGTCCAAGTGTAGGTCACGTCCCCAGTGGCTTATCGGGGGGATCCGGGCCCACCCACTACTCCAGGTCCCAGCCCAGGGACCATAACAGTAGCAACCGTACACCACAGTATCCCTTTAGCAAAACTGTCTTTTGTTCCCTGGAGCACCACCCAAGGTCCCAGCCTTCACCGACACCTTACCCTTAGCTCAGGACCCTTCTAAGTTCAAGCTCAGCAGCTAGCCAGGAGCTCTCCCTCGCTCCCCTGGTCCCTCCTAGCACTGAGCTCTCCATTATGGTGCAGTTCCCTTTGCCCAGACAGGAGCTCCCACCTGCACTCCACTGGCTCCAGCGAGGAATTGTCTGTCTCTGGCTCTGCAGCTCCTTTTTATAGGGCTCTCCTGGGCCCTGATTGGCCGCTCCCTGCAACCTCATTGATTGGCCACTTCCCCTGCAGCCACTCAAGCCTGCTTGGAGGACCTCTCCACTGCTCCCTTCCTGCAACAAGTCTGGCAGGGGGCTTCTGGGCCTAGTACACCCCATCACAGTTGGGCTTCCTGCTTCAACTGCAGCTCCCAGGAGCCCAGCCTTCAGAGGAGAATGGGAGGTTGGGGCAACCAAACTACATCTCCCATCATGCATCATGGTATCCTCTCTTGCTGATGGGAGGCGGTGCCTCGTGGCTTCAGGCAGCAGCACCAGCTTTCCAATGAGTTGGGTGGTACTCGATCCCCAGCTCTGCCCCAGGTCCTGCTCCCACTCCATCTTCTCCCACCCCCACCCCAGCTCTTCCCTCCCCCAAGTGTACTGCACCCTCGCACCTTCCCCCTTCCACCCAGCACCTCCTGCATGCCACAAATTAGCTGATGGTGGTGGCTGGGAGGCCCTGGAATGGAGGGTGAGGCACTGATCAGCTGAGGCACTGGGGGAGATGGGGGAGATGATAGGGGGCTGCTGATTTTTCTCCATATGTGCTCCAGCCCCAAAGCACCCACACAGTTGGCACCAATGGCAGCAGGACAGCATGGGAGGTTTAGTCCAAACTCAGTGCTGGGTGTACAGAGGAGAATCAGGCATCTGAACCACATTTCCCATGATGCACCAACATCTCCTCTCTTGGTGCGTGTCTCATGGTCATGGTGCATCATGGGAGGCACCTGCAGCAGCAGGGGAAGGGGGCAGGAGAAGGTGGGTTCAGAGGCTCTGTCTGCTGGCCCCGCTGGGGAGTCGGGCATAACCACATCACAGCACTGTCTGCTCCAGCCATAACCCCCCTGCCCACCCCCTGTGAGAATAGACTGGCCTAGCAATAGCCACTCCAGAATAGCTGCACTGCAGAGACTCTTCCAGAGTCATTGCTCCTCCACAACAAGATTTAACCCAGCCCGAACAATACCCCTCCCCCACCCCAAAAGGAGAGTGGAGATTCACACCCAAACCACCTGCTGCCTGGGGAATTGAGAAAAGCCCCCAAATACCGCCAGACCCATGAGAGCCGGCATCACTGAGGCACTCTCGGGAGCCAGCCTCAGGCCGACCTGGGGCAGGGAATGGAGCCAAGGCTGGGCTGCTGTGAGGGTCAGACCGCAAACCGGGGGTACCATAGCCTCAAACAGCTGCCACGCCCTCTAGCAGTGTCGCTTTGTTACCTGAGGCTGCTGCAGTGGAAGCTGGGTGGAGACAGGGGTCCATGAACTGCAGCTCACCCCGGCCTTGTCCTCCCCGTGCAGATGGCCATCACCTTCGACAACCAGAGAGTCCTGGACAGAGCCCGCGCAGACCACACTGCATTTCTGAACGATGAGGTGAGTGTGGGGGGACGGGTCTGTGCCCCTGGGCAGGGGAACTCGAGGCAACCATCCAAGCCGGTTCCACAGGCTCTGGGATTTGGGACAGGAGATGGGAGTTCATATCTCCAGCTCCCAGGGTGGCTGCAGAGATGGGAGACAGCGGCACATGAGTTGGGGGTTCTGCCCAGCACCAGCAGAACGGGGCCCCCAATATCAGGCGGGGAGGGCTATGCAGCACTGCACATGGCAGGCGCTTGATTTCAGTCAGGAGATCTGTGCCGTGCCCGGCACGATGGGAGCCAGCCCTGATCTCAGTTGCGGGGGTGTCTGAGCTCAGTTAGTGAGTGGGTCTGCGTGTTTCCTGGTGTGACATGAGCCCCACTCTCGGCCGTCTCTTCTCCTGGTGGCTGCAGGACAGCAAATCCCGGAACATGTTTTGCTGCCTGAAGGTGCGGCCGAGCAAGATGGCAGAGCAGTTCGCGGAGCGGCGCGGGCAGTTGCTGAGGCGGTGCCGGACGGACATGCGGGAGCCGGCGCCGGAGAAAGAGGCCCAGCTGACGGAGCTGGAGGCGGAGCTGAAGCAGGAGGCTGAGACCTTCCTGGAGACCTACAGGAAGCGCTTCAAGAAATTTGTCATTGCAGCAGGCATTGGCACGGGGGCGCTGGTCCTGGCACCGGTGGGGGGAGCTGCCGGTGTCGGGGTCGCTGCTGCTGCTGCGCTCGGTATGGCTGAGGCAGCAGCCATTGGAGCCGGGGTGGGCGCCGTGGCTGGGATGTGTGTGGGCGGGGGCGTGGGACAGGGAGTTGGTGGGAATGTCACCTGGAAGGATAAGCAGAGGGCTGAGGCCAGCGCCAGCCAAAGGGAGCAGGGGGACGGCACTGAGGAGCAATCTGATGAAGCTCCCCTGATCAGAACAGCGCACCGCCAAGTCTGGGGTGACAAATAAGGTGATGGGGCTGCAGAGTGGCCGAGACACTTCGGCCACAAACCATCCTAGACCAGGGGAGCCACCCACCCACAGATTCTAAGAAGGGACATTGGGTAGAATCTGCTCTGAAAAACCTCCAATGACTGTGTGACCCCCAGGCCCATCAGTGCCAGCGGACAGAGGGTTCAGTGCCCTGTGTCAGCACCTTGTAATATATCAAATGCAAGTCGAGAGCACCCTGAGCATGAATATGCGTGTGTAACATAGGCCTTGTCACACCGTTTGGGGTCACACTCACATGTAGATATGGAAAACTTGTTTTGAAGTCTGAATAAAAGCAGGGTTGGCAGACAAGTTTCTGCCAGACAAAGGACGTATATTTGCCTGTGTCATAAATATAGAGGGAAGGGTAACAACTGCTTTACCTGTAAGGGGTTAAGTAGTTCAAATAACCTAGTTGGCACCTGACCAGAAGGACCAATGAGGAAAGAAGATACTTTCAAATCTGGGGGGGGGGGATTTGTTTGTTTGTTGTTGTGTGGGTTGTTCCCTTTCGGGATGGTAAAACATCTCCTGAAAATATACTTGGAATAATCCATCTAAATCCACAGAAAATGTAAGTAGGGCAAGGAAATGCATTAGGTTATCTTTTGTTTTGGCTTGTGAATTTTCCTATGCTACAGAGGTAGTTTTAATTCCTGTTTTTGTAACTGTGAAGCTGAGCCAGAGGGGAATCCTCTGTGTTTAAAAGCTTTTTATTATCCTGTAAAAGTTACTTTCCATCCTGATTTTGCAGGTGTGATTCTTTCACTTTTTTTCTTTATAAATAAGTTTTTCTTTTAAGAATCTGATTGATTGTAGTGTCCTGAAGACAAAGTGTCTGGTCTGTGCTCACATTGCTGGCCAATTCGTTGGTATGTTAGTCTCAAGCCTCCTCAGGAAAGGGGTGACGGGGCTTGGGGGGATACTTTAGGGGGGAATAGGGATTCCAAGTGACCCTTCCCTGAATTTTTGTGTTAATCACTTGGTGGTGGCAGCGATACTGTCCAAGGTCAACTAAAGGAATTTGTGCCCTGGGAAAGTTTTAACCTAAGCTGGTAGGATATAAGTTTAAGGGGTCTTTCATGCTGGTCCCAACATTTTACCACAGAGTTCAGAGTTAGGGGGGAACCCTGACAAGGTGACAGTGTGGTGGGATCATTTTGAACTACAGACCTCAGGATTTTAAAAAGACACATTTTTCCTTTTCGCTGCTTAAAAGCCAGGGAGTTATTTTTTCTTTTCTTTGCTGCCTGAGCAGGGGCGGCTCTAGGCACCAGCAAAACAAGCTGGTGCCTAGGGCGGCAAAATCTAGGGGGCGGCAAAAGGCTGGGGCCCCAGCTCATCCTGCTGCTGCGAGCCGAGGAGCGGCCCGTCCCCTGCAGCTGGGGGGGGCGGCAGGCTGGGCCGGCGGACCTGCCGCAGTCATGCCTGCGGGAGGTCCACCGGAGCCCCGGGACGACTGGACCCGCCGCAGGCATGACTGCGGAGGGGGCGCTCGTCCCGCGGCTCGGCTGGACCTCCCGCAGGCATGACTGCGGCAGCTCAAGCGGAGCCGCCGGACCTGCGAACTGTCCGCAGCCGCGGGAGGTCCAGCCGAGCCACGCGGGACCAGCGGTCCCTCTGCAGTCATGCCCGCGGGAGGTCCGCTGCTCCCATGGCTCCGGGGCGCCTCCCGCGCATGACTGCTTGGGGCGGCCAAAAAGGTAGAGCCGCCCCTGTGCCCGAGGAGGAACAAGCAGGCAAAAGGGTTCGGCCTGAAAATCAGGGAGTTTCTTTTAAGGGACACTTTTTTTAAATTTTGTTTTAGCTGAGAGCAGCTGAAGTTTTTTTTCTTTGCCTGGGGACAGAGTAGTTAAGCAAGGAAATTCACAAGCTGTTTAGGGTTTTTTTTGCATTTTTCACAAGCTGGTTGCATTCTGTCTGGTGGGCTTTCCCTCGGTGCAAATACTTTTCTAGTAGAGATGTAAAGTCAATATTCCTAACGTTAGATACAAAAATGATACATGAATGATACTCCTATTCAGCAAATCAATACCTTTCCAATGATACTTCACAAACCCCATCTTGCATAAAATACATTATGATTATGACACAATCATATCATAATATTACTATGAAAAGCATAGGAATCAATGTCACAATCTGCTTGTGCCGGGCTGGACAACTGGCCACCCCGGTGAGCTCTGCCTCCCCAATGCAACTCCAGCTCTTAGCTCAGTTCTTCAAGATACAAGGGGCTTGGGGGCTTTAAGTACCAGCCATGTCTCTACCACCCAAAGAGTTATTCCCTCCACAAATGTCCAGTCTCTGTGCTCTCCAGCTCCATCCAGGGACTCCCACTGCTGACACCAGGAGCAGAGTGTAGCCAGGCAGGAGGGATGTAATTATTGCAGTGGCTGTAAACTGACATAAATTAGGTCAGCTTAATTTTGGAGTGTAGACAGGGCCATAGTCTTGCTTTCACTACAGCTGTAGCTCCATGTTGTGCTATGAACTGAAGTGTGCGCCTTGAGCTGGAATCATTCCAGCTGCTGCGTAGCATCCCTGTGGGACAGCACAGCTGGTAGTTCTGTGCATTTCCAGGGGATCGGTGCTGGACACGCTGTCATGGAGTCCCAGGCCCGATGCTCGGGAACTACTCTGTATGAAGCCAGCCAGGACTCTGGGTAGCGTGACTCCCCACAGGGCACGCTGTCCAGGCAAAGACGCCTCCTCAGCTATGGCGTTCCTGGGTCTGACCTCGGAGCATTCAGCTCCCTGTTCTCACTGGGCACTTCCTGCAGCAAGTCCACCTGAACGGACACCTGGGGAAGCTGGAGGGACCCTGCATCCCAACTCCGCAGTTAGCAGTGACTCAGCCAATGTTGTAAAACAGAAGGGTTTATTAGTCGACAGGAACATAGCATAGAACAGAGCTCGTTAACCAGAAAGCAGGGCCTAGTTTTTCTATAGGACAGGAATCCTTTGTCTCCCATTGTGTTCCCATCCCCGGTTAGTGAAAAAATACTAGTATGATCATAGAGTCCAGTACCAGGTGACTTGGTCACGCGACCCTGCAGCCATAACGCAGAGGTTGTTTGTAGCAGCTGAAGTGATTTTCAAGAAATGTTTGAAAATTTGAGAGATGTCAACATTTGAGACCAACAAATGTATTTGGGGATAAGCTTTAGTGGGCTACAAGCCACTTTGTTAGTGAAAAGATGTGTTAGTGTATTTACACCTTCCTGCTGTAATTTTCACTCCATGCATCTGATGAAGTGGGTTCCAGCCCACGAAAGCTTCTGCCCAAATACATGTGTTAGTCTCTAAGGGGCCACAGGACTCCTCGTTGTTTGTGCTGATACAGACTAACTCAGCTCCCCCTCTGAAACCTGCCAACATTTGCAGTGATTATAGAGCAATATTTGATCCTTACAGAGAATAGTTGAATCTGAGGGATTTTAGATCAAGGGTCAATAACTGGGGGAGAGGGTTAAATCTGAAAGCACTTTATATCCCTAACGGATCATTACAAACTAACAATGCAAACATTTGGGGAGGTTTTTAGTTTGATAATTTGATGTCCCTGTGACAGGGTCCATTCACCACTGGTGGCATCTCCTCCTGGGGATTAGCTGGGCCAGGCATTGCGCCCTCCTCTGGCCGTGTCTCTCCCATCATCCTCTAGCTGTCTGCCACTCTGGGGGCCGCCTCTCCGTGTCGTGGCGCTTGGGCCAGGTCACCATGTTTCCCCTTCTGGGGGTATCAAAGTCTTCCCAGCATGAATCATCCTACGGAGTCCACTAGCCTCTGCCTGGTCTGTGCAACATCCCCAGTGGCTGGCAGCCTCCCAACTCCCTCCTCTCCGGGAGGGACCACAGGCCGCCCTCTATAGCCCTGAGCACCTCCCTGCCTCCGGGGGCGGACTGCAGCCTGCCCTCCTGCAGCCCCCAGCTGCTCCTGGGCCTCCTGCAGCCCCCTCCTGTTCCTGTCCCGCTGACCCTGCTTCCAACCAGTGGCCCCTCTGCAGCCTAAATCTCTCCCATTCTAGCTGCTTCGTTTGTTCATTGGGCACTTGGCCTGTTTCAACTCGAGGGTTGCCAACCCTCCAGGCCTGTCTTGGAGTCTCCAGGAATTAAAGAGTCGTTTTAATACAAAACTGAGAGTTCAGTAGAGAGGAGGAAACGTTGCCGGGGGATTAGATCAATATTCAGTCATAATCGAGATGAGGGGAAAACGGGAGGGAATCTGTGTCAGTGTGTGCACGTGGTCCAGGCTGCCTGGCTGGTGATGCAGGGGGGTGGGGGGAGTGAGGCCCGTGTCTCTCAGTCTCCTTCACACGGAGCCGGCGTCACTCACGGACGAGGCCAATGCAGGACTCAGTGCGGTGCCCAGCCCCATCCACTGGCCTTGGCCTGCCTGGTCTTTGCCCCCTGCGGCCCATGGGCAGAGAGCAGAGTGACCCCTGGTTCCCCAGTCCCAGCCCCATGGGACAGACGGGAGTGGAGGGAATCTTTAGCCAGGACTCACCATCTCTCCCTGGCAATGTGCCCTCCCTCCTGCTTCCCTCAGTGGTGGGGGAGTTCAACCAGCCAACTCCAAAGACTCCTCCCCTCCCAGGAGAAGGAAAAGCCACTGAAGGTCCCTCCCCTTCACCCCACAGCGCAGGTTCACCATCGCGGGTCGGGAGCTTTCAAGCCGTCCCCTCCCAACAGGGAAACCCACAAGCAGTTCTTCCTCTTCTTCTCTGTCTGTGCAGCGCCTGGCACACGGGGGCCCTGATCTCAGCTGGGGCAGGGACCGTCTCACACTGTGTGTTGGCTGGCGCTTTGAGGTGCTGCTTATAATGTGCTATTAATATGCTTCACGCCGGCTATAAAAATTACATAATGATCCCCGAGCCCAAAGACTAGTTTAAAGTCAGAGAATTCACCTCTTTGCTGGTCATACAGGTGCTGTCCCTGCCTCCAGCACAAGAGGTCTCTGGGTCTGTGATGTATTTGGTCCCGGTACTAATGATATATGATCATCTCCTTCTGGAAACCACAGCAGGGAGAATTTCAGTGACGTCTCTCAGTAACGTCTGTAGCACAAGTCTTTGCTTTAGGAGCAGGGGAAAGGAGTTTCCTGAGAGTGGGGTGGGGTGTTGGGGAGGGGACGTATTTTGGGGAGCAGGGAAGGTTTCAGGCAGCTGTTTCTTGGCTAACATGGACCCAGGGGTCTTTTTGGAGGAAGTCCTGGCCCAACTCACCTTCCCAATAACGGAAACCCTCCGTGATTCCCCTCAGCCTGAATTTATGTCTCCCTCATTCCCTGCTACTAGAAATCGAATCACATCACAGACACCCCCAGGCCCCCCACCACTCTGCTGCTGCACCCTCCCCAACATCCCGGACCCGCGTCCCCATGAGTCCCACCTCCCTCAGTCTCTCACAGACGGGGCTTGGACTGAGCCAGCACAGCTGGGTGTTCCTATGCAAATTTTGCATAAATTGTCACACATTTTGCTGCACAAAACTAGGCAGCCGGGCTGTGGTGGTTCTTGTTCCCTGTTCTGCGAGGAATGTTGCAACGTCCCTGCCTGGTGTTATATGCAGGGTGGTTGTAGCTGTGTTGGTCCCAGGGTATTAGAGAGATAAGGTGGGTGAGGTCGTATCTTTTATTGGACCTACTTGTGCTGGTGAGAGAGAAGCTTTTGAGCCACACGGAGCTCTGCCTCAGGTCTGGGAAAGGTTTCAGAGGGGTCGCCGTGTTAGTCTATATCAGCAAAAAGAACGAGGAGTCCTTGTGGCTCCTTAGAGACTAACACATTTATTTGGGCAGAAGCTTTCATGGGCTAAAATCCACTTCATCAGCAGCACGGAGTGGAAAATACAGTAGAGAGGTATAAATACACAGCATAGGAAAAGATGGGAGTCACCTTACCAAGGTGGGGGGGGTCAGTGCTAACAAGGCCAATTCAATTAAGGTGAAAGTGGCCTATTCTCAACAGTTGACAAGAAGGGGTGAATATCAACGGAGGAAAATTACTTATGTAGTAACCCAGCCACGCCCAGTCTTTATTCAGGCCTAATTTGATGGTGTCCAGTTCGCAAATTATTTCCCGTTCTGCAGTTTCTCATTGGAGTCTGGTGTTGAAAGCTTTTTGTCGAAGAATGGCCACTGTTAAGTCTGTTATTGAGCGACCAGGGAGACTGACGTGCTCTCCTACTGGGTTTTGAATGTTACAAGTCTTGGTGTCTGGGAAAGGTCTTTAGCAGCGACACTCGGAGTAGAAGTGCCTGGTGTTAGGGACTTTGGTCGTTCAGTGTAGGGCTCTGTCCTTCTCTCACTGCACCTCCCTCCCAGCAACATCTCCGCTCTCGCTGGCAGTGGGCAGGGAGCAGGTTGGAGCCACTTCTGCCTGAGAGAGCCTGGCTGGGAGGCACCAACCGCCCATTCCCTGCCCGGACTCTGCTGCCCGGGACAGGGGCTGGCCGAGCGAGCGGGAAACATGCCCGGGGAGGGGGGGCTCCAGCTGACTCGGCCCCTGTCCCAGGCAGCTGGTGATTCCCAGTTTACAGAGTTTTGTTGGGGACCCTCCCCACCAGCTCCCCAGGTGAGCTCAGTCACCATGTGGCCAGCTCTGCTCTGGCTGCTAGTCCAGGGCTGGAGTGTGTCTGAGCGCTGGGGACGGGACTGAAGTTAGGATTTTTAGTACAGTTTTGCAATCTGCACCTTGAGCCCTGCACCCCTTTGCAGGGAGGGGAAATCATGGGAACAGAGGATGCCTGGGGGGAGGGATAGCTCAGTGGTTTGAGCATTGGCCTGCTAAACCCAGGGTTGTGAGTTCAATCCTTGAGGAGGCCACTTAGGGATCTGGGGCAAAAATTGGTCCTGCTAGTGAAGGCAGGGGGCTGGACTCGATGACCTTTCAAGGTCCCTTCCAGTTCTAGGAGATTGGTATATCTCCAATTATTATGCCGGCCAGCAGAGATCAGCCCCTCTGCAGTGACTGAGGAGTCCAGAGCCAGATCTGAACCCGAGGCTCCGTCACGGGGTCGTGAGGGCACCATCCTTCAGCTAGCGAATCAGGGAGACTGTTGGGGAGACCCCCAGTCCCTGAACTGTGTCCTCAAGGCAGGGAGTCAGCAGCTTTGGGGATTTTAATACCTGCTGCCTATTAAATCTGCAGCGGGACCTGCCACCTTCTCCCACTTGTGAGTCTTTGGGGCTGTTCGGAGCCCAGGCAGCAACATCGCTAACTGCTGCACAGAGATATTGTGGCCACAGGCCATCAGGGGCCCCTATAAGGAACATGTACCAACGGGACACTGATTATTACATAGGACTCAGGAAATTTACAGTTATTATCAGTGTGGGCACAAATGACCCTGAGAATTGTCTTTTACCCTGTTATGTTATATTTGTCTCCTGTTTAACATAATGACTCTGTTCAATACATTGTGTGTGGTTGTGTTATTTCTTGGAAGTCTCCAACTGTGTGAAGAAATAACACAAACACACACACCGTATTCAACACAGTAATTATGTTAAACCGGAGATCAAGGTAGCACAACAGGGTAAAACACAACTTACTGGAGCACCGGTTTCTCTTTCACAATTCCTCACACGCTGGCTTTTATCCCCCAGCTACTGACTTACAGGAAACCCAGAGTGTTTCTAAATTAATCTTTGTAATAGGCCGTCACAATCAGACCCCCCCCCCATTGGCCTCGTGAGGGAGCTGTTCCCTGACTGCCCAGGTGCCGCCGGCATGGCCAGCTCAGCTCAGAGCCCGTTCAGTTTTGCTTTCCCCAAAACCAGTTTCTTGGTGGTTCCCAGAAGAGCTGAGGCTGGAGAACCAACAGCTGTGTGAGGGGCCAGAAACCGACCGAGATAACAGGGTGTTTTAAAAGGCTTTGGCACCACTTATCTCTCAGCGGACCAGACCATAGGCATTGGAAGTAGGGATGTGGGGGGTGCTACAGTGCCCCCAGGTTTTGGGGCACTGGCACGGCACCCCTGCCACTCAGAGTCCCAGTCGCCATCCCCGCACCCCTGCTGCCCGGGGTCCTGGCTGCCTAGGGTCCCCCCAGCCACCAGGCCTGTTGCTGCCCGGAGGCTCGACTGCTGGCCCGGGGTCCTGCTCAGCTGCCGGTCCCCGGTGCCACTCAGCCTCCAGCCCCTGGGGCTCTGCTGCCGGCCTAGGGTCCTGCTCAGCTGCCGGCCCCACGCCCAGGTGCTCTGCCGCCAGCCCCAGGGTCCTGGTCCTTGGCCCCGCCTGCGGGGTCCCGCCTGGCTGCAGGGCCCAGGCCGCCAGCCCCACATGGGGGATCCTGGATGCCAGCCCCTGCTCTAAGGGGCAGTGAGGGGCATGGACGGGGCAAGGGGGGGTGCTGGAGCTCAGCACCCTCAGTCCAGAAACTGTTCCAGTGCCACTGCACCAGCTCCAGCTCCACCCGGGCTCAGCACTGATGCTGCTCTGCTTCCAGCGCAGCTCCCTGGGCTGCGTCTCTGGCCCCTCTGGCTCTGGTGGCTGCAGCTCTGCTCCCTGGGCTGCTGCTGTGACTCTGCTCCCAGCACCGACCTGCTCCCAGGGCTGCTGTTCTGCTCCTCTGGCCAGCACGACCCTGCTCCCCAGCCCAGCTCAGCTCACACCCCTGCTCTCTCCTTAGCTCGGCCCCACACTGTCTAACTCAGGCAATTCCCAGACGGTGAGGCAACACACCCACCCCTGTGTCTCTTGCTCTGCCTGAGAGCAAACTTAGCCCTGTTTTCCCCTCGGGGAAACTGAGGCTTCATAAAAATATTACAGACAATCCCCACTTTGTCTGCCGGAAGTTAAGGACAGTTACACTGGGGGGATTGTCACAAGAGAGACGCAAAATGCCGACTATCGTGTTCCAAAGCTGTGGGAGCCGGGCGATTGCCAACAAACCCGTCCAAAATTGTGACTAATTCCAAAAAACCGTGAAAAAACACCAAACACGTGGGGGAGGGGCGGAATTTGCATCCAAACATGATGCTGCTGGACAGAGACTTGGGTCCAAACACCACGCAGCAGGAGCGGATTTGGGGCCAAAGGTCACGATGCTGGGGAAGGGATTTGCATCCAAACATCATGATTCAGACAAGAGTGAGAACAATCGACACCTTCCCGCCCCCGACCCCGTGTTTACAGGCAGGACCCGCCGCAGGCCTGTGCATGGACAAAGGAAAAAGCTTCCACAGAAAGACTCTGAACCGGGATCCTCGGGGCTGAGCTGAGCTGAATGCCCTGGGCTGAGATGTCTGAGGCTGTATCAGAGAAAAAAAAGGGGCCCAAGGGGGATCCGTCATGGTCGCAGGCGATGCTCTGCCCGCGGGAGGGTCTCACGAGAGGTGGGTACCAGCCCCCTGCCCTGGCCAGGCTCTGCACGGACTGGCCATGGGGGCGAGATCCCTTAGACAGGAAAGGAGCTGGGTAATACAGGCAGGCTCGGGATTGCAGTTTGTGTTTGTCAGTGACCTGGTGTTTCCAACCCTTCTCTTGGCCTCTCTTTTGAATCTCTGGCTCCAGCTCCGTGAAATAAACCTGTTTGGTTCTACTGTAGCCACGTCTAAGTGCCGGGTGCGGAGGAGAGCGTGGAACTGAGGCAACGCCAATAAACTGGGGGGTGTCGCTCAGAGTCAGCGGATCAGGGGGCACTGCAGGTGTCCCGAGAACGAAAGATGGGGCACTCGAGTGCAGCAGAGAGGGGTGTGTAAATTGCTCACTGGCAGAGGAAAGCGCAGGGCTTGGGGAGCTCAGAGCGGGGTGCCACTGCAGTCAGTATCCGACAGGTAAGGGTGAATTTCCCTCACCTGGCCACAGGCCCGGCTCTCCCACACTGTGAGCAGGTGATAGTGGTTCACCCTGGACACCCTGGGTAAACCCGCAATGTCACA
This sequence comes from Mauremys mutica, assembly GCF_020497125.1. NCBI lineage: Eukaryota > Metazoa > Chordata > Testudines > Geoemydidae > Mauremys > Mauremys mutica. Next base: position 155,382,772 of record NC_059075.1, read on the forward strand.
GGCAGATCCCACCTCTCCGAGCGATGGGCTCAAGCTCTCTGCAGACTCAGGCAGTGACGCTGTGTCAGTTACACTTGGTGCAGTTCACACCTCTCTGAGCTGCGGTTTCAGGCTCTCTGCAGACGCAGGCAGACATTGCTGCTCTGATTGCCCTAAAAGGAGAAGAAGGAGCAGGATACTGGTCAAGCGACCAGTGAACTGGGAAAGTTTCATACCCAGTGGCAGTGAAAAGCCTGAAAAAGGAGCTGCTCCTGGAGCCCTCTACAGCTGTCAGCTTCAGAACAAGCTCTGTTGTGACAGCAAGGTCCTCACTGAGCAAACTGCAGTGTGACTCTGCAGCTGTCCCCCAGCCACCCCACCCCAGCATCAGCTGCAGCTCAGTGCTGGTTGTACGTCCCCTGAGAAGCATTGCAACAGTGCAGGGCTTTTTGAGGGGTTTGTTTGTTGACGTCTTGTTTTGCAGCCAGTATGAATTCCGCTAACCCTCTTGTTTCTCGGAAAGAGCAATTCCCACACTGCTTTCGCTTTCCACCTGAGAGAGACAGGAAACCAACTCAATGAAAGGTGGAGGGTGTCACGGCCAGCAACTGAGATACATCAATGAAACCTGACAGCTCTCACCGATGTCTTTGCAGCTCTTCATAATATGATCACTGCCCTCTTGCCTTCTGTCACGGAGTGTGGGGTGTCCGGCCCTGCACCCCTCTTCCTGGGACTCACAGTGACTCTCAGCCAGCCAGTAAAACAGAAGGTTTATTGGACAACAGGAACACCGGATACAGCCCAGCTCGTGTTCAGAGCCAGGACCCCTCAATCAGGCCCTTCTGGGGGTTCAGGGTGTCTGGATTCCAGCCTAGGTTCCCCTGCAAACCCACCACCCAGCTCCCAAACCGAAGACTGACTCAACCCTCTCCACTCAGCTCCTTTCCTTTGTCTAGCTCCTGGGCAGAGGTGTCATCTCCCCTCCCCCAGGCCTAGCTCATCATACAGTCTGAATACCTGTGTCTCACCTAAAATCCCTGGCTCTCCCATCCCCCACATAGACAGTCCCTACTCCCTACTCTACCACACCTTGGAGCCTGGGATCCACAGCGAAGACATTGGGATGTTGAGAAGTGAGTCGCCCTTAGCAGGGATCAGAGTTAGCACCACATTGTGGATTGGGCCCAGCTCGCACCCCTCTCGCAGCTGGTGTGTCAGGAGTGGTTCACGCTACATTTGAAGCACATTAAACACAGGGAGACCCGATTCCCTGGCGTCGCCCTGGGGTAACAGTCCCATGCAGAGCGAGCCAGGGAGCCGTGTGGGGCGTCCGGACCCGCTGGAGATAAGCCAGGCGGAGTTGTTAGCCCTTTCCCTGCCCAGGCGTCACTGCCAGCGTGTCCCTAAGGAGCGCCAGGCCGGCAGGGCTGCTCTGAGCACCCCACTCTGGGCAGGGACCCTTCATTCCTCGCCCCCTCCCCCCATGGGCCCCTTGGCCGGGGCTGGTGGAAACGCACGTGCTTTAAAGGGCACTGGAAGGGCTGGAGCTGTGACTCCCCTGGACCTGAACCGTTTGGCAGAGCCCTAGTGGAGACAAAGCTCCTCGTCACCTCGACCACTTCAGGACGTCACCACTACTTCTCCATCCAGAAATAACACGCCAGCAGCTGCCTCTTCTCAGAAATGAGGTATTTCTAGAACTGAAACAAAACCCCTCAGCAAATATTCGACTCTCCCAATGCTGGGTAACAGTCACCCAGCACCCGGTGCTGAGATGCAGCCACCTCTGGGGCAGGGCGGGTGGGGAACAGCCACACATAACACCACACTGTGACGGCTCACAACTGTGAACATTCAAATCAGTAAAAACTGAGGGAAAATATGCTTCAAAATCCATCAGAATTATAAGACAAGTAAAAATTGGATTTTGCCAAACTGTGCCAGGCCTTGCCATGGTGGCGTTTCCCAACAGACACATGATGGGACGTCAACTCATCGTTCTAACACTCACTGTTTTCCACAGGAAGCTGATGCGTTTGGGAGGCAAATTTCACAGTCTGGAAAATCCCAGTTTCCAGTCCAAAAACTGCTTGGATGGGAAATTCTGCCCCAGTCCTTCACTGGCTCCCTTGCAGCTGGTCTGAGCTTGGAGCCGGGCAGTGAGGACGGGTGCAGGGTGTTGTGAGTAGCGCCGTGTTTGGGGGTCTCAAGTGGGTGATTCCAGCTGTAGGAGGAGTTTTGGGGTTGTCACCAATTCTCCCTTCCCCAGGTCAACCCCCGATACCCCAGTGCTGAGGGGAGAGACCCTGGGCCAGAGTCCAGGGAATGTGCCCAGACTCAGCCCATGTGCCAAACTTAGTGGATTTTTGGCTGGCCCTGGCCCAAAAGAAAGGGGGGAGGATTGAAGAGAAAGTACCAATGGGGAGAGGCCAACGCTCCCAGTCAGCCTGATTGACAGGGCAGGCCGGCCAATGAGGGAGTCAGGAGCCCAGAGGCCCGTTCTCTGCGTGAGCTGGAGCTGCCGGAGCCAGAAGGGGGCAGAGCTAAGGGGAAAGCAGCAGCCTGAGCTGGGGCCGGGCAGAGCTAGGAGCTGGGACAGCGCAGACCAGGGATACGGGGCCGACCTGCGGGAGGAGCTGTGGGGCCAGAGTCAGGATACCGGACACTGGCCGTGCCCCATGTAACACTGCAGCTGAGCCTGGGGAGCGGCTGGGGAGAGCGGGGGGGGGGGGGGGCTGGGCAGAGAGCACAGTGCAGGGAGACATCGCCTGACGAGGGGCCTCGCTGGCCCTACTCAGAGGACATGACCCCACCAGGAGGACCAATGCTGGGGAGAAGAGTCCTGCCCTCCTAGAGCCTGAGGGCTTAGGCGCCGAATTTCTAATCTGCCAAGGGGTGCCCCACCCCCCGCCCCACCCCCACCCCTGCTCCCAATGTCCCCGCCCTGCCCCTTCCCACCCCTGCTCTGCCCCTTCTTCCCGCCCCCTCCCCTGAGCACGCTGGGCCCTCGCTCCTCCCCCCTCCCCCAGCACCTCCTAACGCCGGGAAACAGCTGGTCGGTGGCAGGCAGGAGGCGCTGGGAGGCAGGGGCAGGTGCTGATCGGTGGGGCCCACTGACAGGCAGGAGGTGCTGGGGGGAGGCAGAGGTGCTGATAGGGGGGCTGCCGGCAGGGGCTGAGCACCCACCATTTTCCCCCCTGGCTGCTCCAGCCCCGGCGCACCCACGGAGCCAGCGCCCGAGGCGTGTGGGCACCGCCAGAGCGAGTGTCTGAGCCGTGGTGTCACCGCAGCGCAGGCAGGGCCGGGGCAGGTGGCTGGGATGTGTGAGGAGCCGCCTGTGACTTTCCTTACAGCCCCAGAGATGGTTGTTTCTAGTCGCCCTGGGCCCTTCGGGTGGGGGCCCCTGTTCCTTTAACTTTTCCCGTTTCCCCTTATTTTCCTCACCCTGGCGGCTGGTCTGAACTCACTGCCGAGGTCAGTGGGTCGGGGACGCGGCCGGCGCAGAGCGAGCGCCCCGGGGTGGGGACCAGGGGCGGCTCTACAAATTTGGCCGCCCCAAGCAGTCATGCCCGGGAGGTGCCCCCGAGCCGCGGGAGCAGCGGACCTCCCGCGGGCATGACTACAGAGGGTCCGCTGGTCGCGCGGGTCGGCTGGACCTCCCGCAGCTGCGGGCGGTTCGCAGGTCCGGCGGCTCCGGTTGAGCTGCCGCAGGCATGCCTGCGGGAGGTCCAGCCGAGGCGCGGGACCAGCGAACCGTCCGCAGTCATGCCTGCGGGAGGTCCACTGGAGCCGCCGGCCGAGCGTCCCCTCCGCAGTCATGCCTGCGGCAGGTCCGCTGCTCCCGGGGCTCCGGTGGACCTCCCGCAGGCATGACTGCGGCAGGTCCGCCGGCCCAGCCTGCCGCCCCCCCGGAAAAGGGCCGCCCCAGGCGGGTGCTTGCCCCGCTGGGCTCTGGAGCCGGCCCTGGTGGGGACGCCCTGGTCCCTCTCCTGAGCGACCCACGGCCAGACTGGGGTGAACCCGGGGCCCAGCCTTGTCAGGGTGAGGAGGGGAGTCCACGTGGGGCGTCCTGCAGGGCAGGGAGGCCTCTGGGTAAAGGGAACTGGAGCGGGGACTCGGCTCCGTTCACCGTCCAGAGCTACCGGGGCCCTGCAGAACCAGCCGGCTCCAGGGAGCCGCCCCGAGAGCCCAGCCGGGCTCAGGGCTCCGGTTACGGAACTGGAAATAGAAAGTGAAAGTGAAACTGAGCAGGGAGCGGCCAGCCGGGCTCTGTGCAGAGACAGACCCGCAGAGAGCCAGGGAGGCAGAGGGGGAAACCCAGAGACAAACGAGACATTGAATTAACCTCGGGGTCTGCGCTGGAGTCTGCTCACCGGGGTGAGCTACAGGGGAAGAGCTGTGGGAAGGGGGAGCCCAGGCCTGGGCTAGCAGGGGCTGCAGGTCGGGAGTGAGGGGCACCAGCGGAGCTTGGGGGGGGGGCAGGGCTGGGCTGGGGGGGGCTGCGGGTCGGGAGTGAGGGGCACCGGCAGGGCGGGGGGGGGGCAGGGCCGGGCTGGCAGGGGCTGCGGGTCGGGAGTGAGGGGCACCGGCAGGGCTGGGGGGGCAGGGCTGGGCTGGGGGGGGGCTGTGGGTCGGGAGTGAGGGGCACCGGCAGGGCTGGGGGGGCAGGGCTGGGCTGGGGGGGGGCTGTGGGTCGGGAGTGAGGGGCACCAGCAGAGCTGGGGGGGCAGGGCTGCACTGGGCTAGCAGGGGCTGTGGGTCAGACATCAGGGGCACTGGCACGGTTTGCTCTGGCCAGATGCACTTTGTCCAGGAGCCCCGGTGCCCTGTAAATGGGGCGGGGGGGTTGGATTCAGGATGCCCCAAGGCAGCCCCCCTCTAATAAGAACAGGAGCAACAGCAGCTGGTGTTTCCGAGGCCCCTTGGCCGGCTCGAACAGTCTCACCCCCCGGCTGACCCCACGTCCTGGCGGGTCGGGTGCTTCTAGCGGGCTGAGCTGGGGTGCGGCGGGGGGGGGGCAGCAATGGCTGTGTCATTCCCTGCACTCCCGGGGCCGCCAGGCAACCCAACCCCCACGAGCAGAGAGGCACTTGCCAGCCCTGCACCAACATGGGAGCGGCCAGCGCACCGCAGTGAACAGAAACTTACCAGCAAAGTGGTGAACACTAACAAAGGAACCCAGGCGTCCTGGCTCCCAGCCCCCCTGCTCTAGCACGTCAGCCCCGGTGTTCCCATGTGCTGGCTCCTGCCCCAGTGAATCTCCCCAGGCCTGCGGGGTCAGAGGGATGGAGCAGCTCCGGGAGGACGTCACCTGCTCCATCTGCCTGGACATCTTGGAGGACCCCGTCTCCATCGAGTGCGGCCACAACTTCTGCCGGGGCTGCCTGTCCACTCACTGGAGCGGGGTCTCTGCCCACGGACGCCGCTGCCCCGAGTGCCGGGCTCCCTGCTCCAGGGGCAGGATGATCCCAGACACACGTGTCAAAAACCTGGTGGAGAGATTCACCAAGCTCTTGCGGGAAGAGCCGGAGCCGGTGAGACCAGACGAGCCAGATAAGGTGGAAAGGAGCTTTCTCCTGAAGGGGATGCTGGGCCCAACCCAGCCCCAGGGCAGGGACTGCCTGGCTCAGGGGGGCAGGGAATGGGACATGGGGCCTGTCCCCTTCAGGGGGCGCCACCCCTGATCTGGCCCCAGAGGGGGACTGGCTGGCTCAGGGGTGGGAATGGGACACACAGACTCAGACTGGTCGGCCAGAAGGTACAATCATGATCATCCAGTCTGACCTCCTGCACATCACAGGCCACAGGACCTCCCCCACCCACTCCTGTAACGGGCCCCGAACCTCTGGCTGAGTCACTGACGCCCTCACATCGTGGTTTAAAGCGGGGGTGGGCAAACTTTATGGCCCAAGGGCCACATCTGGGTGGGGGAATTGCATGCAGGGCCATGAATGTAGGGCTGGGGCAGGGGATTGGGGTGAGGGAGGGAGTGCGGGTGTGAGAGGTGTTTAAGGGGCAGGGATTGGGGTGCAGGGACGGGTGTGTAGTGTGGCAGGGGACTCAGGGCAGGGGGTTGCGGTGCAGGGGGGTTCAGGGTGTGGTAGGGGGTTGGGAGGCAGGGGCACTGCGGCAAGGGGCTCAGGGCAGGAGGTTGGGGTGCAGGAGGAGTGTGCAGTATGGCAGGGGTTTCAGAGCAGGGGATTGGGGGGCTGGAGGCGTGTGGGGTGTGGCAGCAGGTTGGGGTGCAATAGGGGTGTGGCAGGGGGCTCAGGGCAGGGGGTTGCGGTGCAGGAGGAGTGCAAGGTGCGGTAGGGGGCTGGGGTGCAGGAGGGGTGTGGCAGGGGTTTCAGAGCAGGGGATTGGGGTGCTGGAGGGGTGTGGGGTGTGGCAGCAGGTTGGGGTGCAGGGGGGTGCAGGGTGCAGGCTCCAGCCCGGCACTGCTTACCTTGAGCAGCTCTGGGGAGGCAGCGGTGCACCGTGGGGCTCAGACAGGCTCCCTGCTGGCCCTGGCCCCACACCACTCCCAGAAGCAGCCGGCACCACGTCCCTGCGGCCCCTGGGGGAGGGGGAGCAGAGGGCTCCACACGCTGCCCTCACCTGTGGGTATCTCCCCCGAAGCTCCCATTGGCCCCAGTTCCCCGTTCCCAGCCAATGGGAGCTGCGGGGGCGGAGCCTGCAGGCGAGGGCAGCACGTGGAGCCCTCTGCCCAACCCCTCCCCCAGGGTCTGCAGGGACGTGGCGCCGGCCAGTTCCAGGAGCAGCGAGGGGCCAGGGCAGGCAGGGAGCCTGCCTTAGCCCCACGGCGCCATGTGGGGGGGGCGATCCCATGGGCTGGATCCAAAGCCCTGACGGGCCGGATCCGGCCCATGGGCTGTAGTTTGCCCACCCCTGGTTTAAAGACTTCTAGCTACAGATAATCCACCATTTACACTAGTTCAAACCTGCAAGTGACCCGGGCCCCAGGCTGCAGGGGAGGCAAACCCCCACCCCCACCCCGCTGCCCTGGTCCCTGCCAATCTGACTGGGGGGGGGGGGGGATTCCTTCCTGACCCCGAATATGACGATCAGTTAGACCCTCAGCGTGTGGGTGAGACCCACCAGCCAGACCCCTGGGAAAGAATTTTCCGTAGTAACTCAGAGCCCGTCCCATCTCCCATCCCCACGTCTGTCCATCCCTCCCTGTTCCCCCCATTCTCAGCCCTCTACCCTGTTCCCCTTTCCCTTCTCCCCCCATGGCCTCCTCCCCCTTCCCTGTGCACCCCCAATGCCCCCACTCACCTTCCCCCCCTCGGTGGGGACCCAGAAGGGCTGACTCCAGGCCCACACCCCCTGGGTGACTCGCTCCTCATCCGCTCGCCACTCGAACCCCTCCAGGGGCTCGTCCTCCCGGCCCATCCATGCCCCGTCCCTCGCGTCCTGTGGGGAGGGAACATGCGGGGGGGGGGGGTCAGTGCAGGGTGGGGGAGGAGACTGACTGGTCCCCCCTCCTACCCCAGGCTGCAAACCCTGGGAGGGGACGGGGTTAATTGTACTAGTGTGGGGCGGGGAGGATCCATGGTGACGGGTGCACTCGATTTTTGTTTTTTCTGCAGAAACTGTTGAGTTTCCTGCAAAGCCCCGAAATGTTTCCATTTGGCAACAATGCCGAGGTGGCTCCTGGGAACTGTAGCTCATGCTCCTCACATGCCCGATTCTCCTCTATGGGGCTTGGTGTAGAGAGGAGAATGGGGCAGCCAAACAACATTTCCCACATTGCATCATGGATCCTTATTATGGTGAGGAGAAGCCCTGGACATCATGGCCCTGGTGCATCATGGGAGATGTAGTCTGTCTGGGGAGCCCAGCATATAGAGAAGAATGAGGCAGCTTAACCACATTTCCCATAATGCAACAGCATCTCCTCCCTTGGTGTGTGGGCCATGACCCAGTGAACCATGGGAGACAGATGTGGCAGTGGTGCGGGAAGGTGGCTTTAAAGCCACTATTGTCATCCCGATATCCAGGACTAGGGTCCCTGGACCCATCGTGTGTGAAGGGTCCGAGCCTGAGGGCCTGGCTCCACTTGCAGATGTAGAGCGCTGTGAGTTAAACCCGCCTTTGGAGAGCACAGCAGGGAAAGCGCTGCAGTGCGTCCACACTGACAGCTGCCAGCGCATTGGCCTGGCCACCTGCAGCGGCATTGGGAGCGGTGCATTATGGGCAGCTCTCCCAGCATGCAAGTGGCTGCAACATGCTTTTCAAATGGGGGGATGGGGTGGAGTGTGACAGGGAGTGTGTTGTGCGTATGTGGGGGGAGAGAGAGTGGGTTTTTGGGGTGCTGAGAGTGTGTCAGTGGCTGTCCTGTAAGTTCAGACCCCCCTCCCCCAACCTTTCTTTGAAAGGGCACTTCCGCATCCCTGCACCGATTTCACAACAATGAGAACAGAGGCCACTCGATTTAAGGGGATTATGGGATGTTTCCGGAGGTCAGTCAGAGCCCTGTTGCAGTGTAGCTGTAGCCCCGCTGGACTCACGCTCTGGGAGGCCACCCAAAGTATCCCACAAGCCGACTTTCTTTCCTCTCTGGCCAGTCAAGTTTGGTGGGCAGCCCAGTTTTCCCAGGCTGCACCACTAACAAGGGCAGAGCGGCTGCAGCTGGGGAGGGCGCTAGGGAGTCTGGGATGCGGGTGGTTGCACTCAGGCCTGCACAATGCAGTGTAGATGCTGGAGCCCCAGGCTGGGACCCAGGGTTCAACCAGGCCTGTTCTGGGGTTACAAATGAGTGTAACTGCTCCAGCCCTAGGTTAACAACCCCAGGGGCTGCTAACTCGAGTGCTACTAACTCTGGCCTTACATCGCCGTGTAGACACAGCCTGGAACTGGGGTATGGCTGTGCCCTCTTAACTCTCCAGCCTGGGCTGTCGCTCACAGAGCTGTGCTAGTGACAAGCAGCAAACCCCTCCAGGTGCTGTGATCACTCAGCCGTCAGCATGTGGAGCCCCACACCCAGCTAGGTTGCATGACTGCTCCCAGAGCCACTCACAACTCACACAGAGAAAGGCGTCAGGGCCCTGGCTGGGATGATTTAGTTGGGGATTGGTCCTGCTTTGAGCAGGGGGTTGGACTAGATACCTCCTGAGGTCCCTTCCAACCCTGAGATTCTATGATTCTATGATCAGCCAACCTCCCAAGCCCGCAGCCTTGCACCCCAGAGCTGGACCATTTTGCCCTGGTCAGAAGCCCGACCACTGTAAGTTTATTACCCAGTCTGCCCCTCCCTCGCTGTGGAGAGGACACACACCAGCCTTTGTAACCTGAGCTGAGAGTTCCCCAGCACTTCAACCAAAACTCACTGGTTTAGGTACAATATAAAACAGGTTTATTAACTGCAGAAGGAGAGATGTCAGTGACTGTATGTGGTAGGCACAAAACATCAGGGCTAGTTACCAAAGAAAATAAAAGATAAACTCAGACTTTAAATCTTAACCTTTATTAGACCAACCAGCATTAGGTCAAGCAGTTTTTCTCATCCCACAGGAGGTTACAGGTGGGTAATAATCCTTAACCCGCCGGCTTCCCCTCGAAGCCTGGGGCCAGTCTCCCCCATTCACGTCTTTGTCTGCTGTCACTGGAGAACTGGCAGTGGACAACTCTCAAACTCACAACATAGTTCAGTAGCAACGGTACAGAAAATCTCATGTTAAGTATCCCTGTATTGTTACTCACACCTTCTTGTCAACTGTCTGAAATGGGCCATCCCGATTATCGCTACAAATGTTTTTTTTCTCCCGCTGATAATAGCTCACGTTAATTGATTAAGCCACTTAAAGTTGGTATGGCAACCTCCACCTTTTCATGTTCTCTGTATATATCTATCTTCCTACTGTATATTCCACTCTATACATCCAATGAAGTGGGCTCTAGCCCACGAAAGCTTATGCCCAAATACATTGGTTAGTCTCTAAGGTGCCACAAGGACTCCTCGTTCCTCTGCAATAGCCTCGCCAGAATAGATCCACAGCAGAGACTGTTTTGGAGTCATTGCTCCTCCACTACAAGATTTAACCCAGATTTTGTCCACCAAAACCTGTCTCCGGAAGGTCAATGAAAGCCCCCAAATACGGCCAGACGTCTAAGAGCAGGTGTCACTGACGTGCTGTCCGGCATCAGCCGCAGGCCGAGCTCACCTGGGGCAGGGTTTCCAAAATCCTTGGCTAGAGGAAAGTGCACAAGTGCAAGCTGCAGATCAGGTCAGGGAAGGGAGCAGACGCTGGGCTGCCATGAGGGTCCGACTGGAGACTGGCAGTACCAGAAACCCCAAGCGGCTGCCACGCTGCCTAGCGGCGTCGCTCTGTTACCTGAGGCTGCTGCGGTGGAAGCTGCAGCCACGAGTTGGAGACACAGTCCCATGAACTGCAGCTCACCCCAGCCTTGTCCTCTCCACACAGATGGCCGACACCTTCCACAACCAGAGAGTCATGGACAGAGCCCGCACAGACCACACTGACTTTCTGAAGGAGACGGTGAGTGATGGCAGGTGTGGCCCCAGCCAGGGGAACCCCAGAGAAACAGCCTGGTCACCCCTATGGGATTCAGGGTTTGGGGTAGAAGATGGGAGTTAATATGTCTGGTTCCCAGGGTGGCTGCAGAGATAGGAGACTCCAAGCCCAGCAGAACAGGGGAGGGGCCTGACTCAGCAATGGGGGGGTGCATTGCCCAGTGTGACGTGAGCCCCAATCTTGCTCGGGGTCTTTGCAGCACTTGCCACATCTAATCTTTGCTGTCTCCTGTCGCAGAACGTGTGTCCTCCTCTCCCAGAATATGTGTTCTCCTCTCTTCTCCCAAAACCTTCCTTCTCTGTGGAGGAGGACGAGAGGTTTACGGAGTGGTTGACGGAGTGGTGGTGCCGAACACAAGTGCTGCCGGAGGAGGAGTCCATGCTGAATGCAGAGCTGATGGAGGACAAAGAGGCCCTGCCGAGGGAGCTGGAGGCAGAGCTGACGCAGGAGGCTGAGCGCTTCAAGGTGGCTAATGAGAAGCACAAGAAGATGGCACTGAGAGGGGTCGCCGCAGCTGCTGGTGCTGGGCTCGTCGCAGCTGCTGGTGCCGGGCTCGTCGCACCTGCTGGTGCCGGGCTCGTCGCAGCTGCTGGTGCCGGGCTCGTCGCAGCTGCTGGTGCCGGGCTCGTCGCAGCTGCTGGTGCCGGGCTAGTCGCACCTGCTGGTGCCGGGCTCGTGCACCTGCTGGTGCCGGGCTCGTCGCAGCTGCTGGTGCCGGGCTCGTCGCAGCTGCTGGTGCCGGGCTCGTCGCAGCTGCTGGTGCTGGGGTCGCCGCAGCTGCTGGTGCTGGGCTCGTCGCAGCTGCTGGTGCTGGGCTCGTCGCAGCTGCTGGTGCTGGGCTCGTCGCAGCTGCTGGTGCTGGGGTCGCCGCACCTGCTGGTGCTGGGGTCGCCGCACCTGCTGGTGCTGGGCTCGTCGCAGCTGCTGGTGCTGGGCTCGTCGCAGCTGCTGGTGCTGGGGTCGCCGCACCTGCTGGTGCTGGGGTCGCCGCAGCTGCTGGTGCTGGGCTCGTCGCAGCTGCTGGTGCTGGGCTCGTCGCAGCTGCTGGTGCAGGGCTCGTCGCAGCTGCTGGTGCAGGGCTCGTCGCAGCTGCTGGTGCTGGGCTCGTCGCAGCTGCTGGTGCTGGGGTCGCCGCACCTGCTGGTGCTGGGCTCGTCGCAGCTGCTGGTGCTAGGATCACCGCAGCTCTTGATGCTAGGATCACCGCAGTTGCTCGTGCTGTGCGCGTCATAGCTGCTGGTGCTGGGCTCATCGCAGCTGCTGGTGCTGGGGTCGCCGCAGCTGCTCGTGCTGGGCTCGTCGCTCCTGCTCGTGCTGGGCTCGTCGAACCTGCTGGTGCTGGGGTCGCCGCAGCTGCTGGTGCTGGGGTCGCCGCAGCTGCTGGTGCCGGGGTCGCCGCAGCTGCTGGTGCCGGGGTCGCCGCACCTGCTCGTGCCGGGGTCGCCGCACCTGCTGGTGCTGGGGTCGCCGCACCTGCTTGTGCTGGGGTCGCCGCACCTGCTGGTGCTGGGCTCGTCGCAGCTGCTGGTGCTGGGCTCGTCACAGCTGCTGGTGCTGGGCTCGTCGCAGCTGCTGGTGTTGGGCTCGTCGCAGCTGCTCGTGCTGGGGTCGCCGCAGCTGCTGGTGCTGGGCTCGTCGCAGCTGCTGGTGCTGGGCTCGTCGCAGCTGCTCGTGCTGGGGTCGCCGCACCTCCTGGTGCTGGGCTCGTCGCAGCTGCTGGTGCTGGGCTCGTCACAGCTGCTGGTGCTGGGCTCATCGCAGCTGCTGGTGCTGGGGTCGCCGCAGCTGCTGGTGCTGGGGTCGCCGCAGCTGCTGGTGCTGGGCTCGTCGCAGCTGCTGGTGCTGGGGTCGCCGCACCTGCTCGTGCTGGGCTCGTCGCAGCTGCTGGTGCTGGGCTCGTCGCAGCTGCTGGTGCTGGGGTCGCCGCACCTGCTCGTGCTGGGCTCGTCGCAGCTGCTGGTGCTGGGCTCGTCGCACCTGCTGGTGCTGGGGTTTTGGGGTGCTGAGAGTGTGTCAGTGGCTGTCCTGTAAGCTCAGACCCCCCTACCCCCCACCTTTCTTTGAAAGGGCACTTCCGCACCCCTGCACCGATTTCACAACAATGAGAACAGAGGCCACTCGATTTAAGGGGACTATGGGATGTTTCCGGAGGTCAATCAGAGCCCTGTTGCAGTGTAGCTGTAGCCCCACTGGACTTATGCTCTGGGGGGCCACCAAAAGTATCCCACAAGCCGACTTTCTTTCCTCTCTGGCCACTCAAGTTTGGTGGGCAGCCCAGTTTTCCCAGGCTGCACCACTAACAGTCCAGAGCGGCTGTGGCTGGGGAGGGCGCTAGGGAGTCTGGGATGCGGGTGGTTGCACTCAGGCCTGCACAATTCAGTGTAGATGCTGAAGCCCCAGGCTGGGACCCAGGGTTCAACCAGGCCTGTTCTGGGGTTACAAATGAGTGTATCTGCTCCAGCCCTAGGTTAACAACCCCAGGGGCTGCTAACTCGAGTGCTACTAACTGGCCTTACATCGCCGTGTAGACACAGCCTGGAACTGGGGTATGACTGTGCCCTCTTAACTCTCCAGCCTGGGCTGTCTCTCACACGGCTTTGCTAGTGACAAGCAGCAAACCCCTCCAGGTGCTGTGATCACTCAGCCATCAGCATGTGGAGCCCCACACCCAGCTAGGTTGCATGAATGCTCCCAGAGCCACTCATAAATCACACAGGGAAAGGCGTCAGAGCCCTGGCTGGGATGATTTAGTTGGGGTTGGTCCTGCTTTGAGCAGGGGGTTGGACTAGATACCTCCTGAGGTCCCTTCCAAGCCTGAGATTCTATTCTATGATCAGCCAACCTCCCAAGCCCCCAGCCTTGCACCCCAGAGCTGGACCAGCTCAGAAGCCCGACCAGTGTAAGTTTATTACCCAGTCTGCCCCTCCCTCGCTGTGGAGAGGACACACACCAGCCTTTGTAACCTGAGCTGAGAGTTCCCAAGCACTGAAACTCACTGTTTTAGGTAAAATGTAAAACAGGTTTATTAACTGCGGAAAGGGAGATGTCAGTGATTGTATGTGGTAGGCAGAAAACGTCAGGGATAGTTACCAAAGAAAATAAAAGATAAGCTCAGACTTTAAATCTTAACCTTTATTAGACCAACCAGCATTAGGTCAAGCAGTTTTTCTCACCCCACAGGAGGTTACAGGTGGGTAATAATCCTTAACCCGCCGGCTTCCCCTCGAAGCCTAGGGCCAGTCTCCCCCATTCACGTCTCTGTCCCCCCAGCGCTCTCGTTGCTTCCAGCACAGGTGGGGCAGGAGAAAGGCCCAGCCATGATGCCGCTCTCCCCTGTTTATACCCTCGGTCCACGTGCCTGGAAAGCACCAGCCCAGACACGCCCTGAGGGGCTTTGCTGAGTCACAGACTTGAGCGATCCCCAGGGCCGGCTCCAGACCCCAGCGCGCCAAGCGCACGAGTGGGGCGGCATTTTGCCGGGAGGGTGGCAGGTGGGTCCGGCGGACCTTCCGCAGTCATGCCTGCAGGAGGTCCACCGGAGCCGCGGGTCCAGCGAACCATCCGCAGCTGCAGGAGGTCTGCTGGTCCCGCGGCTCCGATGCACCTCCCGCAGGCATGACTGCTTGGGGCGGCCAAATTCCTAGAGCCGCCCCTGGCGATCCCCCATCGTGTGATGCTTGTGCAGCTCTTACATAACTGTAAATCCCTTGTTTATATCCCCCCGCTGATTAATGGTCATTTAATGCCTTCCGGGAGTGGATCCCGTCCTCTGCTGTCACTGGAGAACTGGCAGTGGACAACTCTCAAACTCACAACATAGTTCAGTAGCCACCTTATGGAAAATCTCATGCTAAGTATCCCCCTACCGTTACTCACACCTTCTTGTCAACTATCTGAAATGGGCCATCCCGATTATCGCTACAAACGTTTTTTTTCTCCTGCTGATAATAGCTCACGTTAATTGATTAAGCCACTTAAAGTTGGTATGGCAACCTCCACCTTTTCATGTTCTCTGTATATATCTATCTTCCTACTGTATATTCCACTCTATACATCCGATGAAGTGGGCTCTAGCCCACAAAAGCTTATGCCCAAATACATTGGTTAGTCTCTAAGGTGCCACAAGGACTCCTCGTTCCTCTGCAATAGCCTCTCCAGAATAGATCCACAGCAGAGACTGTCTTGGAGTCATTGCTCCTCCACTACAAGATTTAACCCAGATTTTGTCCACCAAAACCTGTCTCCGGAAGGTCAGTGAAAGCCCCCAAATAACGCCAGACTTCTAACAGCAGGTGTCACTGACGTGCTGTCCCGCATCAGCCGCAGGCCGAGCTCACCTGGGGCAGGGTTTCCAAAATCCTTGGCTAGAGGAAAGTCCACAAGTGCAAGCTGCAGCTCAGGTCAGGGAAGGGAGTGGACGCTGGGCTGCCGTGAGGGTCCGACTGGAGACTGGCAGTACCAGAAACCCCAAGCGGCTGCCACACTGCCTAGCAGCGTCGCTCTGTTACCTGAGGCTGCTGCGGTGGAAGCTGCAGCCACGAGTTGGAGACACAGTCCCATAAACTGCAGCTCACCCCAGCCTTGTCCTCTCCACACAGATGGCCAACACCTTCCACAACCAGGGAGCCATGGACAGAGCCCGCCGAGACTACAATGACTTCCTGGAGAAGTTGGTGAGTGACGGCAGGTGTGGCCCCAGCCAGGGGAACCCCAGAGAAACAGCCTGGTCACCCCTATGGGATTCAGGGTTTGGGGTAGAAGATGGGAGTTAATATGTCAGGTCCCCAGGGTGGCTGCAGAGATAGGAGACTCCAAGCCCAGCACAACAGGGGAGGGGCCTGACTCAGCAATGGGGGGGTGCATTGCCCAGTGTGACGTGAGCCCCAATCTTGCTCGGGGTCTTTGCAGCACTTGCCACATCTAATCTTTGCTGTCTCCTCTCCCAGAACGTGTGTCCTCCTCTCCCAGAACGTGTGTTCTCCTCTTCTCTCCGAGAACCTTCCTTCTCTGAGGAATCTGAGGAGGACGAGATGTTGACGGAGTGGTTGACGGAGTGGAGGTGCCGAACACAAGTGCTGCTGGAGGAGGAGTCCATGCTGAATGCAGAGCTGATGGAGGACAAAGAGGCCCTGCCGAGGGTGCTGGAGGCAGAGCTGACGCAGGAGGCTGAGCGCTTCAAGGTGGCTAAGGAGAAGCACAAGAAGATGGCACTGAGAGGGGTCGTCGCACCTGCTGGTGCTGGGCTCGTCGCAGCTGCTGGTGCAGGGCTCGTCGCAGCTGCTGGTGCTGGGCTCGTCGCAGCTGCTGGTGCTGGGCTCGTCGCAGCTGCTGGTGCTGGGGTCGCCGCAGCTGCTGGTGCTGGGCTCGTCGCAGCTGCTGGTGCTGGGCTCGTCGCAGCTGCTGGTGCTGGGGTCGCCGCAGCTGCTGGTGCTGGGCTCGTCGCAGCTGCTGGTGCTGGGCTCGTTGCAGCTGCTGGTGCTGGGCTCGCCGCACCTGCTGGTGCTGGGGTCGCCGCACCTGCTGGTGCTGGGCTCGTCGCAGCTGCTGGTGCTGGGCTCGTCGCAGCTGCTCGTGCTGGGGTCGTCGCAGCTGCTGGTGCTGGGGTCGCTGCACCTGCTGGTGCTGGGCTCATCGCAGCTGCTGGTGCTGGGGTCGCCGCACCTGCTGGTGCCGGGCTCGTCGCACCTGCTCGTGCCGGGGTCGCCGCACCTGCTCGTGCTGGGCTCGTCGCAGCTGCTGGTGCTGGGGTCGCTGCACCTGCTGGTGCTGGGCTCGTCGCAGCTGCTGGTGCTGGGGTCGCCGCACCTGCTGGTGCTGGGCTCGTCGCAGCTGCTGGTGCTGGGGTCGCTGCACCTGCTGGTGCTGGGCTCGTCGCAGCTGCTCGTGCTGGGGTCGCCGCAGCTGCTGATGCTGGGCTCGTCGCAGCTGCTGGTGCTGGGCTCGTCGCAGCTGCTCGTGCTGGGGTCGCCGCACCTCCTGGTGCTGGGCTCGTCGCAGCTGCTGGTGCTGGGCTCGTCATAGCTGCTGGTGCTGGGCTCATCGCAGCTGCTGGTGCTGGGGTCACCGCAGCTGCTGGTGCTGGGCTCGTCGCAGCTGCTGGTGCTGGGCTCGTCTCAGCTGCTGGTGCTGGGCTCGTCGCAGCTGCTGGTGCTGGGGTCGCCGCACCTGCTGGTGCTGGGGTCGCCGCACCTGCTGGTGCTGGGCTCGTCGCACCTGCTGGTGCTGGGGTCGCCGCAGCTGCTGGTGCTGGGCTCGTCGCAGCTGCTGGTGCTGGGCTCGCCGCACCTGCTGGTGCTGGGGTCGCCGCACCTGCTGGTGCCGGGCTCGTCGCACCTGCTCGTGCCGGGGTCGCCGCACCTGCTCGTGCTGGGCTCGTCGCAGCTGCTGGTGCTGGGGTCGCTGCACCTGCTGGTGCTGGGCTCGTCGCAGCTGCTGGTGCTGGGGTCGCTGCACCTGCTGGTGCTGGGCTCGTCGCAGCTGCTCGTGCTGGGGTCGCCGCAGCTGCTGATGCTGGGCTCGTCGCAGCTGCTGGTGCTGGGCTCGTCGCAGCTGCTGGTGCTGGGGTCGCCGCACCTCCTGGTGCTGGGGTCGCCGCACCTGCTGGTGCTGGGCTCGTCGCAGCTGCTGGTGCTGGGCTCATCGCAGCTGCTGGTGCTGGGGTCGCCGCAGCTGCTGGTGCTGGGGTCGCCGCAGCTGCTGGTGCTGGGCTCGTCGCAGCTGCTGGTGCTGGGCTCGTCGCAGCTGCTGGTGCTGGGCTCGTCGCAGCTGCTGGTGCTGGGGTCGCCGCACCTGCTCGTGCTGGGCTCGTCGCAGCTGCTGGTGCTGGGCTCGTCGCACCTGCTGGTGCTGGGGTTTTGGGGTGCTGAGAGTGTGTCAGTGGCTGTCTTGTAAGCTCAGACCCCCCTACCCCCCACCTTTCTTTGAAAGGGCACTTCCGCACCCCTGCACCGATTTCACAACAATGAGAACAGAGGCCACTCGATTTAAAGGGACTATGGGATGTTTCCGGAGGTCAATCAGAGCCCTGTTGCAGTGTAGCTGTAGCCCCACTGGACTTATGCTCTGGGGGGCCACCAAAAGTATCCCACAAGCCGACTTTCTTTCCTCTCTGGCCACTCAAGTTTGGTGGGCAGCCCAGTTTTCCCAGGCTGCACCACTAACAGTCCAGAGCGGCTGTGGCTGGGGAGGGCGCTAGGGAGTCTGGGATGCGGGTGGTTGCACTCAGGCCTGCACAATGCAGTGTAGATGCTGAAGCCCCAGGCTGGGACCCAGGGTTCAACCAGGCCTGTTCTGGGGTTACAAATGAGTGTATCTGCTCCAGCCCTAGGTTAACAACCCCAGGGGCTGCTAACTCGAGTGCTACTAACTGGCCTTACATCGCCGTGTAGACACAACCTGGAACTGGGGTATGACTGTGCCCTCTTCACTCTCCAGCCTGGGCTGTCTCTCACAAGGCTTTGCTAGTGACAAGCAGCAAACCCCTCCAGGTGCTGTGATCACTCAGCCATCAGCATGTGGAGCCCCACACCCAGCTAGGTTGCATGAATGCTCCCAGAGCCACTCACAAATCACACAGGGAAAGGCGTCAGAGCCCTGGCTGGGATGATTTAGTTGGGGATTGGTCCTGCTTTGAGCAGGGGGTTGGACTAGATACCTCCTGAGGTCCCTTCCAACCCTGAGATTCTATTCTATGATCAGCCAACCTCCCAAGCCCCCAGCCTTGCACCCCAGAGCTGGACCAGCTCAGAAGCCCGACCAGTGTAAGTTTATTACCCAGTCTGCCCCTCCCTCGCTGTGGAGAGGACACACACCAGCCTTTGTAACCTGAGCTGAGAGTTCCCAAGCACTGAAACTCACTGGTTTAGGTAAAATGTAAAACAGGTTTATTAACTGCGGAAAGGGAGATGTCAGTGATTGTATGTGGTAGGCAGAAAACGTCAGGGATAGTTACCAAAGAAAATAAAAGATAAGCTCAGACTTTAAATCTTAACCTTTATTAGACCAACCAGCATTAGGTCAAGCAGTTTTTCTCACCCCACAGGAGGTTACAGGTGGGTAATAATCCTTAACCCGCCGGCTTCCCCTCGAAGCCTAGGGCCAGTCTCCCCCATTCACGTCTCTGTCCCCCCAGCGCTCTCGTTGCTTCCAGCACAGGTGGGGCAGGAGAAAGGCCCAGCCATGATGCCGCTCTCCCCTGTTTATACCCTCGGTCCACGTGCCTGGAAAGCACCAGCCCAGACACGCCCTGAGGGGCTTTGCTGAGTCACAGACTTGAGCGATCCCCAGGGCCGGCTCCAGACCCCAGCGCGCCAAGCGCACGAGTGGGGCGGCATTTTGCCGGGAGGGTGGCAGGTGGGTCCAGCGGACCTTCCGCAGTCATGCCTGCAGGAGGTCCACCGGAGCCGCGGGTCCAGCGAACCATCCGCAGCTGCAGGAGGTCTGCTGGTCCCGCGGCTCCGATGCACCTCCCGCAGGCATGACTGCTTGGGGCGGCCAAATTCCTAGAGCCGCCCCTGGCGATCCCCCATCGTGTGATGCTTGTGCAGCTCTTACATAACTGTAAATCCCTTGTTTATATCCCCCCGCTGATTAATGGTCATTTAATGCCTTCCGGGAGTGGATCCCGTCCTCTGCTGTCACTGGAGAACTGGCAGTGGACAACTCTCAAACTCACAACATAGTTCAGTAGCCACCTTATGGAAAATCTCATGCTAAGTATCCCCCTACCGTTACTCACACCTTCTTGTCAACTATCTGAAATGGGCCATCCCGATTATCGCTACAAACGTTTTTTTTCTCCTGCTGATAATAGCTCACGTTAATTGATTAAGCCACTTAAACTTGGTATGGCAACCTCCACCTTTTCATGTTCTCTGTATATATCTATCTTCCTACTGTATATTCCACTCTATACATCCGATGAAGTGGGCTCTAGCCCACAAAAGCTTATGCCCAAATACATTGGTTAGTCTCTAAGGTGCCACAAGGACTCCTCGTTCCTCTGCAATAGCCTCTCCAGAATAGATCCACAGCAGAGACTGTCTTGGAGTCATTGCTCCTCCACTACAAGATTTAACCCAGATTTTGTCCACCAAAACCTGTCTCTGGAAGGTCAATGAAAGCCCCCAAATAACGCCAGACTTCTAACAGCAGGTGTCACTGACGTGCTGTCGGGCATCAGCCGCAGGCCGAGCTCACCTGGGGCAGGGTTTCCAAAATCCCTGGCTAGAGGAAAGTGCACAAGTGCAAGCTGCAGCTCAGGTCAGGGAAGGGAGTGGACGCTGGGCTGCCGTGAGGGTCCGACTGGAGACTGGCAGTACCAGAAACCCCAAGCGGCTGCCACACTGCCTAGCAGCGTCGCTCTGTTACCTGAGGCTGCTGCGGTGGAAGCTGCAGCCACGAGTTGGAGACACAGTCCCATAAACTGCAGCTCACCCCAGCCTTGTCCTCTCCACACAGATGGCCAACACCTTCCACAACCAGGGAGCCATGGACAGAGCCCGCCGAGACTACAATGACTTCCTGGAGAAGTCGGTGAGTGATGGCAGGTGTGGCCCCAGCCAGGGGAACCCCAGAGAAACAGCCTGGTCACCCCTATGGGATTCAGGGTTTGGGGTAGAAGATGGGAGTTAATATGTCAGGTCCCCAGGGTGGCTGCAGAGATAGGAGACTCCAAGCCCAGCACAACAGGGGAGGGGCCTGACTCAGCAATGGGGGGGTGCATTGCCCAGTGTGACGTGAGCCCCAATCTTGCTCGGGGTCTTTGCAGCACTTGCCACATCTAATCTTTGCTGTCTCCTCTCCCAGAACGTGTGTCCTCCTCTCCCAGAACGTGTGTTCTCCTCTTCTCTCCGAGAACCTTCCTTCTCTGAGGAATCTGAGGAGGACGAGATGTTGACGGAGTGGTTGACGGAGTGGTGGTGCCGAACACAAGTGCTGCCGGAGGAGGAGTCCATGCTGAATGCAGAGCTGATGGAGGACAAAGAGGCCCTGCCGAGGGTGCTGGAGGCAGAGCTGACGCAGGAGGCTGAGCGCTTCAAGGTGGCTAAGGAGAAGCACAAGAAGATGGCACTGAGAGGGGTCGTCGCACCTGCTGGTGCTGGGGTCGCCGCAGCTGCTGGTGCTGGGCTCGTCGCAGCTGCTGGTGCAGGGCTCGTCGCAGCTGCTGGTGCAGGGCTCGTCGCAGCTGCTGGTGCTGGGCTCGTCGCAGCTGCTGGTGCTGGGCTCGTCGCAGCTGCTGGTGCTAGGATCACCGCAGTTGCTCGTGCTGGGGTCGCCGCACCTGCTGGTGCTGGGCTCGTCGCAGCTGCTGGTGCTGGGGTCGCCGCACCTGCTGGTGCTGGGCTCGTCGCACCTGCTGGTGCTGGGGTCGCCGCACCTGCTGGTGCTGGGGTCACTGCACCTGCTGGTGCCGGGCTCACCACAGCTGCTGGTGCCGGGCTCGCCGCAGCTGCTGGTGCCGGGCTCGCCGCAGCTGCTGGTGCCGGGCTCGCCGCAGCTGCTGGTGCCGGGGTCGTCGCAGCTGCTGGTGCCGGGGTCGCCGCAGCTGCTGGTGCCGGGGTCGCCGCAGCTGCTGGTGCTGGGCTCGTCGCAGCTGCTGGTGCCGGGGTCGCAGCTGCTGGTGCCGGGGTCGCCGCAGCTGCTGGTGCCGGGGTCGCCGCAGCTGCTGGTGCCGGGGTCGCCGCACCTGCTGGTGCCGGGGTCGCCGCACCTGCTGGTGCCGGGGTCGTTGCAACTGCTGGTCGTTGGCTCGTCAGAGTTGCAGGTGTTTGGCTCAGCGCAGCTGCTGGTTTTTGGCTCTTCGCAGATCTTCCTGCTGGGATCACTGAAGTTCGTCACGACATAGCTGCTGATGCTGAGCACTTCGTAGCTGCTGTTGCTAAGCGCTTCGCAGCTGCTGGTGCTAGGATCACCGCAGCTCTTGATGCTAGGATCACCGCAGTTGCTCGTGCTGTGCGCGTCATAGCTGCTCGTGCTGGGCTCATCATAGCTGTTGGTGTGGGGGTCGTTGCAGCTGTCTGGGCTATTTTCCGCTACTATAACTGAGGGAACAGCTATTGCTGCTGGTGCGGGCGGCATAACTGAGGTTTGGTCAGGCTTGGGCGAGGGTGAGCGAGTTAGTGGATATGAACTGGGCTGAGGCCCCCACCAGCCAAGGGGAGGAGGGGGACAGCACTGAGGAGGTGTGTGATACGGCCCCCCTGATCTGAGCAGTGCCCCCCCCCCCACACTGTGAGGTGATGAATGGAGTGACAGGGCTGCAGCATGGCACAGACCCGTCACCCACAAACCACCCCAGAGTGGGGGAGTCGTCGCCCAAAGATTCTAAGAAGGGACATTGGTCCAACCCGCTCCTGAAAACCTCCAATGACTATGTGCCACCCAGGCCCATCGGTACCAGTTGGCAGAGGGTTCAGTGCCCTGTGTCAGCAACTCCTAACAGGTCTGGAAAACTTGCCGCACCTAATACACCTCTGTCCCGGTGTTTAGCCGGGCCCTTCCAGTTCTATGCGATAGGTATATCTCCATAAACAGGTGTAATCCCTCTTAGGCTTGCCCAGAAATTACAGGCGATTTGTACGCAACACAGCCAGATCGCTGCCCCACTGACCAGAAAGACCCAGCCAAATGCAGTTCAGTGGACTGAGGAGTGTCAGAAGGCCTTTAACCAGCTTAAAGCGACACCCACATCTGACCCTGTGCTAAGGGCCCCAGACTTTAACAAACCGTTCCTAGTAACCACAGATGCGTCCGAGTGTGCTGTGGGAGCAGTTTTAATGCAGGAAGGACCGAATCAAGAATTCCATCCTGTCGTTTTCTCAGCAAGAAACTGTCTGAGAGGGAAAGCCACTGGTCCATCAGCGAAAGGGAATGCTACGCCATTGTGTACACGCTGGAAAAGCTACGCCCATACGTTTGGGGACGGCGTTTCCAGCTACAAACCGACCATGCTGCGCTGAAGTGGCTTCATACTGTCAAGGAAAATAACAAAAACCTTCTTCAGTGGAATTTAGCTCTCCAAGATTTTGATTTTGAAATACACCTTTCAGGAGCTTCTAACAAAGTGGCTGATGAACTCTCCTGTGAAAGTTTTCCCAGAATCAACTAGTTAAAATAGTCCTTGGAATGTGGGACATATTGTTAGTTTTTATATAATCAGTAGAATGTCTAAAGGTGCATGTGTCTTATTAACTCTGTTTTCTCCTAGAGCTCCAGGACTATCTGTGATCTGGGCGGGGATGTTATATATTTTAAGGCAAAGGGTAACAAACTTTTTATGCGCAGTAATATAAAATCCCTCTTGGCCAGAGGTACAGAATCACTTACCTGTAAGGGGTTAATCAGTTCAATTAACCTAGTTGACACCTGACCAGAAGGACTAATGGGGAAAGAACATACTTTCAAATCGGGGGTAGGGGGAGGTTTTGTGCGTGCCCTCTTGGACAGAGAGAGGGACCAGGGCAGGAAAAAACATCTCCTAAAACCATACCTGTAATGAGCATCTAAGATTACAAAAATTATAAGTAAAGATAGGAAATGCGCTAGATTATCTTGTGTTTTAGCTTGTGAATTTTCCCTGTGCTAAGAGGTCATTTTATTCCTGTTTTGTAACTGGGAAGCTGAGTTAGAGGGGAAACCTCTGGGTTTTAAATCTTTTTCTTACCCTGTAAAGTTACCTTCCATCCTAATTTCGCAGGTGTGATTCTTCTTCTTCTTTTTTTTAATAAAATTCTTCGTTTAAGAACCTGATTGATTTTCAGTGTCCTAAAAACCAGGGATCTGGTCTGTGCTCACTTTGTTAACCTATTGGTTGGTAGATTATTCTCAAGGCCCGCACTCTCCCCGGAAAGGGGTGAAGGAGCTTGGGTGCATATTTTGGTGGGGGGTTAGGGCTCCAAGTGTCCCCTCCCTGAATGTTTGTTTAAATCACTTGGTGGTGGCAGCGATACCGTCCAAGGACAAGGAAGGAATTTGTGCCTTGGGGAAGTTTAAACCTAAACTGGTGGAATATAAGCTTAGGGGATCTTTCATGGGGGTCCCCACATCTGTACCCCAGAGTTCAGAGTGGGGAAGGGAACCCTGACAGCGGCAATTCGGCAAGAGGAGGCCCAGCTGTGTTGGTCAGAGATGACAGGAGCTGGGTTTAGGTGAGATAATCTACTTTAGCCTGTTATGTCTGGACTCTAGGAAGCGCGTTGCACTTTTCCTGTGCACCTGCCACCCTTCTGCCAGGGGTGTCGGCAGCAACCAGGGCCAAGTCCTTATTTTAGGGGATTCGCTACAATGTCTTAACTTTTCTCTCCAGCCCCCACAGTCAGCTAGGGATCTGCACCCAAGCTGGGTGCCCTGGCCAGGCAAGTCTGTGCCCACTCGCCAGTGAAGAGGTTTGAAGAACCAAACGTTGTTGGGGGTGAACTGGGGACGTCTGTTTACAGTTTAACACCTTCCACCACCATTTAGCACCTCAGAGTCCCAAACAAATGAGACCCTAAATGACTGAACCCGAACGTGAACCAGTTTGCTCCCCTCAGCTTGTGGTTCCCCAACTTCCTCCCCCACGGTCTGGGGTTCCTGGAGACCAGGAAAGTCAGGGTCCCTGGGCAGCTCTGGGGCTCTACCACCTTCCCAGTGATAGCGATGCCAGCAGCTGGGACAGGGAGGCCTCACCCGTCACTGGGCTGCTGTAGAGGCTGCTGTGAACTCCTCTGCTCCCGCTGTGCTATGTGCAACGGCTCGCTCCAGATGCTGCTTTGCTCTGTTACTGCTCAACTACCTGGGACTGCTGCTGTGAGGGATACAACCAATTGGGGACATCCAGCTGGCAGGGGGCAGCAGAGAGCTGGGCGTGGATTATTACAAATGCATCAGGAATCACGGGGCTCCAGGAGCTCGGGGGTTGAGTCACAGAGTGATAGTGTATCTCCCCTGGGGGATGGTCTTACCCGCAGAGGCTGTTGTCCCCCGGCCGGTGACCCAGCACGTGTGGTTGCCAGGGAAGGAGCTGGAGGGGCCTGGCAAGCAGATGGGGAGGATTTCGTCGGTGTATCGCACTGGCTCCGTGAGCTGCACTAGGGCAATGTCGGCTGTTGAAATCGGGGTGGACGAGGATCTGGCGCACAGGGGATGAGACCCGGCTCGGGGAGGGGTTGGACAGCTGGTGCTCCCCGAGGGTCACACGATAGGCAGACTGGGGGAAAGAGCTGGGGAGCAGAGGGACAGCAACGATCAGTGGGGGAAACTGGATTGCCAACATGGGCAAAAATGCAGTTGGGTCCAGGGAACACCTGACGGTGAGAGGCGGCCACCTCTGGGGCAGGGCAGCTGGAGAACAGCCTTACAGGGATGGTTTGCCTGGCATAGATCCAGGCAGGACGTCTGTCGGTTGCACCGGTCCCTACCCGCCCCAGTTACTCACAATTGGAAGCAATGAGCTGCTGACACAACCCACTGGGCTGAGATGAGGGATAGCTCAGTGGTTTGAGCATTGGCCTGCTAAACCCAGGGTTGTGAATTCAATCCTTGAGGAGGCCATTTAGGATTTGGGGATTGGTCCTGCTTTGAGCAGGGGGTTGGACTAGATGATCTCCTGAGGTCCCTTCCAACCCTAATAATCTATGATCCTATGAGGGACCCGCCACAAACGTGGCATCTATTGTACTGAACACTGACTTGCCAGGGCCGGTGCAAGAACGTTTCACGCCCTAGGCGAAACTTCCACCTTGTGCCCCACGCCCCTGCCCAGAGGCGCCCCCCCTGCCTCAGCTCACCCCTGCCCCACCTCTTCCCTGAGCACGCCATCGCTGCTTCACTTCTCCCGCCTCCCAGGCTTGCGGTGCCTAAGCTGATTGGCGCCATAAGCCTGGGAGGTGGGAGAAGTGAAGCAGCCACGGCCTGCTCGGGGAGGAGGTGGGGCAGGGGTGAGCTGGGGCGGGGAGTTCCTCTGCGTGCCATCCCCCCCCTTACTTGCTGCAGGCGGCGCTTCCCACGCCCCCTTGTGACGAAGTGGGACTGGTCTTACTGGGGGCTGGGGACAGATCCTAAGGATCTAGCAGCAAAAGTCCATGCAGCAAATGCCTGACACTCTGTCTGCTAGCAACTGATGGCCGGGCCCCTCCCTGCAAAGGTGCTGGCTAAAGGTGTTGGAGACAAAGGGGTCAGGTGACCTCCTGGCCCGGGAAAGAAGCTGAGCAGAGGGGAGGGGCCGGAGGGGGTTGGGCAGACTGGAGTTGGCTGGGGAAAAGAGGGGAAGCAGGGAGAGAGGGTCTGATCCCCGGGGGGGGTTATGGGGCCCCAAGATGGACCTAACGGGGGGGATCCGGTTATCTGTGCCTGCAAGACCTGTGTTGGACTGTGTTCCTGTCGTCTAAATAAACCTTCTGCTTTACTGGCTGGCTGAGAGTCCTGGTGAATCGGCAGGGAGCCCAGGGGTGCAGGGCCTGACTCCCCTATACTCCGTGACACCCCTGCCCCAGCTCCCTCCGCCTAAATGCTGGGGTGACGGGGGCAGATGAAGACCCGGCCGCGACGGTCGCTGTTGAAGAAAATGGCACCCCCCAAATCCCAGCGCCCAGCCCCTAGGCAACCGCCTAGGTCGCCTAAATGGTTGCACCGGCCCTGGCCATGGCCACCAGCCCCTTGCGGCGTCCCCTCCCGCAACAATTTGACCAGAGAGCCTGTTCTGGCTGCACCCTGGAGGAGAACAGCATTGACATGGGATGAGCAAAGAAGCCATAGTCCTGAGTTTCAGCCTCACCACTAACCCACCAGCCCCCACTCCCCTCCTGGAGCTGGGGATGGAACCCAGGAGTCCTGGCTCCCAGCCCTCCCTGCTCTAACCCACCAGACCCCATTCCCCTCTCAGAGCCAAGGAGAGAACCCAGGAGTCCTGGCTCCCAGCTTCATTCTCATGCCATGTGTCCAGAACAGGTAAGGCTGGAGTTTGGCAGTGGGTGTCTTACCTGTCGGGTACCAACTCCCCTGAGCACCCAGGGCTCAAAGAAAGAAAGGGAAAGATATTAATACGTATGTGGGGTGAGGGTTATTCACAGGTACTGCTGAGACCTGAGAAGGTATGTGGAGGGCACTGAGTGCCAGTAGCTCCACCCATAATTCCCAACCTCCGCCCATTGCCCCAGAGCAGCCCTGCCACCCTCAGCACCAGCCACAATTCTCAGCAGTGTTTCTATTTGATTTACCACCAGTAGGTTCAAGAATCAATAATCCCCATTGATCTGAGTGGGGCAGATCACGACTGAATGCCCAAGTCCAGGCTCGATGGGCTGTGGGTCGGGTCTATGAAGGGCCAAGGGGATGGATCACTCTGATAGTTACTAGCCAAATCCCACCCCCACAACCCGCACCTCACTCCCCTCCCCCTGGGCGGTAGGTGCTGGTCCCTACATCCCCATCCCACACTCACCCTGAAGCAGGGTCAGCGCCAGCAGTGCTAGGGCCAGTGGGGAGCGGAGATGCCCCATGGTTCAGCCTTCCCCAGGCCTGTCGTGGCTGCATGCAGCTGCCTCCACTGCTCTGACCAAAGCCTGACTGGGGAATGCAAGCCCCAGGGCAGGTGTTTATGGGCACCTTTTTTTCCTCTTTCCTGGATCTATAGAGAATAATGGAGACTGATTTCCTGGTTACCCAAGCAAGGAAATAACAGCTGCTAAATTTCAAGTGCTGAACGGGTTATGACCGCTTTCATTCTGCTCTGCCTGGTGTCACCCCAGTACGGGAGTCCTAGAAAACCAAACAAAAACATGCGATGGCCGAGGTCACTGCATGGAGGTCTACGATGCTTTTCACTTCCCCTTGTCATTGCCTACTGAGTGTGCCAAGCAGAGAGTGACAAAGACAGTACCTAGGTCAGGGATGTGCATATCGTGGGGTAAAGGTTATCATTGGGTTAGGGTTATCCTGGATTTGAGAGTATCATGGGGTTAAGATGAAGGTTATCATGGGGTTATGGTTAAGGGTATCATGGGATTTGGGGTTGAGGTCAGAGTGGGATTTAGGTTTAAGTGTCATTTTCCACCCTGTTTTTTTGACCCTGTCACCCTTCTCTTGGCATCACTCCAGTGACAATTTGGGAATCTGCCCCATCCAGCTCAGGAATTCCAGCTGATCGTGTAAAGTCGGTATTACAAAATTGTTGGGCTGTGGGGTCTTCATGTGGAATCCACCATTTCTTGACCGGGGAGGGCTGGGTCAGCAAGACTAGGGGAAATGTTCATTTGTTAGGTCTCAAATGGTCATCCATTCAGGCAGACACACCTTGGAAATTGGGTTCTCTGAGATTGGCAGGATCCACTCCTCCAATTCCTCTGGAAGCAGGGTATCAGGGTTCCCCCCAAATCTGAACTCTGGGGTACAGATGTGGGGATCTGCATGAAAGACCCTCTAAGCTTATATTCTACCAGTTTAGGTTAAAACTTCTCTAAGACACTAATTCCTTAGACTGATATTGCTGCCACCACCATGTGATTTAAAGAAAATATTTAGGGAAGGGTCGCTTGCAATCCCTATCCCCCCAAAATATCCCCCCGAGCCCCTTCACCCCCTTTCCTGGGGAGGCTTGAGACTGAACTACCAACCAGTTGCCTTAGCAATGTAACCTCAACCAGACTCTCTGTCTTCAGGACACTGAGATCAATCAGGTTCTTAAAAGAACTACTTTATTATAAAGAAGGAAGTAAAAGAATCACACCTGCAAAATCAGGATGGAAAGTAACTTTACAGGGTAAATAAAAAGATTTAAAACACAGAGGATTCCCCTCTGGCTCAGCTTCACAGTTACAAAAACAGGAATAAAACTACCTCTGTAGCATAGGAAAATTCACAAGCCAAAAAAAAAAGATAACCTAATACATTTCCTTGCCCTACTCACAGTTTCTGTGGTTTTAGATGGATTAGTCCAGTGTTGTGGAAAATTGACCACATGGTTGATTGTGGATCAGACAGCCTGAGGGCCTTTATTTTATATGAGCATATAGACAAGGAGAGTCAGCATGGCCCCATGCAAGGTGGCAAGCTGCTCTGCCTTCCGTAAATTTCTAGCCAGCTTATAAAGGTTAAAACCACAGACAAATGACACATACTTCCGTATTAATTACCTTATTTGGAATACATTGCAAAACTAATAGAGGACAAAAGCAAAAACAAGCGTCTCGCCCACCAGCCCCCCCGCCCGTTACTCACTGTCTGTTCTTTTGCGGTCAGCGACCTTTCTAACACAACTGTGGTGGTTCTATATTTTACAAGCCTGGCTATTGTAAATTATGCTACTTGGGGCCTTTATCACTCTGCCCCCTCATGCCCTTTATATACACACGAAGCCATTGTTCCATTTTGGGAACTTTCCACTGTGACTCCTTTTACCCCTTGACACACAGAAGCAACTTTCCATCACTCTGTCCCCCTCCTCTCTGCCCCTTACACACTGAGACAAGCTGAACCAAAGTTCAGCACAGCCTAGAAACAAGCTTATCCAAAGTTTAGGCCTAAAAGCCTGGCCAAAGTTGTAAGCCCACCATATTTTCCCTCACACCAGGTATATGTTTCAGGAGATATTGTACCTGCTTGGCTTCTCCCTCCATCCGGAGAGGGAACAAGCCACAGAACAACAAAACAAATCCCCCCCACCCCCAGATTTGAAGGTATCGTCTTTCCTCATTGGTCCTTCTGGTCAGGTGCCAACTAGGTTAATTGAACTGCTTAACCCCTTACAGGAAAGGCGATTCTGTACAGCCGCCAAGCATACATAAAGGTTGCTACCCTTCCCCCTATATTCATGACACAGGGGGAAGCGAAAAATCAACCAGGGAGGAGCAAAGACACCAGGTGCTGGGATGGGGACACATTAATGGGAGGCAGGGCCACCTGGGGGGGGGCAAGTGGGGCAATTTGCCCCAGGCCCTGGGCCCTGCAGGGGCCCCCCCGAGAGTTTTTCGGGGCCCCTGGAGCGGGATCCTTCACTCTCTCTAGGGGCCCCGGAAAACTCTCTTCTGCTCCGGGTCTTCGGCGGCGAGGGGTCCTTCCGCTCCGGGACCCCCCGCCGCCAAAGTGCCTCGAAGACCCACAGCAGGGGCCCCCCGCCGCAGACCCGGCTGCACTTCGGCGATGATTCGGCAGCGGGAGGCCCCCGCCGTGGGTCTTAGGGGCACTTCGGCGGCGAGTCCCAGAGCAGAAGGACCCCCCCGCTGCCGAATTACCAACGAAGCAGGGGCCCCCCCGCCGCTGAGGACCCCGGGCTCCCTGAATCCTCTGGGCGGCCCTGATGGGAGGGAAGACTCACAGAAGCAGGAAACTTTGGGCAGAAGAAAGGCAAAGAAAGGAAGGACGGAGAGGAGATGGACATGCTTTGATAGCTGGGAGGGGATTCCTGTCTAACTGCAGACCAGCCAGAGCAGAGAAAGCGAGCTGAGCGGGAAAACCACCTTGACTTGGAAGAAAAGCCACGAGCTGCGGGGAAAGGATATGGGGCACCCCACGGTACTCTGTCCAAAGCCAATGCACTGCACACTCCCCAGCAGTGAGGAACCCGAGCCAGGGAGATGTGCGTAGGTGTGCTGGCTGCTTTGTCTAGAGCTGTGTATTTCTTGTGCTAAAAATCACAGCTGAGTGACATCTTTTCGAGGAATAGTTTATTTGCTGAAATATGCAGTTTGGGGTTGACCCAAACGTCACATAATCAGATTGAATCTTCCAAATAGTTTCAGATGAAAAAAAAAAACCTCAGAAAAGTGGTACAATTTCTTTGACATATTCCAAACGAACCATTTGCAGATTTCACTTCACTTCACACTGTCTTTTGAAATGTAGCTAGATTTATATTTAAAAAAAAATAAAATCTTAAGAGAAAGGGGATTGAGAAAGAAAGACAGAAAATTGGAAACGAAACTAAATGAAAACTGGACAATCACAGACCTGGTTTCAGTCGGGGTCTGTGTATTGCCGGGTGCCCTGATCTTGGCTGTGATCTGTGTAGCACCTGGCAGAACAATGATGGCCCTGATCACACTCAAGGCCTAGTCAGCTTCTGTCACAATGTCTCTCCCCAATCCCAATCTCAGTTGGTTCTACTGTTTCGCTGTTTCTTTGATTAATGAAATGTCTGTTTATAAGTTATGTCGCACTTACATGTTGATCAGTAACGGTTATCCATGTGTGCAGATACTGTCAAACCCATGTAATCCAGCCTATCCACTCTTCTGAAAAGAGGCCTTGTTCCATCAAAATTTTGGATTTCTCCTCATAAAACAAAAAGCAACATTTTTGACAGGAACTCAAAACTTCTTTAGCTTTTGGGTTTTCCAAAAAAACCAAATACAAACTCCACCCATAATTCCCAAGCTCCGCCCATTGCCCCAGACCAGCCCTGCCATCCTCAGTGCCAGCCACAATTCTCAGCAGTGTTTCTATTTGATTTACCACTAGTAGGTTCAAAAATCAACATGCCCCATTGATCTGAGTGGGGCAGCTCAGGCCTGAATGCACCAATTCATTCTGGAAGGCTAGGGGGATCCCTTTTATTCACTAGCCGTATTCCTTCCCCCACAACCCATATCTCGCTCACCTCCCCATGAGAAGTAGGGGCTGGTCCCTACATCCCCATCCCACACTCACCCTGCAGCAGGGTCATCACCAGCAGTGCTAGCGCCACTGGGGAACAGAGACACTTCATGGTTCATCCTTCCCCAGACCTGTTTTGGCCAGATGAAGCTGCCCCCATTGCTCCAATCAAAACTCGGCTGGACAATAAAAGTGCCAGGGCAGGTTTTCATGGGCACCTGTCTGCCCCTCCTTGGATCTATTACCTCTAATAATGGGGACTGATTTCCTAGGAACCGAAGCAAGGAAATAAGTGCTGCTAATTTCAAGGTGCTGAAGAGGGTGTGATTGCTTTCGTTTTGCTCTGCCTGGTGTCACCTTGAAAACCAAATGAAAACAAGTGATGGCTCAGGTCATTGAGTCGAGGCCTATAGTGATTTTCACTTCCCCGTTTTATTGCCAACTCAATGTGCCAAGAAGAGAATGTCAAAGATAGTATCCAGCTCAGCGGTGTAATTATCAGGTGGTTATGGGTACAGTGGGGTTAAGGACACCATGGGGACTGGGGTTAAGGTTCTGGAGTTCAGGCTAAGGGAATCATGGGGGTTGGGGTGGAGGTTATCATATGGTGTCTTGGGGGTTGGTATTGCAGTTTTCACTTTCTTTCTTTCTTTCTTTCTTTCTTTCTTTCTTTCTTTCTTTCTTTCTTTCTCAATCACCTTTTTTATTACAATTTTTTAAAAAATCAAATCTAGCTAAATTTCAGAATAAAGCATTGTTTCAAAGTCCAAATGTTTTGTGTGGAATATGTCAAAGAAACGGTTCCACTTTTCTTAATTTATCTTTCACCCGAAACTATTTGACGAATTCAGTTGGAATTTGTCAATTGTTTTGGTTGACCCCAAACTGCATATTTCAGCGAATAAACTATTCCTCCAACAGATGTCACTCAGCTGTTCTGACTAGCACAAGAAATACACAGTTCTAGACAAAACAGCCAGCACACCTAAGTGCATCTTGTGATCAGACGTCACCGGTGTGGTGCTCTGCTCTGTCCAATGTTGATAGCTGTTTGGCTGCGTGCGTGTTCTCTCTGTGTGCTGTCCCGGCCCTGCAGATCGCTGACACAGCAAACCCCAAGAGACCCCCAAAGACCACAGACTCTAGTAAGGTACGAAGGAACCTGAGCCAGGTTTATTGTCAAACAAAACTCAGTCTCTAGCTCCCCGGATCAGATGTCTACAGTTCTGCTAGTATAGATGTGCTCCCGGACAATGGACACAGCTCAGTGAGTGGCGGGACTCATCACTGCCCCCTAGGCCGGACAAAGACACTGCCCCTCAGAGGTACATCTTTATACAAGGGTACAAACAAGTTACACATCACTCCTGACATACTGAGGTACGACCCTTCTGCGTGTCAAGGTGTCGCCTATTACATTGCACATGTTGGTTTGGTCAAAACAACTCTATCCATCATATTATCTTCTTGCCCCTGTCTTTGGGATGGGTCGGCCTGTTCCTGTTCTCTGTGAGGAATGTGCTAGTAGTGGAGTGCTCTGGTAACATCCTGTTACATGTTTACATAACTTGTTCCCTGTACCTTTTAGGTGTGTGTATTTTTGCAACATCAGCCCTTTCCTTGCCAGCTCCTGTGAGCAGGGCCTGCCTCTGGCTCACAGCTTAACTTTGCTTTACGTTAGCAAAGTCTTGACCATTACTTTAGCTCAGGCCTCAGGCCTCATACCAGGCCTCTGATGCAAGGTTCAAGGCCTCATTTTACTATACGGCTCCCTGGCTCAGGTTCCTCACTGCTGGGGAGAGTCATTTGGGGTAGAACGGGGTCATGCCCCAGAGCCGGGGATAGATTGGATGCAGCTTTCGAAAGCGACCATGTTACAGACAAAGAGAGAAACGTCCAAACAGGGCAGTGCTGGTCAGTTGAATGTAAGGCACTTTGCAGATTCAGCAAAAAAAAAAGTTCTTTCTCTGCTTAGATTGCAGGAGCTCATTTGGGATCTTTGCTGTGCCCGTCCCAGTGGGGACCGGATCTCAGTCAGCAGTTGTTTATTGCCTGGCACAATGGCTCCCCGATCTCAGTTGGGGTCTGTGCAGAACCCGGCACAGGAGCCCCTCACTGAAACTTGCTGAGGTTTTGGGCTGGCCCTGTCCCAACAGCAAAAGAAAGAGGGCAGGACAAAGGAAAAGCAGTATCCTGAGACTGACAGTCCCCAGGGCCAATGTGGAGTGGGCAGTGCCCCAAGTTAGCCTGATTGACAGGGTAGGCAGGCCAATGAGGGAGTCAGGAGCCGGGGGAGCCCTCCACTATGTGAGCTGGGCAGAGCTAAGGGGATCAACAAGTGGCTGGGGAGAGCAAGGGGGGTCCTGGGCAGAGGACCCAGCACAGGGAGGCCTTGCAGGCCGGACTCTGGGGGGGGATGCTGGGGAGAAGGGTCCTGCCCCCGAGTGCCTGAGGGCGTGTGGCCACCACCAGAGCAGATGTCTGACCCGCAGTGTCCCTGCAGCACAGCCAGGGCCTGGGTGGGAGGCCTGGGACGGGTGAGGAACAGACTGTGAACTTTCCTGATGCCCCAGAGATGGACGTGTGGGGTGTCCCCGTGCCCACGGGGTGGAGTCCTTGTTTCCTTTAACCTCTCCCACTTTTCCCTTCTTTTTCTTACAGTTGCTGTTTAATCAATTGTATTAGGTTTTACCTGATTGCAGCGATCCGGGAGTCAGGGCAGTGTCCAGTGTGAAGAGAGCACCCTGGGGTGGGGACATCCGGCCGGGCCCCTGGCCTGAGCAGCCAAGTCAAGACTGGTGGGTCGAGCCCCCCAGGAGCCCTGGGCCCAGCCCTGTCGGAGAGGGGGAGGGGAGCTCTCGAGCTGCAGGCTTCTGGGTAAAGGGAGTTGGGCCAAGGACTCGGAGCCTTTTGCTAAACGATTCACCGGGGCCCTGCCGAAGCCAGGAAAGTTCCCCACAATAGTGGGACCATCCCCCAGCTACACAATCGCCCCCTTGGCAAAGGGCTCTAGGGAAAGGAGCCAAGAGCCCCCCCCTCAGCTGCACCCACTGCGTCCAGTGACCAAACCCGGTGACTGAAAGTGAAACTGGGGGGAAGCAGCCAGCCCAGCTCTCTGTGCGGACAGACAGGCAGAGAGCGAGGGAGGCAGAGGTGAAACATCAGAGACAGACGTAAAATTAACCTCAGGGTCTGCACTTGAGTCTGTTCACCAGGGTGAGTTATAAGAACAGAGCTGGAGTGGGGGGGAGCCCAGGGCTGGGCTAACAGGGGCTGCGGGTCGGGAGTGAGGGGCACCGGCAGAGCTGGGGGGGCAGAGCTGGGTGGGCAGGGACTGCGGGTCGGGAGTGAGGGGCACCGGCAGAGCTGGGGGGGGGGAGAGCCCAGGGCTGGGCTAGCAGGGGCTGCAGGTCGGGAGTGAGGGGCACCGGCAGAGCTGGGGGGGGAGCCCAGGGCTGGGCTAGCAGGGGCTGCGGGTCGGGAGTGAGGGGCACTGGCTGGGCTGGGGCCGGGGCTGTGGGTTGGGAGTGAGGGGCACCGGCAGAGCTGGGGGGGGAGCCCAGGGCTGGGCTAGCAGGGGGCTGCGGGTCGGGAGTGAGGGGCACCGGCAGAGCTGGAGTGCGGGGGAGCCCAGGGCTGGGCTAACAGGGGCTGCAGGTCGGGAGTGAGGGGCACCGGCAGAGCTGGGGGGAGCCCAGGGCTGGGCTAGCAGGGGCTGCAGGTCGGGAGTGAGGGGCACCGCAGAGCTGGGTGGGGCCTGGGGCTGTTTCTATATTTGTAGGGATGAGTTTCCGGCCTTCTCGGCACTGCTCTGTGGTTTGGGGCAGGCGGCAGCGCCGTGCCGTGGGCGGGGGTGGGGTCCGTTGGGCGCAGCTTCGAATCAGCTGAGTCATGGAAATCTCCAGAGCAGCGCGGAGGGTTAGTGTGGTTCTCCCGGCTGCCCTGCACCCGTTGTGTCCTCGGGGGTGGGGGGGGGGAGCTGGGCCTGGGACGGGGGGGGGCGCGGTCAGGATGTTCCTTGTGGGGGGGCAGTGCTGCCCCCTAATGGGGGGATAGGGGTGGGGGGAGCCTGGGTGTATTTCCTGCCTCATGCACCAGCCAGCGTCTCTGGGGCCTGGGGGGGGCAGGTGGTGGGGAGGGGGTCGGGGATCATTGAAGGGGGGGATCCCAGGGCACCATGTACCTGAACCCAGACACTGGGGGACAAACACCCCCACACCACGGCCCCTCCCCCACCCCTGAAGCCCCATCCCAATCCTCCCCCCCCAGAGCCCCTCCTTCCCCTCCCCCTCCCCTTCCCTGCAGCCCCCCTGGGCAGCTGCCAACCAAGGCCCTGAAAATAGCAGAAGTCGCAGCTCAGCCACATCCTGGCGCCTCTGCTGGGAGGGTGGGGGGCGGCTCCTCCCCCCAGGGGCCACTTGTACCCATATAAGGGCTGTGACGGGTTGGATCACAGAGACCCCCTGGGAGCTGCCACCTGATGTGCCAAGACTACGTCTGCCCCGGCTTTCCCTGCCAGCCGGGGACCCCAGCACCCCGTCCTGCTGAGCCAGACACGCCCAGCTGCTCCAACACAGACCCAGGGTCTGAACCACGCGCCCCAAAGCTGCCGACTTCACTGAAAGCAATTTAAGACGTGTGCCTGTCTTTGACACTCGGATGCCCAACGCCCAATGGGGTCCAAACCCCAAATAAATCCATTTTACCCTGTAAAAAGCTTATACGGGGTAAACTCATAAATTATCCACCCTCTATAACACTGATAGAGAGAGATGCACAGCTGTTTGCTCCCCCTCCCCCAGGTATTAACCACTTACTCTGGGTTCATTAATCAGTAAAAGGTGATTTTATTAAGCACAGTCGGATTTAAGTGGTTCCAAGTAGGAACAGACAGAACAAAGTGAATTGCCAAGCAACATAAAATAGAACATGCAAATCTAAGCCTAATACAGTAATACAATTGAGAACAGATAATATCTCACCCTGAGAGATGTTTCAATGCGTTTCTGTCACAGGCTGGACACCCTCCTAGTCTGGGCCCAATCCTTTCCCTTGCTCCAGCCCTGGTTCCAGCTCAGGTGGTAGCTCGGGGATTCCTCACGATGGCTCCTCCCCACCTTCGTTCTGTTCCACCCACTTATCTCTTTTCCATAAGGCAGGAATCCTTTGTCCCTCTGGGTCCCCCACCCCCCACCCCGGAAAAGCACCAGGTTAAAGATGGATTCCAGTTCAGGTGACATGATCACATGTCACTGCAAGACTCATTACCCACTTGCCACACAGACACAGGGAGACTCACAGGTAAAACAGAGCCATCTGCAGTCAATTGTCCTGGTTAATGGGAGTCATCAAGATTCCAAACCACCATTAATGGCCCACATATATGACAATCAGTTAGACCCTCAGCATGTGGGTGAGACCCACCAGCCGGACCCCTGGGAAAGAATTATCTGTAGTAACTGAGATCCCTCCCCACCTAGTGTCCTATCACCCCTCGTTGGGGATATTTGGTACGAGCCTTTGCGCATGAGCCATATGCCATTATAGACACCCTCATCATCCCAGCCCCTTGTTGTGGAAAAATCAACCACACCTTTGAATTTTGGATCAGATAGCCGGAGGCACTTTTATTAGAGTACGAATATGCATACAAGGAAGGTCAGCATGGCCCCACGCAAGGGGTTAGCTGCCTTGTCTTCAACAGATTTTCACCAAGCTTATAAAGGCTAAAACCGCAAATTAGCATTTACTTAAAATTCCCTTATTTGGGAGTATCAATTGTAACATTAACAAGCTACTTCAGTTTTCTCCCATATATGGTTTTTCCTTTCATTGTTTCTGGGCAGTTTTTTGTTGGTGGTCTGCCAGTCTTAAGACCCTTTCTTTGCGGTTACATTATGCAGGCTAAAATTCATAAAGCAATCTAAAAACAAGCTGAACACTCTTTCTTATTTCCTTCTTTCATAAACTTGTCAGGCTCAGTCTTGGATCCAGTTAGGTTTTTTGTTCCCCTTGGGAGGCTGTTCCAGAACTTCACTCCTCCGAGGGTTGAGAATCGTTGCCTAATTTCAAGGCTAAACTTGTTGCTGGCCAGTTTATAGCCATTTGTTCTTGTGTCAAGGTTGGTGCTTAACTTAAATAACTCCCCTCCCTCCCTGGGATTCATTCCTCTGTTGTGTCTCTAGAGCGCAATCGTAGCTCCCCTCAGCTTTCGTTTGGTTCGGCTAAACAAGCCAAGCTCTTTGAGTCTCCTCTCCTAAGGCAGGTTTTCCAGTCATTGAATAATCCTAGTAGCCTTTCTCTGTCCCTGTTCCAGTTTGAATTCATTTTCCTTAACCATGGGAGACCAGAACTGCACACTCTGCATGAGGTCTCATCAGTGCCTTGTATAACAGCAATAACACTTCCCTGTCTCTGATGGAAATTCAGCCCCTCACCTGATACAGCCTAGATTGCATCAGCCTTTTCCACGGCCACATCGCACTGGCAGCTCATAGTCATCCAGTGATCAGCCAATTCACCCAGGTCTTTCTTCTCCTCTGTCACTTCCAACGGGTACGTCCCCACCTTGTAGTGCAAATTCTTGTTGTTAGTCCCTAAATGCACCACCTTGCACTTTTCACTAGTCAATTTCATCCCATTTTTATTACTCCAGTTTTCAAGGTTGTCCAGATCTTCTTGTATGAAATTCGCATCCTCACCCCTATTAGCAATACCTCCCAAATGTGTGTCGTCCACAAATCTGATTAGCACACGCCCACTTTTTGTGCCTAGGTCACTAATGAAAATGTTAAATAAGATTGGTCCCAGGACAGATCCCCGAGGAACTCCATTAGTAACCTCCCTCCAGCCTGACAGTTCCCCTTTCAGTTTGACCTGCTGTAGTCTCCCCTTTAACCAGTTCCATATCCATCTCTCAATTCGCATATTAATTCCCAGCTTCTCCAGTTTAATTTCCCACGAGGCTCTGTATCAAACACCTTACTGAAATCCAGGCTGATTAGATCAACTGCATTTCCTGTGTCTAGAAAATCAGTTAACTTCTCAAGGCAAGAGATCAGGTTGGTTTGGCACGATCTACCTTTTGTAAAGCCAGATTGTATTTTATCCCAATTACCATTTATCTCTTTGTCCTTAACTACTGTCTCTTTCAAAACTTGTTCCAAGGCCGTGCATACAATGAAGGTCAAACTAATGGATCTGTGGTTTCCTGGATCACATTTTCTTCCTTTCTTAAATATAGATACTATATTAGCCAATCTCCTGTCATGGGATACAAGCCCTGACTTTTACAGATTAATTACAAATCCTTGTTATTGGGCTCGCAATTTCATGTGCCAGTTTCTTTAATATTCTTTGGTGGAGATGATCCAGGCCCCCCAGTTTGGTCCCCTTAAGCTGTGTGAATCTGGCTTCCATTTCAGCCAGTTCAGTGACAATTTCTACTCCCGTATTCTTGTTCTCAGTAGCCATCTTGCCACAAGCTTCTCATTATGATTATCAAAAAAATGATACAAAATGTTTATTTAGCTTTCTAGTCTCCACCACATCCTCAGTTCTTAGCCATCCAACTTCTTATTTCCTTGTTTTCGCTTTATATAGTTCTGCTTGGCATGTGGCAGTTCTCAGTTTCCCCTACATTTTCTGAACTACAAGTGGTGGCTTTCTTTGCTGATTCAACACATCTTCCATTCCTTGTAGGCTTTTGGCTTTCTCTTCATCACCTGTTTGAGATCCTTGTTCATCCAATTTGGTCGGCAACCCTTCTCTATGAACCACCTCCACATCCAGATCCTTGAGCTTTGCAGGCCAGGTCACTTCCCTACCTAATTCCCTTCATTTTTTACAATTTGCTCTTCTGAAATCCAGAGCCCCGAGCTTCCGCCCTGTTTCAGTTTATCCTTCCATTTAGTTTAAACTGAATTAGCTCATGTTCACTCCAACCAAGGCTGTTCTCTACAAAGAGTTCTTCAGTGCGGCCCTCGCTACTTACCAATACCAAATCTAAACTGGCATCACCTCTTGTTGTTTCAGTGACTATTTGGTGAAGAAATCTGTCAGCTGTCACATCCAGGCATATCTGGGCCCTACCATTATTAGTAGCACGTCTCCTTCAATCCCTGCCTGGAAAATTAAAGTCTCCCACAATCACAGAATTCACAATGTATTTATTTCATTCAAAACTACAAAAGGGGTCTCTATCCAGATCTAAACAAGATCCTGGGGGGTTGTAGCAGACCCCAGACACTCTCCCACGGGAGCCTCTGGTAGGTTTCTTCCCCAATGTGATTTTGATCCAAACAGATTCTGTTTTCTCCATTTCATCCCTTCTCATTTCTTTCCACTCCACCTCATCACGAACACATAACGCTACTCTGCCACGTTTGTTCTTTTCTTTTCTTTCCTGTACTCCAGCCATGGCTGCTTTGCCCTGTGGTTCTGTTCTCCCAACAATATCTGGTTTCCCGTCCTGCACCTGTAGTTCTAGTTCCTGCATTTTGTCACCCGGCTCCAGGCGTTGCTGAGCAGACACCTCACTGCTTCCGCTTGGCTTTGCTCAGATTTCTCACCCGGGTGGTACAGTCCTTTTACTGCCGGTATCGGCCGCCTGACTCTCAGTGTTGGTGCTCTTGGCACTATCGTTCCTCTTGTCGTCCGTTCTCCCGCCCTCTGTCCTTCCTTTCTCCCCTGCTGCGCCCTCTCCCACGTGATTTACCCCCCGCTCAGTGTGAGAATCAGGCCTGGAGATTAAGTGAGTGTCTCCCAGCCATCTCTCCCACAGTTCATAGTTTAAAGCACTTTTATTCAGCTGTGCCAACCTCCATCCTGGAATTCTATCTCCCTCCCTGTTCAGGTGGCGCCTGTCCCAGGAGACCAGTCCTCTGTCCTTGAGCCCCTCCCAGTGGTCGAACATCCCCAAGCCCCCCTCAGCCCCACTGCCTGAGCCACCTGGTGATCACCAGCATCTTGTCTCCCCTTCGCTCTCCTCCAGGGACAGATAGAATCCCACTGAAAGTCACCTGAGCGTTCATTTCTTTATGTGTCTTCCCATGCAGGTGCAGTCTCCTTTCATGTGCACCAACAAGAATCTAGGGGCCTTTCCCCTCCAGGGAATTCTGGTCTGATCCCACCCCAGGGCAGGAGACTGGCTGGCTCAGGGGGGTGTGAATGGGGTGCAGGGATCTGATGCGGAGGCTGGGAGCTGGGTAGCTCAGGGAATGGGAATGGGGTATGAAGTCTGCCCTGGGGGGCACAGAGGTCTGATCTGGGGGACTGGCTGGCTTGAAGGGGTGGGCATGAGGCACAGGACTCTGATGCCAGGGACTGACTGGCTGCTGCGCCAGGCCCTCAAGCCTCCTCCCGCACACACACAGGTAGGGACACACCTAGCTGCAGACAGACACAGCTGCTGAAATCAGTCCTGCGTGGGAAGGCTTTCAGCTGAGGAATTGCCCAGCACTCAAGTGCCCACCCCCTCTGGAGAGTAAACCCAAATGTGTATTGTCTTGTGCTGCACCAAGAACTTCACAGCATAAACTCATGAAATTCGCCCCCTCCAACAATGGGGAGGAAGATTTGCACGGCTTTTTGCCCTCCAGTTATGAATCCACAAACTGGTTTCGAGAAAACAAAAACAAGTTTACTAACTTCAAAAGATAGATTTTAAGTGATTATAAGGGACGGCCAACCGATCAAAGCAGTTGACTAAGCAAATAAAACAAACACGCAAACTAAGCTTAACACACTAACAAAACCGGTTACAAGCAGTAGTATTTCTCACCCTAAATGTTGTTCTAGGCTGATTGCAGACATTCTTGAAGACAAGCTGCTCTTGCTTGCAGCTTAAAACTCCAGGTATTTCTTTAACAGGCCAGACACATTTTCCAGCCCGGGCTCAGTCCTTTTCCCCTGCCCCCGTCTTTGTTTCTTAGATGTTTTCAGAAGTCATCCCGGGAGGGGAGAGATTCAGTAAAGAACGAATGAACCTTGAGTAACTCACTTCCCTGCCTTAAATAGGATTTACATATGGTGGGAGTCCATTGTTTTCCAGTGTGGTTCCCCCTCTTCCCAGTGGAAAAATACTGGTATTCCAAGATGGAGTCTGGTATCAGGTGACATGAGCACATAATCCTGCAGTGTCAAAGCAGCCATGAGTCAAAGGTGGCTTCCCAGGAAGCTTCTCAGGAAGGTGGGAGATTAGCATCTTCAAAGTCCTATTGTTCTCCCTAATGGTTCATTGACTTGTCTGCAGCTAACCAGCCAGAGCGATTGCATTCTGTCTGGTAGGCATTCCCCATGTGCAAACTCTTTTGTAGTACAGCTATATAGTCAATATTCCTAACTTCAGATACAGACATGATACATGCGTACAAATAAGATAATCACATTCAGTAAATCCTCACCTTTCCAATGATACCTCACAAGATCCATCTTGCGTAAAATACATTATGATGATCACACAATCATATAATAGCATTACTGTGAAAAACATGGGATGCAGTGTCACAGTGGCAATGGGGCACGGGGCTCTGATCAACAGAGCAGGGAACTGGCCGGCTCAGGGGTGGGGTCCCAGCTCTGACCCTGCTCTCTCCCTGCAGCAGGGGTCGGAGGCTCAGATGGAGCCAAGGCGCCCAGTGCAGCTGGTGCGGCTGGACGAGGAAGGGGACCTGATCCTAGATGAGGAGGCCCTGAGCCGCTGCCTGGAGCAGGGTGGGGTGGGGGACGCCCCCGTTTGCCTGGTGTCCATCGTCGGGGAGCAGCGCCGGGGCAAATCCTTCCTGATGAACTACCTGCTGCGCCGGCTCCGGAGCACGGTGAGTGTGAACGGGAACAGGAGTGAGCTGGGGTGGGAGCGGCCCCATCCTGCCCCCTTCCAAGAAGCTCAAACCTGCACATGCATCTGCAAGCATCCCCCACCCCGTAACATGTCCACTTAGCTGGAGCCATGGCTGGACCCTGGCATACCTGCCTGCCTGCCTGCCTGCCTGTCTGTCTGTCTGGAATGTAGTGTGTCTGTCTGTCTCTTTATCTAGACACAAGTGGGTCTGTTTATTTGTCTCTCAGATTCTGAGCATGCTGGTTACCATGTATCCTTCCCAGCCCCACACTAGTACAATTAACCCCCATCCCCCCCCCACATTAACACCCCTCCATGTTCCCCCTCTGGCAGGACGCGAGCGATGGGTCATGGATGGGACGAGAGGACGAGTCCCTGGAGGGGTTCGAGTGGCGAGTCAGCACCCAGAGAGTCACCCAGGGGGTGTGGGCCTGGAGCCAGCCCTTCTGGGTCCCCACCGAGGGGGGGAAGGTGAGTGGGGGGGTGCAAAGGAAGGGAGAGGGGATGGGGACTAGAAGAAGAGGGTGGGGGGCTGGGAACAGAGGGAAGGGGGGAAATAGGGAAGGATGGAGACGTGGGGAAGGAGGCCCCAGGGGAGAGATAACGGGGGGAATGGAGAAGACCGAGAGGAGGGAGCTAGCACTGGGGCGGCGAGAACGAGCTGCCAGGCGCCATGGGGGTGGAGCAGGGGGCAGCTCCGGGGGCAGAGGGGCCGTGGGTGGCTGGACGAAGCCGGGAGCTGACCTGGGGCTCTCACTCTTGGCCCCCAGGTGGCCGTGCTGCTGGTCGACACCGAGGGCTCCATGGTCGTTGAAAGGAACAAGGAGACGAGCATCAAACTCTGCGCCTTGTCCATGCTGCTCAGCTCCTACCAGGTTGGGGAGCTCCCCAGGGGGCGCAGTGCTGCAGGGAGCGGGGTGAAGGCTCAGCAGGGGGCGCTCTCCCCCGGGGGTCAGGGCTGGCCCCGATGCTCCGTGCAGCACTAGGGGGCGCTGTGCTGAGGGGTGGGTGATGTGGATGGGAAGTGGCCTGGGCCAGCCATCACTGCTCCTAGCTGTAGCTCTGCCTGTGTGACCGTAGTCCCGGTGGGAGGTAGCTGAGGCCACTCAATTA
Organism: Mauremys mutica; assembly: GCF_020497125.1. Lineage (NCBI taxonomy): Eukaryota > Metazoa > Chordata > Testudines > Geoemydidae > Mauremys > Mauremys mutica. The sequence continues at coordinate 155,425,813 of NC_059075.1, forward strand.
GAGTAAACTGTAAACAAAACGGGGCAGACCAACCCCAAAAGCTGGTGGATCTTCCAATATTTAAATTTACCAACTAGTACACAACAGCTTCTATAGTACCTCACTGGTTACTGAGAAGTCCAAACAACGCAGTTTCCTTAAAATATCCAGCCTCAGGTCTCCTTCCAGGCGCTCAAGTCGAATATGATGACAATTACTCAAAATCTTATTTCATCATCTAAAAGAAAAAGTTCTTCTGATCCCAAAGGACCAACCACACACTCAGGTCAATATATAACTTAGGTCTTACTAAAAAATCACACTGATGCCAAGCCTTTGGTATCTAAAATATAAAGGCTATCATAGAAAAAAAGAAAGAAAGAAAGAAAGATGAGAGTTGAAACTGGTTAAAGAAATCAAATATGTAGATCTGAGTTCAATTCTTGAGGTTCGCGTACATAGCAGAGATGGTGAGCTTGTAGTTGCAAAGAGTTCTTTTAGAAATAGTTCATAGATTACAGTCCAAGGTTCATATTCTGCGTGAAACCTTATGCAGATCTCAGATAATCAGGATCAGGACCCAAGGGCCTTTTATACGATCCTGGGTAAACAATAGGATTTTGATGTAACCTTCTGTTTCCCAAACATCATGGTAACTAACGGAGGGCAATTTATCCATTGAGCAGTTTATCACAAACTTTAAAGAGACATCCAGAGCATGACATTATTTCACCCAAGATTCAGCTAATTGTTACTATTCCCTTTTCATCTCTGAATCAACAGTTATCGTGACAGACAGGAACTGTCTGTTTACATGGTTGGCCTCTATAAGATATAAGTAAACACTTATAACTAGTATAACCTTATTTCTAACCAGACAGGTTTGCACTTCAAAGTTCTAGCCTAACTAGCATTGAATGGTCCTAATTACCATTTGGAAACTTTTCTAACATGTCTCTAAAAGGTTTTCTCTGGGTCATTCAGCCTGGGATTTGCTTAACCCTTTTCTGGCCATGTGTCACGTGTCAATGAGATGTTATATTATAATCAGATAATGTCACAGCTCGTCTCCTGCTTATTTGCAGATACTGAATATTTCCACTCAAGTGAAGGACCCGGATCTCGAATACCTGGAGGTGAGGCCGGGCAGCGCGACGCAGAACGTGGCCAGGCCAGGTTCTCCCATTCACCCCACAGGGTTATTATCCCTCCCCATAACTCCTATGGGGAAACTGAGGCCCAGAGAAACCATGTCTCCCACAGTCACATGGGCCTCTGGACTCAGCACTGTCACCGCATGGCCCAGCCTGGTTCTCTCTCCCAGGTATCCGGCGTGGGCCACTTTGCCAAAGTTAGGACCCCTCCATCCCCTCCAGCCCAGCTCCGCCCTCGGTGGGAAGCTGCTGGGGCCAGGGCCTGGGGAGGTCGCTCTGCCCCCTGCTCTGCTCCGCTCTCCAGGCTCTGAACCAGCCCCAGCCCCACCAGATCAAGCCCCTGGCAGTCGCACCCTTAGCGATATCACTGCCGCCTGTGGCATACCGCGTGTCCTCCTGCCCCTCAGCCACATCCCAGGAGGAATGCTCTGTGCGGAGGAGGGGTTGGCTCTGGGAGGGTTTTTATCTGTTCACACTGCCCTGGCTCCAGTGGCTGGCAGAAATGTGGTTAATGCAGATATACGATGGCCTGGGGAAAGTTCAGGCATACGGTCCGTGGCTGAGATTGTTCAGTGTGAGCAGAGCCGTGGTTTGAGTCCCTGAGCTGTGCAAAAAGTGTTGGTAGTGTCCATCAGCCTGAGGCAATGGGGTTGTGTGAGCTTCTTGGGAACACTGGAGAGAAGGAGCAAGCTCTGGAACTGAACTTGCGTCCCTGTGGGGTGTAGTGAATGCAGGGCCAGCTCCAGACCCCAGCTCGACAAGCACGCGCGTGGGGCGGCCCTTTCCTGGGGGGGCGGCAGGCTGGGCCGGCGGACCTGCCGCAGTCATGCCTGCGGGAGGTCCACCGGAGCCCCGGGACGACCGGACCTGCCGCAGGCATGACTGCGGAGGGGGCGCTCCTCCTGCGGCTCCAGTAGACCTCCCGCAGGCATGACTGCGGACGGTTCGCTGGTCGCGCGGGTCGGCTGGACCTTCCGCAGGCATGCCTGCGGCAGCTCAACCGCAGCCGCCGGACCAGCGAACCGCCCGCAGCTGCGGGAGGTCCAGCCGAGCCGTGCGACCAGCGGACCCTCTGCAGTCAAGCCCGCGGGAGGTCCGCTGCTCCCGGGGCTCCCGGGCGCCTCCCGCGCATGACTGCTTGGAGCGGCGGAATATGTAGAGCCGGCCCTGAGTGAATGGATTGAGCACTGATGGCCATCCCACCTGTGCCAGACTCCCACAGCCTGTGGGCTCCCCCACCATCCCTTGGCCAGGTGCAGCCTGCTTCTCTTTGCTCTGCGGAAAAAGTCTCTCTCCGACTCCAGATTCATTTCATGCTCACCAGGTCTTGCTCTCTGCAGTGGGAGGATGGAGTGCCTCAGATGGGGGGAGGAGGGGAATCAGGCCACTTGCTGTTCACCTGCAGGATTCCCCTGCAGTGCAAACACCTCCCAGACCCCAGATTCACACACATTCTCTCTGCTCCACAGATGTTTCTGCACGTGGCCGAAGTAGTGGGAGAGGCCTATGAACTGGAGCCCGTTCAGGTGAGATGGCTCCCACCAGCATCATCTGCCCTGCCTCATGCATCCCCTGCTTCACTGCCAAGAGATTGAGGTTTCCTCTCCTGACATCCTCCTTCACCCCATCCCAGCATCCCCTCACCCCCAGTGACCCCCACATACACTCCCCTCCTGTCTCCCCTGCAGCACCTAGACCTGCTGGTGCGGGACTGGAGCAACTCCCTGGTCCTTGGAGTCGAGGGTGGGGAGCAGCATCTGAGAGACGTCAGACAGGTGAGTGTGGGGCTTGGAGGATGAGGAATGGGACACGGGGCCTTTCCCCTCCAGGGGGCTGGTAGCACCACCCATTGTAAAGATTGCTTTATAAGACCCCTTTTTATTTGCTTATAATTTTGCCAACCTAAATGTTTGGGATGAAATTTTCCATATTTCTTCTCTGCAAATCTCTTCTCTGGGAGGGATTCTTGCTCGCTTTCTCCAGCCGTTTCCGAGAATGAGGCTAAAGAAAAACACGTTGTTTGGCAATATTGAAAGAAAATTCTGATGTTCATTTTTGAACATCTCTAGTGCCCCCCTACTCCAGAGCAGGGACTTGACATTTGGCAGGAAAGTGGCCCGTGTGTCAGAGATATGCCATGGGCTGTCTCCAAGAAAATTCCCCACATTTGGCCAAGTAACAGGCCGTTGGATAATCTCACTTTGCACGTGCTTAGGAAAGACTGGCTAGAATTTAGCTGTTAAAGTCTCCTTCCAGCACCTACCACAAACGAGGCGGGGACCCTCTCTGACTGCCCAGTAGGTCTGGCTGGTGTTAACACAGGTGTTTGTGTGTCAATGTAACGATTCCCCCCTGGCTCTGGCAGATGCTGGCGGCGACGTCCCCCTGCAAACACCCCAAGGCCCTGGAAGTGCTGAGCAGAAGCAGCAGCTGCTGTTACCTGATGCCCTTCCCTGGCAAGCGGATCACGACTGGCAGCGAGGGAACCCTGAGAGGTAACGGACCCAGGTCGGCAGCTCTGACCCCCTGCCATGTGCAGAGCAATGCAACTGGGTTGCTGCTTGTGCCTGCGCATGGAAGGTAGAGAGAAGGAGGGTCAGAGGAACCCTATATCCCCCCACCATCGTCCGTCTCTCTCCCCTTCACAGACATGGATGAGGATTTCCGGGACAGCCTGAGGGATTACGTCACCGCCCTGGTGAGCTCGGCTGGTCGACACGTCCGGAGGGACCGGCATGGGGAGCTGCTCACCGGGACACAGCTGGCTGCCAAGATAAAGGTGGGGATCTGCCAGCTGTGCTCTCTCCTGGGGCAGTCAGTGATTAACCCAATACTCATGCAGCATCATTGTGTGTCTGTTCCCCAGTTGCCCCACCCCAGAGGTGGCTGCATCTCAGTGTCAGGCGAGCCCTCCCCATTTTCATAGACTTTCCAAGCCCTGTGACGTGATGGTTTCTTTTGATTCCTTTGTAGAATTTCTCTGATGTGATGAGGAAACATCGTTCCGGTTTCTCCTCTCCCTGTCAGGTACCGTCTCTGTCTCTGACTTGATTGTGAGCTGTCTCCCCTCTCCCATCCATGCCAGTAGCATTGGGAGCTGGGTCCCTCCTGCAGCAGGTGACTTCTTGCTTGGTGAGGAAATCCGGGAATCATGGCCCAATACATCATGGGAGATGTAGTCTGACCAGGGAGCCTGGTGTATAGAGAAGAATGAGGCATCTTAACTACATTTCCCACAATGCAACGGTATCTCCCATCTTGGTGTGTGCACCATGACCCCGGTGCATCATGGGAGAGGCATGTGCCAGTGGTGGAGGAAGGTGGCTTTAAAGCCACTTTTGTGGTCCTTGGCTTCAGGGACTCAGGGTCCTAGGACCCCCAGGGGTGGAGGGTCTCAGCCTGAGTCAAGCTGGGAGCCAGGGTTCAAGCCCTGGTGCTTTGCAGTGTAGAAATAGCCCCGCTGACTTATGGTCTTGGAGGGCACTGAATGTATCCCCCAATTCCACGGGCCACCTTTATTCTCCTCTGGCCAGTCAAGTTTTTTGGACAGTCCAGTTTTCTCAGGCTGCACCACCAACAAAGGGTCAGAGAAGCTGCAGCTGGGGAGGGTGCTAGGAAGTCTGAGGTGGTTGCATTCAGGCCTGCATAATATACTGAAGATGCTGGTGCCCCAGGCTAGGAACCAGGGTTCAACCATTCCTAACCTGGGGTTACAAATGCGTGTAGATGCTCCAGCCCTACAGGGCTGATAACTTGAGTGCTACTAACTCTGGCCTTACATCACAGTGTAGACACAACCTTGGACTTTGTGACAGGATCCCCCAGGCACAACCTGGAACTGGGGTATGACTGTGCCCCCATAACTCTCCAACCTGGGCTGTCTCTCACACGGCTTTGCTAGTGACAAGCAGCAAACCCCTCCAGGTGCTGTGATCACTCAGCACAACAGCATATAGAACCCCACACCCAGCTATGTTGCATGAATGCTCCCTGAGCCACTCATGAATCACACAGAGAAAGGCACCAGCCAAATCCCCCAAGCTGCTGGCCTTGTACCCCAAAATAGTACTGTCTTCCCCTACTCCAAAGGCGGCACGTGAGCTGATTGTCAGTGGCACTCACACTGCCCAGGTCCTGGCCACCGGTCCGGGCGGCTCTGCATTTTAATTTAATTGTAAATGAAGCTTCTTAAACATTTTAAAAGCCTCATTTAGTTTATACAACAATAGTTTAGTTCTATATTATAGACTTATAGAAAGAGACCTTCTAAAAAGATTTAAATGTATGACTGGCACGCGAACCCTTTAAATCAGAGAGAATAAATGAAGATTCGGCACAGCACTGCTGAAAGTTTGCCAACCCCTGAACTAGTCAGAAGCCCGACCAGTGTAAGTTTATTACCCAGTCTGCCCCCCCCCCCGCTGTGGACAAACCAGCCTCTGTAACCTGAGCTGAGAGTTCCCAGCACTTCAACCAAAACTCACTGGTTTAGGTACAATATAAAACAGGTTTATTAACTGCAGAAGGAGAGATGCCAGTGATTGTATGTGGTAGGCACAAAAAGTCAGAGCTAGTATAAAAGATAAACTCAGACTTTAAATCTTAACCTTTATTAGACCAACCAGCATTAGGTCAAGCAGTTTTTCTCACCCCACAGGAGGTTACAGGTGGGTAATAATCCTTAACCCGCCGGCTTCCCCTCGAAGCCTGGGGCCAGTCTCCCCCATTCACGTCTCTGCCCCCCCAGGGCTCTTGTTACTTCCAGCACAGGTGGGGAAGGAGAAAGGCCCAGCCAAGATGCCGCTGTCCCCTATTTTATACCCTCGGTCCACGTGCCTGGAAAGCACCAGCCCAGACACGCCCTGGGGGGCTTTGCTGAGTCACAGACTGGAGCGATCCCCCGTCGCGTGATGCCTGCGCAGCTCTTACATCACTGTAAATCCCTTGTTTATATCCCCCTCCCCCGCTGATTAATGGTCATTTAACCCCTTCCGGGGAGTGGATCCCCTCCTCTGCTGTCACTGGAGAACTGGCAGTGGACAACTCTCAAACTCACAACATAGTTCAGTAGCCACCTTACGGAAAATCTCATAAATTCATATGCACCAACTATATATATAAGATATCTTTTGATAAGATACCTGACGTGTGTGATAAACTCAGGACAGACCGCTGCAAGGGCAAGGTAGAAAACCATCCCAGAAGGGTAAAAGGCCCTCCTCCCTATCAACTGAGGACGGGTGACTGAAGGTTCAGCTGAGAAGGGGTTACCAGAGATCAGTTAGGATCAGCTGAGAGGGAGTTACCTGAGGGCAATTAGGATCAGTTGATTCCAACTAAGGGCTACAGTGAGACCTTTTTAAACCTGCCCCTGTTGGAGGGCTGGGAAGTCAAACTGCCAGGAGAAATTGGGAGGGGAAGATTACCTACATGAGGGGAATAGTGGACCAACAGCTAAATATGAGTCAACAGTGTAACACTGTTGCAAAAAAAAGCAAACATCCTTCTAGGCTGTATCAGCAGGAGCGTTGTAAGCCAGACACGAGAAGTGATTCTCCCGCTCTGCTCCGCGCTGATTAGGCCTCAGCTGGAGTGTTGTGTCCAGTTCTGGGCCCCACATTTCAGGAAGGATGTGGACAAATTCAAGAAATTCCAAAGAGCAACAAAAATGATTAAAAGTCTAGAAAACATGACCTATGGGAGAAAATTGAAATAAGTGGGTTTCTTTAATTTGGAAAAGAGAAAACTGAGAGGGGGCATGATCACAGTTTTCAAGTATGTAAAAGGTTCTTACAAGGAGGAGGGAGAAGAATTGTTCTTCTTAACCTCTGAGGACAGGACAAGAAGCAATGGGCTTAAATTGCAGCAAGGGCAGTTTAGGTTGGACATTATGAAAATCTTCCTAACTGTCAGGGTGGTTCAGCACCGGAATAAGTTGCCCAGGGAGGTTGTGGAATCTCCATCACTGGGGATTTTTAAGGGCAGGTTGGACAAACACCTGGCAGGGATGGTCTAGATGCTGCTTGGTCCTGCCCTGAGTGCAGGGGACTGGACTAGAGACCTCGCGAGGTCCCTTCCAGTCCTGTGATTCTATGAATACACTGGCCTAGCCCTTCCGGAATAACTACATCCCAATAACCTCTCCAGAATAGGCCCACAGCAGAGACTGTTTTGGAGTCATTGAACCTCCACAATAAGATTTAAGCTGGATTTTGTCGCCGCAAAACATGTCTCCAGAAGGTCAATGAAAGCCCCCAAATAACGCCACTTCTAAAAGCAGGTGTCACTGATGTGTTGTCTGGCATCAGCCTCAGGCCGAGCTCACCTGGGGCAGGGTTTCCAGAATCCCTGGCTAGAGGAAAGTGCCCAAGTGCCCTGGGTCAGGGAATGGAGCCGACACTGGGCTGCCGTGAGGGTCAGACTGGAGACCGGCAGCACTGGGAGCCCCAGACATCTGCCCCACTGGCTAACGGTGTCACTCTGTTACGTGAGGCTGCTGTGGTGGAAGCTGCAGCCACTAGGTGGAGACGGAGCCAAATAAACTGCAGCTCACCCCAGCCGTGTCCTCCCCACACAGATGGCCATCGGCTTCCACAGCCAGAGAGTCCTGCACAGAGCCCGCCATGCCCACGCTGCACTTCTGAGGGAGAAGGTGAGTGACAGGGGCTGTGGCCCCATCCAGAGAAACCCCAGGGAACCATCCCAGCCAGCCCCACGGGCTATGGATCTGGGGGAAGAGATGGGACCTCATATCAGCTTGTGAGGTGGCTGCAGAGATGGGAGACCCCAACCCCAACACAATGGGGAGGTTGCTGTGCTGTACCCAGAGGGGCCATTGGTGAGCCCAGGTTGCAAACCCGCCATTCTGACAGCCTTGGGCGCCTCCTGCCCTCCCTCACCTCTCCCGTTCCACGCAGGACGGCCTGTCCCAGCGCATGGTTGACTGTCTGACAGTGGATCCAAGCGCAATGGCGGAGCAGTTGGTGGAGCAGCGCAGGTCACTGCTGGGGAGGTGCCGGGAGGAGATGAAGGAACCGGAGGAGACCCTGCTGACGGCGCTGGAGGCAGAGCTGACTCAAGAGGCCGAGTCTTTCCTGGAGACCTACAGAAGGTGCTATCAGCGTCACACCTTGAACCAGAGAGCCATGGACAGAGCCCGCGCAGACCACGCTGCCTTTCTGAGGGAGAAGGTGAGTGACAGAGGTTGTGGCCCCATGCAGGGGAACCCCAGAGAACCATCCCGGCCAGCCCCAGGGGCTATGGAACTGAGGAAAGAAATGGGAGCTCATATCAGCTTGTGAGGTGGCTGCAGGCAGGGCCAGCTTTAGGCCAATTCAACCAATTCCCCTGAATCGGGCCCCGCGCCCAAGCCCCAGTACGGCGTGCGGGCAAGAGCCATTCCCCAGGGAGCAATTTAAAGGGCCTGGGGCTCCCAGCAGGGGCTGGAGCCTCAGGCCCTTTAAATTGCCCCCAGAGCCCCCCTGCTGGAGCCCTGGGTAGGGCTGTGGGGCTCTGGGGTCTATTTAAAAAGTTCAGGGCTCCTGCTACTTCTACTGCCCTGGTCCTTTAAATAACCACAAAGCCTCACCGCTTCCCCAGGGCTCCTGCGGCTATTTACAGGGCCGGGGCGGTGGAAGCAGGGGAGCCCTGGGCTGCTGCTTCTACCCCAGTGGGGGAGGGAGGAGGAGGGGACACTTACCATACAGGGTGGGCTGTACCCCCTGTACCTGCACCCCCTGCCCACAGCCAGCCCCTGCTGCACCCCCTGCCCTGCCTGCACCAGCCCTACACCCCCTGTCCTGTCTCCAGCCAGCCCCGCACCCCCTGCCCGCAGCCAGCCCATCTCCAGCCATCCTCTGCCGCACCCCCTGCCCTGCCCGCACCAGCCCCGCACCCCTTGCCCTGTCTCCAGCCAATCCCTGCCACACCTCCCTGCCTGAAGCCAGCCAGTCCCGCACTCTTCTGCCTCCAGCTCTGCCAACCCCTGCCGCACCCCCCTGTGGCCCTGCCTGAAGCCAGCCAGCCCACCCCACACCCCTCTGTCTCCAGCCAGCCCCACATTCCTTGCCCTGCCTGCAGCCAGACCCTACCTCCAGTCAGCCCCTGCCCTGCCTCCAGCCAGCCCCATGGCCACTGGTACCCTGCAATTCCCTGGGCAGTAACCCTGCACACCTGCTTCAATGAGGGGGGCAGGGAGCAGCTGGGACCCACACATGTGCCCACCCGAGGGTGACCAGACAGCAAGTGTGAAAAATCGGGATGGGGTGGGGGGTAATAGGATTCTATATAAGAAAAAGACCCAAAAATCAGGACTGTCCCTATAAAATCTGGTCACCCTAGCACACCCCCAGGGAGTGGCGGGGACCCACCCATGTGAAACGGAGCTCAGTTCTAGCTCAGGCCCATCCTTTTAAAAAAGAACTTTAGGTCGGGTTAACGTACATCCGTATTTTCCCGGACAAGTCAGGCTTTTTGGTTCTTAAATCGCCATCCGGGAGGAAAATACAGACGTATGGTAACCCTATTGGTACAAAAACTACATACTGTGGCACATCCCTTAAATCAGAACTTTTTATAGGGAACCGGTTGCTAAGAAATGAAAGGCTTTTTTTTACATGTTATTTTTTTTAAGTCATCCCTGCCGGGGCCCCACCGAAAATATTCGAATTGAGCCCTGCACTTCCTAAAGCCGGCCCTGGCTGCAGGGATGGGAGACCCCAACCCCAGCACAATGGGGACCCCGATCTCAGTCACAGAGTTTGGGGGAAGTTGCTGTGCTGTAACCAGAGGGGCCATTGGTGAGCCCGGGTTGCAAACCCGCCATTCTGACAGCCTTGGGCGCCTCCTGCCGTCCCTCACCTCTCCCGTTCAATGCAGGACGGCCTGTCCCAGACCATGGTCGACTGTCTGACAGTGGATCCGAGGGCAATGGCAGAGCAGTTGGCAGAGCAGCGCAGGTCACTGCTGGGGCGGTGCCAGGAGGTGATGAGGGAGCCGGAGGAGACCCTGCTGACGGTGCTGGAGACAGAAATTACTCAGGAGGCCAAGACTTTCCTGGAGACCTACAGAAGGCGCTATCAGCGTCACACCTTGAACCAGAGAGCCATGGACAGAGCCCGCACAGACCACATTGACTTTCTGAGGGAGAAGGTGAGTGACAGGGGTTGTGGCCCCATGCAGGGAAACCGCCTGGAACCATCCCGGCCAGCTCCACGGGCTATGGATCTGAGGAAAGAAATGGGACCTCATATCAGCTTGCGAGGTAGCTGCAGGGATGGGAGACCCCAACCCCAGCACAACGGGGTCCCAGTCTCAGTCACAGAGTTTGGGGGAAGTTGCTGTGCTGTAGCCAGAGGGGACATTGGTGAGCCCAGGTTGCAAATCCGCCATTCTGACAGCCTTGGGCGCCTCCTGCCGTCCCTCACCTCTCCCGTTCCACGCAGGACGGCCTGTCCCAGCGCATGGTCGACTGTCTGACAGTGGATCCAAGCACAATGGCAGAGCAGTTGGCAGACCAGCGCAGGTCACTGCTGGGGCGGTGCCGGGAGGAGATGAAGGAGCCGGAGGAGACCCTGCTGACGGCGCTGGAGGCGGAGCTGACTCAAGAGGCCGAGTCTTTCCTGGAGACCTACAGAAGGCGCTATCAGCGTCATGCCATCAACCAGAGTGTCATGGACAGAGCCTGCCATGACCACGCTGCGTTTCTGAGCAAGAAGGTGAGAGACAGGGGTTGTGGCCCCATGCAGGGGACCCCAGGGAACCATCCCGGCCAGCCCCAGGGGATTCAGGGTTCTGGACAGGAGACGGGAGTTCATATCTCCAGCTCCCAGGGTGGCTGCTGAGATGGACGAGTCTCTCCCAGCCTGTCAGGGGTCTGTGCTCTGCCCAGCACAGCAGGGCCCTGATCTCAGTCAGGGGATCTGTTCAGCGCTTGCCCCATCTAACGCTCTTGGCCGTCTCCTCTCCCGGCGGGCGCAGGATGGCAACTCCCGGAACCCGATCGACTGCCTGAAGGTGCGGCCGAGCAAGATGGCAGAGCAGTTCATGGAGCAGCGTGGGCAGTTGCTCTGGAGGTGCCGGATGGACATGTGGGAGCCGGAGACAGAGGCCCTGCTGATGGAGCTGGAGGGGGAGCTGACACAGGAGGCTGAGACCTTCCTGGAGACCTACAGGAAGCGCTTCAAGAAATTTGCCATTTTGGCGGGCGTGGGGGCGGGGGCGCTGGTCCTGGCACCGGTGGGCGGGGCTGTCGGCGCCGGGATCGCTAGTGCTGTCATCGCTGCTGAGGTGGCTGGGGCGCTCACCGTGGCTGACGTGGTGGCTCATTGGGGTTGGGACAGGCGCCGCAGCCGGGATCGTCGTGGGTGGGGGCGTGGGCGGGGGCGTGGGTGGGAACGTCGCCCGGAGGGATAGGCAGAGGGCCGAGGCTGCTGGTGGCGGGAGGGAGGAAGGGGATGGAACTGAGGATCTATCCAATGACAAACCCCTGATCTGATCGGTGTCCCTCCCCCTCCCCCCGAATCTGGGGCTGACAAATGGGGTGATGGGGCTGCAGCGTGGCCCAGACACGTCCCCCCAGAAGCCACCCCAGGGCAGGGAGCCATCGCCCCCAGATTCTAAGAAGGGACGTTTAGATCCTCTCGTCTGAGCTGCTGTGCCACCCAGGCTGGAGAACGCCGCCCACTTCCCCCTGCGTTGGGCCCGACATCTCCCGTTGCACTAAACCATCTCCCGGAAAGGCGGCCAGTCTGGCTCGGAAGCCAGAAGAGACGGAGACCCTGTTGTACTTAAAGTACCGCACAGGATCTTTTCAGGGGGAATAAGGCAAAGCGCCACATTCATTGGTAATACAGGTATCGATCAACACTGTATCCTATGCATCTGATCTATACTACACTCCTGCACTCACACACACACACACACACTCCGTCTTGTTGTTGTTACCAATTAGTTACTCCCCTTAACTGCACTGGCCAGGTGAGTTAGCTGGGGGAGGGGTGGAGCCAGGCTTCTGCCGATCCGGATCGATGCTCAATGTGGACAAGACGAGACCCGGGCCCCTCTGCAAGACACCTCACCTTCATAGCAGCTTCCCTCTCATGCAGATCTGCACCAGCTTCAAAATCTGTGTCTGTGGCCGCTGGGCCTTTGTCCTGCTTCCTTCTGGGGGTGTCCCGATGCTGCAGAGGGTGTTTCCAAAAGAAGGGGCTGGCTTCTAACCCCCGAGGCCGTCAGTGTGTCTGATCTTCTTTAACGAGCCCACCTGACAAGTTGTACTGTTCCTGTGTCTGGCTCCCAGCCCCTCTCCAGGGGGTGCAGAGAAAAGACATTTTTCTTCTACCTTAACTACCCTTAGGGGCTATGACATTGAACCGAGGCTCAATACAAAGTTTCTATATAAGGATCTGATACAAAGTTCCCATATCAAAGGACGTGACACAAAGTTGTATGGAAATAGAGGCTAGATGTGGATAGGCTTAATACAGGGTTATATGAAGAGGCATAATACAAAATCATATGACAGTGATGTGAAGATGTTTAATGCAGAGATTTATCTGCATGCCGCTTTCCCGCTGGTGAATCACCCGCGCTGTGAAAAATCCGGTGCCTCGTTTCCGATGGGAGTGTGTCTGGCTTTAACTTCCAGCCCTCGGTTCTCGCTCTGCCTTCCTCCAACCTTGCAGGGCCACTCCGGCTGCAAGCGAAGCGCTTGGAAATGCCTTGCCAGTGGTCATGTCTCGAGATCACTGACTTACTTCCTACATTGGCAGGCGTGTGGCTCGGTCCTGGGGGACAGATCTCCAGCCACCCCTCTGAGCGGGAAGGCGGATCCAGGGGAGAGGGCACAGGAAGACGTGGGTTCCCTGCTCTACCAGGGACGTCCTCTGTGACCTTCGCCAAGTCCCTTAGTTGCTCTGTGCCTCAGTTTCCCATCTGTCTAAAGAGGGTAATAATGCATTGGAAGATGGTGAGGGGTTTGAGCTCCACTGAGAGAAAGCGCTACCCGAGAAATCATTGTTTATTCTGCGGGAGGGCTATAAAACCATCCAAAGCTAAAGGGAATTGGTTCCACACCCACAAATAGGGGCAGCTCCAGGCACCAAGCACGTGCCTGGGGTGGCGAGCCACGGGGGGCACCCTGCTGGTCCCTGTGAGGGTGGCAGTCAGGCTCCCTTTGGCAGCATGCCTGCAGGAGGTCCGCCAGTCCTGCGGCTTCAGGGGCAATTTAGCGTGACCAAGGGACTTTAGCGTGACCAAGGGTGTCCCTAGCGGGCCGCCAAAAGCCGCTAGGGACACATCCAGCTGCAATTACATGCAGACACCCTGACCAGCCCCTGCATGGGAAGGCTGCAGCGAGGGCATGTCCCAGTTGCTCAGGCACACACCCCTCTGGGGTATAAACCCAAAATTATACTGGCTTGTGCTACACAGGGAACTGTACGGTGTAAGCTCATGAAATTCGCTCCCTCCCTCAGTGCGGAGAGGAATATGCAGCAGCTTCCTGCCCCGAGTTCTGACTCCCACTCACTGGTTTTAGACAAAGCAAAAACAAGGCTATTAACTATGAAAGATTTTAAGTGACAGCAAACAGAGCAAAGCAGATCACCCAGCAAATAAACAAAAAACGCCAGTTAAACTTAATATACTAAATAGACTGGATAGGACTAGGCGGTTCTCACCCTAAGAGATGCTACCAGCAGGCTGCAGATCCTTAAGGGGCCAGCTGCACTTGCTCACAGCTTAGGATCCCCAGGGGCTCCATTCACAGGCTAAAACTCCCTTTAGCCTGGGGCCAGCACTTCCCCCAGTTCAGTCTTTGTTCCCCCCAGGTGGGAGAGAAGCTTCTTCTAAGACCTATTGTTCTCCTAAGGCGCCGATGCAGTGAATAGGCCCTTCCCCACCCACTGTCTAGAATGAAACCATTTTGTCTAGTGGGCGTCCCCAGGTGTCAACACAGTTGAAATACAGATACACAGGCCTTGGCTACACTAGAGAGTTGCAGCGCTGGTGGTGGCTTTACAGCGCTGCAACTTACTCCCCGTCCACACTTGCAAGGCACATACAGCGCTGTATCTCCCTGGCTACAGCACTGGCTGTACTCCACCTCGGCCTGGGGAATAACGACTGCAGCGCTGGTGCTGCAGCGCTGGGGTGCCAGTGTAAACAGGGATTAATCTTACTACGCTGTAACTGACCTGCAGAACCTTCCCATAATGCTTTTAACTAAAGAACTCTCTTTGTTTTGTTGTGAACTCAGGGCTCCTGGAGCTGCTTATCTAAAAAACAAACACAGCTCCTGTTTGCTGTGAATGAGGCAGGCAGGGGGATGAATGTCTACAGCTAGTGTTTGCTTGAGGAGAGAAACAGCACGGTGGCGGGGGGCGGGGGAAGGGAGTCCGTCGGAGCAGCTGCTTATCTGGTCTGAAGGCTATTTGCATTTAAGAGTGAATGAGGGGTGGAGGAAGTGGTAGGAATTTGCAAGGCAGGGAGCTGACACACAGTGTCGGCTCCAAAAATCCACTCTCTCTCTCTCCCCCACGCTCCCTGTCACACTCCACCCCACCCCCCTTTTTTGAAAAGTGCAGCCACTTGAACGCTGGGATAGCTGCCCATAATGCACCACTCCCAGCAGCGCTGCAAATGCTGCAAATGTGGCCACACTGCAGCGCTTTCCCTACACAGCTGTACGAAGACAGCTGTAACTCCCAGTGCTGCACACCTGCAAGTGTAGCCAAACCCAGAGTCACTATTTCTAACTTCAGATATATTGAAATATATTGTGAGTTTGGGAATCCCCACAACCAGCCTTTCAGGTACAACAATGGAGGAGCCAGATGTGCTGATGGCCCATTAAAGGAATCCACACTCCCAAGGACTCTCGTAGGATGTGTGTACAATGGAGACCTCTCAGAGAGAGCTCACAGACAGTGGAGACCTCTCAGAGAGAGCCCGTGGACAATGGAGGCTGCTTGACTCACGTTGTAGCAAAGGCTCTTTCCAGCGAGCTGGAAGAAGCTATAAAAGAGGGGAAGTGACATCATCACTTGGCCTCACTCCCCCCACCACCACCACCCCAACACCTGGAGAACAGACTGATCTGGGGACATGGGCCCAATAGGAAAATACCAACTTGCATAGTAAGGAACTAGCCCATCCGGCTTGATTCAAATCCTGTCCAATTCATAGAACTCAGCTCGGAATTTTACTTTTATTTCTTAGGAAACCAACTTTGATCTTTATGCTTATTACTTATAATCACTTCAAACCTGTCTTAATAAACCGGTTTTATATTTTACCTAAAGCAGGGGGCTTTGCTTGAAGTGCCTGGGAGATCTGCTCAGGAACAAGAGCTGGTGCGTGTCCTCGCCGCACTGAGGGAGGGGTGGACGGGGTTATAAACTTACACGGGTAAAGCTTCTGAGCAGGGCAAGATGGTACAGCCCTGGGCAACTGGAGGAGCCGCTTTACTGTTAGTTCATGAGTGAACTGGGAGAAGCATCCATGTAGCTCAGCAGCAGGAGCGGCTCCAGGCCCCAGCACTCCAAGCGCGTGCTTGGGGCGGCAGGCCGCGGGGGGCGCTCTGCCGGTCGCCGTGAGGGAGGCAGGCAGGTTGCCTTTGGCAGCTTGCCTGCGGCGGGTCCGCTGGTCCTGCGGCTTCGGTGGACCTCCCGCAGGCTGCTGCCGAATCCGCAGGACCGGGGACCTCCCGCAGGCTGCCGCCGAAGGCAGCCTGCCTGCCGTGCTTGGGGCGGCAAAATGCCTAGAGCCGCCCCTGCTCAGCAGCGTGTGCCCTTGCCTGTGTGAGTGCAGCATGTGACGGAGGTTTGTGGCTTAGCAACAGCATCAGCGTAGTGAAAGCCCAGCTTGGAGGGACTCAGCAGTACCCCACTTCCAGGTTACATTCAAGGGACCCTGTCACACCAGGTGCTCCACAAACCCCTCTGTATCCCACTGCAGGCTGGCAAGTTCCACACCCGATTCCATTACACTCCAGTGCCCAGTCACCGGCCTTCAGCACACCCCCAAAGCGCCCAACTGCTGCCTCCATGGAAACAGAGCTCCCCTGCTCCACTTCATTTCCATGCTCTCCTACGGACCTCGCCCTTAGGCAGGTTTTGTAAGGACCTGGGGACTAGAACCCAGGTCTGCAGAGCCACCAGGGGCCAGGCTGAGGCACAGCCAGGGAGCACGGTGGGGAGTAGGCACCACAGGAAGTGCTGCCCACAAGACCAAGTGACAGTACCCGGCACCCCTCTGATTGGCCACCTGCCCCTACTTAACCTCCAGGCGGGGCCCAGGAAATTGGCTGGGCAACCACAGACCTTGGCCTGCTGCAACGCCAGACTCTGGTCTGGCTCCCGTTCTCCGGTCTCTGACCCCAGCCTGACTCTGACCCTGACTCTGGTCTATGGGACCTGGCCTTGTGATTCCTCCAACTCCTGCCTGGCGACTCCCGTCCCTGTTGGGCAGCCTCAGCCCCGCTGTGATGGCTAGGCCAGGCCAGACCCCCTACGCCGCTGTCAGGGCTCCCCCCCACCACCAACTCTGAACTCTGGGGTACGGATGTGGGGACCCACGGGAAAGATCCCCTAAGCTTATATAATACCAGCTTAGGTTAAAACTTCCCCAAGGCACAAATCCTTCCTTGTCCTTGGACGGTATTGCTGCCACCACCCAGTGATTTACACAAACATTCAGGGAAGGGTCACTTGGAATCCCTATCCCCCCCCAACCCCTTCACCCCCTTTTCTGGGGAGACTTGAGAATAAAATACCAGCCAATTGCTTTAGCAATGTGAGCACAGACCAGACCCTTTGTCTTCAGGACCCTGAAAATCAATCAGGTTCTTAAAAGAAGAACTTTATTTATAAAGAGAAAATAAAAATCACACCTGCAAAATCAGGATGGAAGGTAACTTTACAGGGTAATAAAAAGATTTACAAGACAGAGGATTCCCCTCTGGCTCAGCTTCACAGTTACAGAAAGAGGAATAAAGCTACCTCTGTGGCATAGGAAAATTCACAAGCTAAACCAAAAGATAATCTAATGCATTTCCTTCTCCCACTTACGATTTCTGTGGCTTTTGATGGATTATTCCAGCTGTATTTTCAGGAGATGTTGTACCTGCCTGGCTTCTCCCTCCATCCGGAGAGGGAACAACAACAACAACAAACAAATCCTCCCCCCACAGATTTGAAAGTATTTTCTTTTCTTATTGGTCCTTCTGGTCAGGTGCCAGCTAGGTTATTTGAACCACCTAACCCCTTACCGGGAAGGCGATTCAGTACAGCTGCCAAGGTCGCTACCCTTCCCCCTAGTCATGACAGCCCCCATCCAGTCGAACCAATTTTAAGTTCATTTAACAGCGCCTCAGGTAGAGACTGAAATAAAAAGCAAGTCAAAGGCTTTGGAAACCTGAGGTTACAGGTAAAAGGAAAACATCAGACGCCACCTAGAGCCCGTCCTTGCTAACAGGCTCCTTTCCTGGCTGCTGAGGTGTCTCTCTCCCGCTGGTTGGTTCTCACAGCGCTTGTCCAGTCTGGGATCCCCTGTTCCCCCTGCTGGCAAAGTCACTTCTCTGAAATGGGCCATTTCTTCTGCTCTTATCCAGTCACAAGCGGTTGTCTCCGAGCCCAGGGGCCCCCTCTCCTGAGCATTCCCTTGTGGGTTTGTCTCTGTAGATGGCCAGCCTGCATCTCGTCCAGCCAGCAGACAGAGGCTGCCTCCACGGATGTGCACTGTTCTCCCGTTGACAGGGTCGGCTCCCAGCCTCAGGTTTGACTTCCAGAAAATTCAGAACTCAATGTCCTACCTGGGAACTGGCTCTAAAACCGTTGCTCATAGAAACATCTGGCAATAACCGTGATAAGCGGCTGCTTCCCAGCATTAGGCACAGCCCACACATTATCCCCTTCGGTGAAATATTGAGAAGATGGTCGGACAACGGGGCCATATGCCCACGTCTGTGCTACAATATTGAATCAAGTTCATGGTCTCAGCCTTATCTTCAAGACACTTCTGCGCTGGGCCCACCGTGTCTGAAAGAGCTGAGAGATCCAGGATGAAGACCATGGTTGGCTTGCTGGCCCAGTGGAGTTCTCCACAATACGGGTGAAGCTCATCGGTGCGGGAGACAGATGTTTCTCCGAGGGCTGGTCCCAGACAGTGGAATGATCTCCCCCAGGATCTAAGGACCATCCCCAAACTCCCCACCTTCCGCTCCGAGAGCCGGGTGCCTCTTTAGAGGTTAGTGTAAAGGCAGAGGTTGGATGTTAGACAAGGGTTAGTGGCAGGGTTGGAGGGTGGGAGTTAGAGGTGGGGTTAAAGGTGAGGGTTAGGTTTATGGGTTAGATATGAGGGCTGCTTGGGTTAGGCAGGGTTAGGGTTCATGGCCAGATGGCCAGAGCAGCTACTCTGAGCTGTATATCACAGGCCCCCCCAAAACCCCCAGCCACCCCCACACCAAGCCAACAGCTAGAAATAGACTCAAGCATTACACCCATCAGGAGACTGAACTGTCACGTGCCATGGGCAGAGAACAGGAGGGACTGAGCTGCACCAATGCCCATAGCCCCTGCAAAAGCAGGGAATTGATTTAAGTGACACAGACTCAGTCGGGGATTAGGGTTATGAGGAGCTGTTAGGGCTTAGGGTTTCCTCTGCAGCTGGGATCAAGGTTCTCTCATGCCAGGCACCAAACAGACCCCTATGAGAACCAAAGAGTTCCCTTAGGGGAAGCTAATGGCTTTCCTCAGTGGCTTGGCTCGAACCAGCCAAAGTTTCTCTATGGTTCCGGCCCAAGTTGCTGATTGAAAGAAAAAAAGACCCAGAGTGATTTCTAGCCATTTTGTTACAAGTAAAATAACAACCCTGAATACAAAAATCAAGAAAACAGATCACTAAGACCAAGCCAGTACAAACTCTACCCAACTGACTCGGCCATTCTCCAGCTGAGGTGAAAATAAGATCAGGTAGTCAAATTAGCAGCAGCAATATTAGAAGTCATCAGCGCAGACAAATCACCAAAGACAAGAGTGTGATGAAGTGCAAAACTGGGAAATGTCACCTGGGGTGTCTTAACTGGAAAGTCGTATGTAAGACTCGGGAGGCAACTGTCCCACTCTGCTCAGCATTGGTGAGGCTTCAGCTCAAATCCTATTTCCAGTTTCCATCACCGCATTTTAAGACAGATGGACAAACTGGAGAGAGTCCAGAGGAGAGTGACAAAGATGATCAGAGGTTTAGAAGACGGGGCCGATGCGGAACGGTTGAAAGAACTGGGCAAGTTTGGAGAAGAGGAGGCTGGGGAGGGACCTGAGAACAGTCGCCCGATATGTCAAAGATTGTTATAAAGAGGAAGGTGATCGATTGTTCCCCACGTCCTCCAAGGCGAGGGCGAGAACAAACAGCTTAGTGTGCAGCAAGGGAGTCGGGGGCGGGACGTCATAAAAAGTGTGTAGCCCTAATGCCAGCCAAGCCCTGCACTCGGTGACCGAGGGGGGCTGTGGAATCTCCGGCACTGGAGGCTTTTAAGAGCAGGGGGACAACCCCCCGTCAGGGCTGGTCTGGGGTTACTTGGTCCTGCCTCAGCGCCGGGGGCTGGGCTTGAGGACGTCTCAGGGTCCCTTCCAGCCCCACATTTCCATCAAACGAAAGCAGCGAGACTCAATCCTGACATGGGAAAAGAGGGAATGTAAAGAGGAGGTCGCCCCTTTCGTTATAAACCCCGCTTAGGCCTTAATCAGCTCCACTGGCTGGATCGTTCAGGCTTGAAGCCAAATTATCTTTTACCTCCTAATCGTGCCCTCAGGAATCTATTGAAATTCCTGTTTCAATGGACCAGTTCTATATAGTGACTAATCGGTTTCCCCTTCTGTGTTTCCCGCCAAACACAGGAATACAAATGTTAACAAAGCACTTCCGATAAGCAGCACCCGTATCTTCCCCTAACCGAATTAGAGCTGACCGTTTCTGTGGAGACTTGTCCCAAAACTAGGAACTCACCGTTCAAGGTTGGATGGATCACACTTCACAGTTACTTAAATCTGGGCGATTACTCTCTAGCACTCCCCACGGCCGTCATTTACAGCTGCTCTGACACACGCACAGACTCATCTGCGCATTGACACCCTAACACAGTACCCCAAATACCTTTCTGCCTGTTGGGCACAAAGGAAATTGTGTAAATGCCTCCACTGCTCTGAGACTATCCTGCGCCCAAGACCTGTTGACTGGCCACGCTTCCAGCAGAACAACTTTGCAGACCAAGGGAGTTCTGCTTTCTCTTGCTATGTACCAAGGTGCAGCCTCTGAAAACCTGCAGCCCTGATATTAAATTTCCAACGAGTTCTTCGGAAGATAGGACTCAACAAAGAGCAGGTTAAGGGGTGACTGGATCCCAGGCCATAAGTACCCACCTGGGAAACAAATATTTGATAATGGATCCGTCAGTCTAGCACAGAAAGGTCTAACATGCGCCAATGGCTGGACGTTGAAGCTAGACAAAACTCAGACTGGAAGTAAGGTGGAAATTTTTAATAGTGAGAACAACTGGAACAATTCCCCAAGGGTTGTGGCAGACTCTCCCTCACTGGCCATTTTTAAATCGAGATGGGAAGTTTCTCTAACATGTCGCTCTAGTTCAAGCAGGAATTAATTCAGGGCAGGGTCATGCCTGTGTTACCCAGGCCTTGGAATCTGTGAGGGGAAGGGGCGCTCCCAACTCACCACGGCCAGGCCAGGATGGAGCTGACCCCGTACCTCTAGAGGGGTCTATCGGATCGTAGGCACCAGCTGAGGCTGGTGTGGAACAGCTGGAGCGTCCCGCCAGCCCAAGCCCCCATTGCTTGAAAATCCCCATGCCCAAGTCCTGGCCTTTCACCAGCGCTGAAGGGGGGGAGCTGAGCCTTCCTGTGGAGATGGCCAGACGGTGTCCCCTGCTCGGCGTGCGTCCAGGGGTGTGGAACCAATTTCCCTTTAGCTTCGGATGGTTTTATAGCCCTCCCGCCGAATAAATAACGACGCCTGTTCCTTGGGCAGCGCTTTCTCTCAGTGGAGCTCAAACCGCTCACCATCTTCCAATGCATTATTACCCTCATTAGACAGATGGGAAACTGAGGCACGGAGAAACTAAGGGACTTGGCCAAGGTCACAGAGGAAGCCCATGGCAGAGCAAGAAACCCACGTCTTCCTGTGACCTCTCCCCTGGATCCACCTTCCCGCTCAGAGGCGGCTGGAGATCTGTCCCCCAGGACCAGACCACACGACTGCCGTTGAAGGAACTCAGCCAGGCGCCCGTTGTCACCCCCAGCGGGTGATCTAGGGACAGGACCGTTGGCCGGGCATTGCCAAGCATTTCACGTTGCAGCCGGAGTGGCCCTACAATGTCGGAAGAAGGCAGAGCGAGAACCGAGGGCTGGAAGTTAAAGCCAGACACACTCCCATCGGAAACGAGGCACCGGATTTTTCACAGCGCGGGTGATTCACCAGTGGGAAAGCGGTGGGGTCTCTGTCTCTTCTGGCTTCTGAGCCAGACTGGCCGCCTTTCCGGGAGATGGTTTAGTGCAACAGGAGATGTCGGGCCCAACGCAGGGGGAAGTGGGCGGCGTTCTCCAGCCTGGGTGGCACAGCAGCTCAGACGGGAGGATCTAAACGTCCCTTCTTAGAATCTGGGGGCGATGGCTCCCTGCTCTGGGGTGGCTTCTGGGGGGACGTGTCTGGGCCACGCTGCAGCCCCGTCACCCCATTCGTCAGCCACAGATTTGGGGGAAGGGGAGGGACACGGATCAGATCAGGGGTGTGTTGTCTGATAAATCCTCAGTTCTGTCCCACTCCTCCCTCCCGCCACCAGCAGCCTCAGCCCTCTGCCTATCCCTCCGGGCGATGTTCCCACCCACGCCCCCGCCCACGCCCCCACCCACGACGATCCCGGCCGCTGCACCTGTCGCTGCCCCAATGGCCACAGCCGCCTCGGCAGCGACGACAGCGGCGGCGATCCCAGCACCGATCCCGGCACCGACAGCTCCGCCCACCGGTCCCAAAACCACCACCCCTGTGCCCACGCCTGCCAAAATGGCAAATATCTTGAAGCGCTTCTTGTAGGTCTCCAGGAAGGTCTCAGCCTCCTGTGTCAACTCCTCCTCCAGCTCCATCAGCAGGGCCTCTTTCTCCGGCGCCGGCTCCTTCATGTCTGTCCGGCACCGCTGCAGCAATTTCCCACGCCGCTCCGCGAACTGCTCCGCCATCTTGCTCGGCCGCACCTTCAGGCAGTCGATCGGGTTCCGGGAGTCGCCGTCCTGCGCCCGCCGGGAGAGGAGGCGGCCAAGAGCATTAGAAAGGGAAAGCGCAGCACAGACCCCACCCACCCGACCGAGATGGGGCCCCCCTCGTGCTGAGCATGGCACACACCAGGACTGAGATGGGGGCCCCCCTTGCGCCAGGCACAGCACAGACCTGGACTGAGGTCGGGGTCCCCCCTCGCGCTGGGCACGGCACAGACCCAGCCTGAGATGGTGGTCCCCCCTCACACTGGGCCTGGCACACAAACTCAGTGAGAGACCATCCCTGACCCAAAAAGCTCACAGGCTAAAACCCCCGAAGGCTGGGTCATTCTCCTCCTTTGCTAGATGGGGAAACTGAGGTCCAGAGAGACTCCGTGACTCACCCAGGGGAGTCTGCGGCATTGCAGTGGACAAAATCCAGGAGTTCCTAGTCCTGGTCCAGTCCATTAACCACCTGGGCCATGATGCCTCCACTACTGCAGCTGGCCACAGGGCAAACTTATCCCCCCACATGCACATACAAAACCCCAGTGCAGGAGTCTCTCATCTCCAGCTCCCAGCGTGGCTACAGAGATACGAGGTCCCATCTCCTACCCCCAAACCCTCAGCCAGTGGCGTTCGCTGGGATGGTTCCTTAGGGCTCCCCTGGCTGGGGCACAGACCCCCCCGGCCCAGACTCACCTTCTCCTTCAGAAAGAGAGCGTGATCTGCACTGGCCCTGTCCAGGACTCCGTGGTTGTGAAAGGTGATGGCCATCTGCACGGGGAGGACACGGCTGGGGTGAGCCACAGTTCATGGGGCCCCATCTCCACCTAGTGGCTGCAGCATCCACCGCAGCAACCTCACGTAACAGAGTGATGCCACTAGCCAGTGTGAAACTACAACTCCCATGAGCCACTTCAGCAGCTCAGCCTGAAGCCAGGCACCCAAACTACAAGCCCCATGATGCCCCACAGCCACGGACTCCCATGATGCACCATCTCCGGCCTCTGTGGTGCATCATGGGAGCTGCAGTCCCATCAGAGAGCTGATTTAAGGGGAGAAAAGGGAGCATGCCGAGCCAAGCTATTATTCCCATGAGATACCACAGAGGCATTTCCAGATCGAAGTATTTCGGCTTTTGATATTTCGCCGGTAATCAAAATTTGGCTGCGTGGGGAAAAAAAACAAACACACTCCTGAGATGCACCCATTTCTGGCTCGGAGCATCTGGAAACGGCCACACGCAACACTGCATAGGGATGGCTCACCCAGTGCTGATGCAGCCACTTCTGGGGTGGGGCAGCTGGGGAATAGCCTCACAGCAACCCCACACGGGGATGGTTTGCCCAACATGAGATGCAGCCACCTTTCGGGCGAGGCAGCAGCAGTAAGACAAAAGTAGGAAGCAGTTTTGCATCGGAAGTGAATTTAGGAGGTGGGAGACACCCCTGGATCAGGTCAGAGGCAGAGACAGGCAGAGAAGGTACCTGAGCGGGAGAGGAGAAGCCACAGTGATATTTCTTCATCAGATCAGAGAATTTCTGCAAGGAAAGCACAAGAAATCACAATACAGACTCCACGGGGCTTAGGAAAATGTGAACATGGGGACGGCTCGCCCGGCGCTGAGATGCAGCCACCTCTGGGGCAGGGCAGCTGGGGAACGGCCATAAGGCAACGGTGGGAATCAGTTTGGCGGGGAAATGAAGAACTTCCCTGGATGATGTAGGAAGGCTCAGCAGAATCATCCAAGCTGGGATTCTGCTAGGATAGAAATACGACCCCAGTTCGTAAGTCACAAAAATTCAGCAAAAAGGGCTAAACCCCGACCCTGCTCCCTGCAGCACAGCGCCCCCTAGTGCCACCACAGAGTATTGGGGGCAGCCCTGACTGCCAGGGGAGAGTGTCCCTACAGACCCCCCAACCCCGCTCCCCGCAGCACAGCGACCCCAAGTGCCACCATGGGGTATTGGGGGCAGCCCTGACTGCCAGGGGAGAGCGTCCCTACAGACCCCGGTCCCCGCAGCACAGCGCCCCCTAGTGCCACCATGGGGTATTGGGGGCAGCCCTGACTGCCAGGGGAGAGCATCCCTACAGACCCCGGTCCCCGCAGCACAGCGCCCCCTAGTGCCACCATGGGGTATTGGGGGCAGCCCTGACTGCCAGGGGAGAGCATCCCTACAGACCCCGGTCCCCGCAGCACAGCGCCCCCTAGTGCCACCATGGGGTATTGGGGGCAGCCCTGACTGCCAGGGGAGAGCGTCCCTACAGACCCCCCACCCCGCTCCCCGCAGCACAGCGCCCCCTAGTGCCACCATGGGGTATTGGGGGCAGCCCTGACTGCCAGGGGAGAGCATCCCTACAGACCCCCCCCGCTCCCCGCAGCACAGCGCCCCCTAGTGCCACCATGGGGTATTGGGGGCAGCCCTGACTGCCAGGGGAGAGCATCCCTACAGACCCCCCCCGCTCCCCGCAGCACAGCGCCCCCTAGTGCCACCACGGGGTATTGGGGGCAGCCCTGACTGCCAGGGGACAGCGCCCCCTACTGAGACCAATCCCCACCTTTATCTTGGCAGCCAGCTGTGTCCCAGTGAGCAGCTCCCCGTGCCGGTCCCTCCAGACGTGTTGACTGACCGAGCCCACCAGGGCAGTGACATAGTCCCTCAGGCTGTCCCGGAAATCCTCATCCATGTCTGCGAAGGGGAGGGAGATGGCAATGAACCCGGGGCCGGAGCGTCCCCCCACGGCCCGTTGCCCGGCAGAGACGGAGACGCCCCATTGCCCAGGCTCAGAGCTGCTGTCCCGGGTCCGTTACCTCTCAGGCTTCCCCGGTTTCCAGTCATGATCCGCTTGCCAGGGAAGGGCATCAGGTAACAGCGGCTGCTGCTTCTGCTCAGCACTTCCAGGGCCTTGGGGTGTTTGCAGGGGGACGTCGCCACCAGCATCTGCCAGATCCAGGGGGAATTGGCAAAGTGAGACATCAACAGAGGGAAATACCCCGGGACCCTTCCCTGCTCCCCGGAGCCAGCAGGCCCTCGCCCTGGGGCCGGATCGGAGCCAGCGCCCCCCAGAGCAGGGGTCGGCAACCTGCGGCACACGTGCCAAAGGCGGCACACGGGCTGATTTTTAGTGGCACGCTGCTGCCAGCCGGGGTCCTGGCCAGCGGCCCCCCTCAGCCTGCTGCTGACCTGGATGGACACAACCCGGGCCGGCAGCGGCTGAACTGGGCCGGCAGCCGGGACCCCGGCTGGCAGAGGCCAGTGGACGGATCCCCATACCCGCCGCTCATCCCGCTGCCGGTCTGCGGTTCTGTCTACCACCCACGTGCCGGTCCGGCATGCAAAACCTTTTACTGGCATGTGAAACCTTAAATTAATGGAGACTTGGCACAGCACTTCCCAAAGGTTGCCGACCCCTGCTCCAGAGGGCAAAGGCCCCACGCCCCATTCCCCACAGTCACCTGTCGGACGTCTCTCAGATGCTTCTTCCCACCGTCGCCTCCAAGGAGCGTGGAGCTGCTCCAGTCCCGCACCAGCAGGTCTAGGTGCTGCAGGGGAGACGGGACGATGTCAGGAGGGGAAGGGTGAATCCCTCGGGTGTGGGGCAGGGGGTGGCTGGGGCAGGACGGGGGATGGGGGGGGATGTTGTCTCACCTGAATGGGCTCCAGGCCGTATTCCTTTCCCACCTCTTCAGCCACGTGCAGAAACATCTGCAGAGCAGAGAGGGCAGGGGGGTGAGTCTGGGATCTCTGGGGCAGAGAGGCAGCGTGTGCCCTGGGGGTGGATGCGGGGGTGGAAATCCTACCAACAATCACCCCCCCACCCCTCCACCCCCCCCGCCCCCCCCCCCCCCCACACACACAAGCTGCAGCTCCAGCTTGGTCTGGGTCTGGCACCAGGGTCCCACGGCTTTCCCTGTGGTGCAGAGACACCTAGGGGCCAACGAGCAGAACTGCAAGTCGAGGTTCCCCTCTCCCCTGCCCCATGCCAGGGGCTCTGTTTGCCCCCATGCCCACCAATGGTAGGAACGGAATAGACCAAGATGCCAAATACTGAGACGTTCCCAGACTCCGGGCAACACCCCTGTTCTCAGTAAGCCTGGGGCTTGGGCAGGGGTGAGCTCCAGACCCTGGAGCAGCACAGAAGCTGGGCCCTGCTGGATACAGCCCCAGGACTCCTGGGTTCTATCCCCAACTCTGGGAGAGGAGTGGGGTCTAGTGGTTAGAGCGGGGGGGGGCTGGGAGCCAGGACTCCTGGGTTCTATCTCTGGCTGTTCCACAAACTCCCCATTGACCTTAGGCAAGTCACTGATTCTCTCTGGGCCTCAGTTTCCCCAGCTGTAGAATGGGCAGATGACACCACTGGGGCTGTGTCATGAACATACAGCTAAGGGTAGCATAAAATCCCGCCTTTACCTGTAAAGGGTTAAGAAGCTCAAATAACCTGGTTGGCACCTGACCAAAAGGACCAATGAGGGGAGAAGAGACTTTTAAATCTGTGGGGGAAGGTTTTTGTTTTGTCTCTCTCTCTGTGTTCTCTCCGGGTCAGCGAGGGAAAATACATCTCCCAAAGCCAGACCTGAACTAAGCATCTAAGATTACAAATTGTAAGTAATAGCAAGGAAATGTGTTAGATTGTCTCTTGTTTTAGCTTGTGAATTGTCCCTATGCTAAGAGGGAGGTTTGTTCCTGTTTTTTTGTAACTTTAAAGTTTTGCCTAGAGGGGAAATCCTCTGTGTTTGAATCTTATTACCCTGTAAAATTACCTTCCATCCTGATTCTACAGAGGTGCTTCTTTTCCTTTTTTTCTTTATAATAAAGTTCTGTTTTTTCAAGTGTCCTAGAAACCCAAGGGTCTGGTCTGTGCTCACCTTGTTAACCTATTTGGTTGGTATATGATTCTCCAGCCTCTCCATGAAAGGGGGTGAAGGGGCTTGGGGGGATATTTTAGGGAACAGGAACTCCAAGTGGTCCTTTTCCTGAATCTTTGTCTAACTCACTGGGTGGTGGCAGCAATGCCCATCCAAAGACAAGGAAGGATTTGTGCCTTGGGGAAGTTTTTAACCTAAGCTGGTAGAACTAAGCTTGGGGGGTGGGGGCTTTCATGTGGGTCCCCACATCTGTACCCTAGAGTGGGGAGGGAACCCTGAGCGGCTGTATGAGAATAGCACCACGTCCTGCCCTCTCCCCGCTTCACCTCCAGATATTCCAGATCAGGGTCCTTTATCTGGCTGGAAACATTCAGGATCTGCAAGTAATCGGAGAGGACAGGGTGAGATGCAGAAACCAGCACGACCCACTCCCAGCAGCACAGCGCCCCCTAGTGCCAACCTGGGGCATCGGGGCCGGCCCTGGGGCTACCAGGGGAGAGCGCCCCCTGCTGAGCCCTGCCCCGTTCCCCGCAGCACAGCGCCCCCTAGTGCCTACCTGGTAGGAGCCAAGCAGCATGGAGAGGGCGGAGAGTTTGACGCTGGTCTCCGTGTCTCTGGCGATGTCCATGGAGCCCTCGGTGTCGACCAGCAGCACGGCCACCTGGGGGGGGGGGGGACCACGGGCCAGGGTCACACACCAGCTCCCCGATCTGCCCCCTGCATGCCCCAGCACCGAGTGAGACCCAGCCCCAGGGGGGCACTGTGCTCCCTGCCTCCCCTCCCAGCCCCCGGTCACAGAGTCCCCCCAGCCTCTGTCTGCTCTGCTCCCCCAAGGAGAGACCTGCTGGGGTCACTCATCCCCCCACCCCATCTCCCCCCTTCCTCCTCTTCCCACTCACCTTCCCCCGCTCGGTGGGGACCCAGAAGGGCTGACCCCAGGCCCACACCCCCTTGGTGACGCTGCGGGTGCCGACTCGCCACTCGAACCCCTCCAGGGACTCCTCCTCCCGGCCCATCCAGGATCCGTCCTTCCCATCCTGGGGGGGAGGGAGACACGGGGGGAGGGGCAATTAGTGCAGGGGGGCAGGGGGACTGTGGGTATTTTATTGGCAGGCAGGTAGCGTGGGGACCGGCGCACTGGGAAGATGATGGACAGGCAGCCTCAGGCTCAGACAGACACACGGAGGAGGCTCCAGACGGACACACGGCTCCCCACTCCCCTGGCACAGCTGACCGGACGTGGCCGGGGGACACAGGTCACAGATCTGTGCTGGTCTGAGCCCCTCCAGCAGGGAGCAGGAGTTCAGATCACTGCTCAGACAGCATGAGATGGGGAGGGGTGAGGTACCAGCCACCCTAGGGCTCCCATCCCCATGCATTGCCCTGTGGGAGGGGAATGGGGTCTAGTGGTTAGAGCAGGGGGGGCTGGGAGCCAGGACTCCTGGGTTCTCTCCCTGGCTCTTGGAGGGGAGTGGGGTCTAGTGGGTTAGAGCGGGAGGGGCTGGGAGCCAGGACTCCTGGGTTCGATCCCTGGCTCTGGAAGGGGAGTGGGGGCTGGTGGTTAGAACAGGGGGGATCCGGGAGCCAGGACTCCTGGGTTCTATCCCCAGCTCTGGGAGGGGAGTGGGGTCTAGTGGTTAGAGCGGGAGGGGCTGGGAGCCGGGACTCCTGGGTTCTCTCCCCGGCTCTGGGAGGGGCTCCCGTCCCCACTCACCGGGCTCCGGAGCCGGCGCAGGAGGTAGTTCAGCAGGAAGGATTTGCCCCGGCGCTGCTCCCCGATGATGGACACCAGGCAGACGGGGGCATCCCCCACCCCACCCTGCTCCAGGCAGCGGCTCAGGGCCTCCTCGTCCAGGGTCAGGCCCCCTTCCTCGTCCAGATGCACCAGCTGCACCGGGCGCCCCGGCTCCGGCTGAGCCCCTGACCCCTGCTGCAGGGACAGAGCCGGGTCAGAGCCGGGACCCCACCCCTGAGACGGTGAGTCCCCTGTGCCCCGGATCAGAGCCCCGAGCCCCATTCCCAGCCCCTGAACCAGCCAGTCCCACCCTGGGCCAGATCCAAGCCAGTGCCCCCTAGAGGGGAAAGGCCCCATGTCCCATCCGTTCCAGCCAGCTAACCCCCCACCCCCCCCCACTGAGGTCGCTGGGTGGCGTCACAGGCTGTTTGCTCGGGGGTTAATTTTTTTTCAGCAGATCTGAGCCCTGAGGTCCGGCTCCCCCCAGGGACCTGACTGGTTGCTAAAGGGACACAGGAATCCCGTTAGCCGGCCTCCCCTCTGACCCCAGGGCCCCAGCGTGGGGCTAGGGGGTGCTGTGCTGTAGGGTGCGGCCATGTGGCTGTTCCCCAGCTGCCCCGCCCCAGAGGTGGCTGCATCTCCAGACCAGCCATGGCTGCACCCACCTCAGGGCTCGCTGTCCCTGTCGCTGTCGGCGTCTCTTCGCATGGCAGGTCTCTGATTTTCAACACCAGGTTTTTGACGCGTGTGTCTGGGATCATCCGGTTCCTGGAGCAGGGAGCCCGGCACTCGGGGCACTGGGACCCCCAGGCCGAGACCCCGCTCCAGTGAGCCGCGAGGCAGCCCCGGCAGAAGTTGTGGCCGCACTCGATGGAGACGGGGTCCTCCAAGATGTCCAGGCAGATGGAGCAGGTGACGTCCTCCTGGAGTCGCTTCACCATCCCCTGTGGAGGTGGCTTCAAGGAGGGGGGTGGGATTGGCCTGGAGACACACAGCAGGGGGCCTGTGAGCCAGGACTCCTGGGTTCCATCCCAGCTTGGGGAGGGGAGTGGAGTCTGGGAGCCAGGACTCCTGGGTTCCATCCCAGCTTGGGGAGGGGAGGGGAGTCGGGGAGGGGCTGGCAGCCAGGATTCGAGGGCTCTAGCCCCAGCTCTGGAGTAGGTTCCACCTGAATTGGGTGGGACTGGAGCACTTACCCTTTATTATTTGCATTTCCCATAATGCAGCAGGTGACAGGCCAGGCTCCGGTTCACCGATCTCCCCTCCTCCTGGGCTGCGGCTAAAGCCAAACTCTGCTGGAGAACTGAGACACCAGGACACCCAGGGAGTCGCCCCCTCGCACCCACCCTGCTCAAACGGGGGGCTGGCAGAGGGGGAAACTGTTTAGTGTCTGGAAAGCAGTAATGCCAGGGAGCCCGGACTCCTGGGTTCTCTCCCAGTTCTGGGAGGGGTGGGGGCTAGTGGATTAGAGCAGGGATCTGGGAGCCCGGACTCCTGGGTTCTCTCCCAGCTCTGGGAGGGGAGTAGGGGCTGGTGGGTTAGAGCAGGGGGTCTGGGAGCCCGGACTCCTGGGTTCTCTCCCAGCTCTGGGAGGGCTGGGGGCAAGTGGGTTACAGCAGGGGCGGGCTGGAAGCCCAGACTCCTGGGTTCTCTTCCAGCTCTGGGAGGGGTGGGGGCTAGTGGGTTACAGCAGGGGGAGCTGGGAGCCAGGACTCCTGGGTTCTCTCCCAGGCTCTGGAAGAGGTGGGGGCTGGAAGGGTGAGGGAGGGGAGCTGAGAGCTGGGACCCCTGGGCTCTGGGTGCAGTGGGGCTGTGGCATGAGGCGCTGGCCACAGAGGGTTTGATCATTTCTTGGGGTGCTAGTGGGGATGGGGGGTGTCCCCAGTACACAAGGGGAGCCCTGGGGAACTCAGAGCTCAGCATGGGGGATAGACTGGAGCACGGCTGCGCTGGTGGGGCCGGGGCCGGGCACGAGCAGGACTCTGGGGAGTGACCGGGACGTACCTCAGGTGCCTCCCAGCCGCTACTGGTGTCCCGGGTTTGAAACCCGCAATTCAAATCCCAGGTGGGTTGTCAGGGTGGGCAGAATAGAGGGGAGGGGGCAGGGTCCGACTGGGCCCCTGGAAGGGGGATAGACTGGAAGGGACAATTCTGCCCCCAGGGATGGTATTTCCCCCCCCCCCCCATCCATTACCTGCCCCACAGCTCGCTCGGTCAGTGTCCAAGTACAATTTTCTGCTGGAGAAATGAAAGTAAAACATCAGGTCGTTTCTATTTCCTCCTGCCCAGCAGTGGGGCTCTGACACCAAAGGAGATTGGCTACCAGGGCGGGGGAGGGGTGTAGCCAGAGGGGAGGATATTAATAGCCACTGGTAGATGGGGCTGGGAGGGGAGCCAGGACTCCTGGGTTCTGTCCCCAGCTCTGGGAGGGGAGTGGGGTCTAGTGGGTTAGAGCAGTGGGGGCTGGGAGCCAGGACTCCTGGGTTCTCTCCTGGCTCTGGAAGGGGAGTAGGGTCTAGTGGTTAGAGCAGGGGGGGGCTGGGAGCCAGGACTCCTGGGTTCTCTCCCCAGTTCCGGGAGGGGAGTGGGGTCTGGTGGGTTGCAGGCGGGGCCTAGCAGGGCTCAGTGTAGACATAAATCTCTTTTATGCACATTCCCTTCTCCCACGTCCAGGACAAACCCACTGCGGTGCCGGCGAGGGGCGGCTGCAGGCCCTGGCTGCGATCAGCCTGGGGAGGAGACGGCTGAGCTGGGAGGGGAGAACAAGGGTCCCTCTAAAGAGGCCGGGGAGCGGTTGTGCTTCGTGGCCGGCGCCGGGGGGGACCAGAAGGAAGCAGCTTAGCTTGCAGCAAGGGGCTGGGAATTAGGAAAAACTTCTCGCACTCCCAGGGTCGCTCCGCTCGGGACCAGGCTTCCAGGGAGGTTGTGGGATCCCTGGCAGAGGCCTGCCTGCCCTCAAGGGCACCTCTTCCGCTCTCCCATGCGCCAGAGTCCTCGTAACCCCGCCAAGGCTGGGCCCCAGAGTTCCTGGCAGGTTTCACCCCCGGTCACTTAGGAACAGAGCATGAACTTTTCTGAAGTTGCAGAGACATCCCAGGTTACACAGCAAACCTCTTCCTTTGTACCCATTTACACCTCACCGTGCATGTGCTGGATATTGCACCACCCGACTAGGCATTGACGGGGTTACGTTACACCCAGCCCCTGCGCTGTGCGCGCCGCCCACGCCTGTTCGTGTGGACGCTGATTTCTACCGTCCTAGTTTCTCTCTGCCGTTATTCTCAGTATCCGGGTGTTGCTGCTTATCTTAGCCAGCACAGACATCCTGACTGCAGCACGCTGCTTCGCAATCCCCTATTTACAACTCACCCTCCCAGCCACCTCCCCTGACACGGCCATTAAGGCACGTTCCCTATGGCAAGCCAGGCCAGGCCGACGCCAAGGGGTCTGATCATCCCCTCCCGTCTACTCCCTCCTCTACAGGGGGCAGAATCGAACCCTCCAGCTGATTCCCGCTCTGGGGGCAGGATCGTCCCCTCCAGTTCATGGCTCTGCACCTCTCAGGGGGATGTGGCTGGTCGAGAGGGCACTATAGGCCAGAGCTGGTGGGGTGGGGGGGCACTGCCGGGACACTGGTGTCACAGAGCCACAGTATCTGTGCTATGGCCCCAGGTTTGGAACCGTCTCTAGGAGGAAGCCATCAGCGTACCAGACCCCCCTTGGGGGGGGTCTCAATTTTCCTCCAGGTTAAGCCACGCAGCTTCCCCGCCTCCTTAGACTGGGAGTGCCCCCCCAGCAGTGTCACATCAGCATATCCAGGTCCCAGAAGAAGACACCAGACTCATACATTTGTTGTAACTCTAAAGTTCATTGCACTTGGGAGACTGCTGCACTGAACCTCACCCAAACCACTTCCTCCCAAGGCTTCCCCTTCCAGCCGCCAAGAAACTGCTGTGGGGTAAAAACGTTGTAGCTCCATTTGCATGGACTGCAGTGATTCTGGATGAAAAGGGTGAGACGGGAGTTCGGAGCACCCTGAAGTAGGGGTCACCCCCATCCCTGGCCAGAGTTCACCGTGAAGAGATTGAGATAAACTCCCAGGAACCCCTGAGTTCTGTCCTCCCTGTGCGGTGCACGTGCTGTTCACATGGGGCCCAGAGGGAAAGCCAGGGGTGGGCAGGGACCAGGGGGAAGTGATTCGGGGCAGGGTTTGGATCCTTTTATTGCTCAATTCAGCTGAGATAATGTGTCCATAGAGAAAGTCTCCTACTATGGTGGGACAGATCCCCGGCTTACCTGCGCATGGAGTCCACAGTGGTGGCTGGAGGACAAGATTCTTGGATTGGAGGGACAAGCTTTGACCCCAAGAGTCAGAGAAACTGAGGAGTTCCTAGACAACCCTGTCTGGGAAACACCAGTAGCCCAGGTTCAAGGAAGAAAGGAGCTGGCCACCAAGGAATGGGAAAGAGAGAAAGTCAGAGACGGGGCGGCTCTAGGCATTTTGCCACCCCAAGCACGGCAGGCAGGCTGCCGAAGCCGCGGGACCAGGGGGCCTGGGGCAAATTGCCCCACTTGCTCCCCCCCCCCCCTCCCGGCGACCCTGGGAAAAATAAACATTTAAAAACCTTCCGCATCTCGGCACAAACCCAGTTTTGAGAAAACTTCTTTTCAAGTCACCTTTACAAGGTATCACTGGGTCTCAGCATCAGCTAGTGCTAAGAGGCACTACAGCTCATTACAAGGGTTGGACAAATATTTTCCATCAAAACTTTTTGGATCGAAAACTAGGGAGTTTTAAAAAGCAGAAAAAATCACGGGCAATGTCTGCTTTCCTTCAAAATGTGTTGTGGTTTTTTTAATTGAAAAGCTGCAATTAGTCTGCCAAACCCTGAACGTGGTTTGGGGTTTCAGAAGCGTGTGGCCAAATATTTGCTGCTTGCTGGGTTTGGTTGTTTAAAGAAACAATAAAAAAATTCTGCTTAAAAAAAATCCAAAACTTTTGAACCACCTCAGCTTGTGCCCACAGGGCCGGCGTTAGGCAGTGCGGGGCCCAATTCGAACAGTTTCGATGTGGCCCCGGCAGGGACGACTAAAACAAAAAAACCCCTTTCATTTCTTCCATGTATTATTTACTTTCCATGACTATATAAATAACACAATTCTCTATGACAGACATTGCATCATATATTAATGAGCTGATTTGCACTTTCATATCAGGAAAATAATTTGTTTTGACAGTTGTACAACTGATTTTCTTCACTAATGTTTATTTTATTAAAATTTATAAAACATTTCCTTATTAATATAAAATTGCCCCCTCCTTCCCCCCCCCAGCGCCGCCCGGCCCCGTGGAAACAAACCCTCCTTCCCCAGCTCCGCCCCGTCGAAACAAGGTTCGGGGGGGGGGTAGGAAGAAACGGCACATGGGGTGACCAGATCACAGCAGTAAAATAGGACCTGCCCCCTCCCCGCTCAGCCCCACCATCACACCCCTCACCACCCCCTGGCCCCTCCTAGTCAGTCCCCCACCCACCACTCGCCTCCTTTCACCTCCTCCCTCCCCTGCCAGAAACCCCCATGCCCGCCCCTAGAGCCCCTGCTGGCTCACTGCTCACCTCTGTGCCCACCCGCCCCCTCACCCCCCCCAAGTATAAAGCCTCATTCGAAGACCCAGGGGTCACTATATTACCGCACACAGCAGTCACTCAATGCAGTTGTAGATAAATCTCTGCATTATGCATTTTTGTATAACTTTTACATGACTTTGTATTGAACCTTGGTAATCTGTTATAGCGGGCCCCAAAGGTCGTGTAATTAAGGTAAAAGAAAAATGTCTTTTTGCTTGGAGTAGAATAAGATCTTCCCCCCACTTTGCAATCAATGGCCCTGTTGAATGAACGAGGTGGGACTGAGGAAGGCAGCCCCTCCAGACACCTGCAACCCTTGGAGCGGGGCTAGGAGCCAGACGGAGGAGAGCTTTGCCCAGGCTGAGCGGGACGGCGTTTGGGTGCTGGGTGCAGGCTCCGGGCTGGGGCATGGGGTGGGGTGCAGGAAGGGTGGAGGGGTGCAGGCTCTGGGAGGGAGTGCGGAGGGCTGGGTGCAGGCTCTGGGACAGAGTTTGGGGGCCGGAAAGGGGTACTGGGAGGGGGAGGGGCGGGGACTGCCATCACAAGTGGCTTCCTTCCTTCCCTGCTGCCCCTCACCATAGCCTCAGTGGGGGATGGAGCTGCCCCTTGCCCAGTGTTTGCAGGAGTGGTAGCTGGGGGGAAACCC
This sequence comes from Mauremys mutica, assembly GCF_020497125.1. Lineage (NCBI taxonomy): Eukaryota > Metazoa > Chordata > Testudines > Geoemydidae > Mauremys > Mauremys mutica. The sequence goes on from NC_059075.1 coordinate 155,461,084, forward strand.
AGTCAAACTCGGGTTTTACTCTTTCATTGATGGGTCACTTTAACCCCTTACACACCCTTTCCCGTCTCTCTCACCCCCCTTTTCTACCGGGCTTGTTTGATCTTTTCAGTGGAGCCAGATGAAAACCACAAACCCCAGTGAGAGCAACAGGCTGGAAGACTAGACTGAACCCCCCACCCAGCCTTGTCCATCCCAGAGCCCAGGACTGAGGGCAAATGTCCCCCCACCCCCAGGCCACCTTCCACTCCTGGCCTCTCCCAGCGCTGCCAGTGATTCTGTGTGGCTGCATCAGGCGGGATTTCAACCGGAGCCCCCACCCCCCTGCTAAATTCACCCCTGTTTTGCGACCACTCTGCACCAAAAGCACCTTCCTTCCCTGCCCTAGAGCTGCTGGATGGCTAGACAGCTGAGCTGGGCATTTGATTGATCTGGAATATTATCATGCCCCCCCTCAAAAAAACCTTAATATCCACACAGCTTTGGGGGGGGGGAATAGCCCCCCCCTCGAAAGCCGGTCTATATTATTGTTGCAGGGCAAATGAAGGAGCCGTAGTTTAATGCAAATATTCAGCCCCTACAGCGATCTTGCAGCAGGGAAAGCAGAGTTGATGGGAAGGGAACTGGTTTGGATAGGAGCCCCAGTCCCCTTCCTTTGCAAAATAATTTGGAGAGGGGAATCAGATCACTCCATGCCTCAGTTTCCCCTCTTGCCGGGGCCGGGGGGGGGGAGATAAGTCTCAGCCTGCCGTGTTGCAGACCTTTCGCATTCTCCCCTCTTGATGTATTTGGTTTCCTCCTCCAAACCTCCCTCTCTCTCTCACCTGGAGTTCACAGCACTAGGCTCGGGGCTTTTTTCCTGGGTTACATGATCCCGGCTTTAGTTTTGAAACAGACACAGGCAGGCACCAAGAACTCACCCTCAAACAGCAACACCACCGAACACCACAACACCGGCCCAGCATTACAACCCTCCGGGGACTGACAGGGTCGAACACTCGCCACTGGAAGCCCCAGCAGCTGCTCAGGTGCGTGAGGCCCAGGCAGAGATTCCTGCCTCCCGCCGGGCCAGACGCTCCCTGGGCGGCTCCTCCAGGTGAGTGCGGGGGGGAGGGGAGGGGAGAAAGGCTGCAAAGCACATGTGCCTTCCCCCCCCCCCTTCCCCCTCCTGACCTGCAACACCCATGGGGCTGCCTCTGCCGGCCGGCGTCTCTCGTTGCCTAGCAACACGCGGAGCTTTGCTTCCCGGAGAGACGCTGCCGGCGCGGGGCCCGATTCGGGGGAATGGGGCAGATCGGCCTGAAGCCGGCCCTGGGTGACCGAACGCCTGAGCCCGTCCAGGCAGAGGTTTTTCCAGGTTCCTGCTACTCTGCTGGCTTCCTTGGCTCATCTCTGTCTCCAGAACTTTGGGTTCATTTAGGTTAGAACATCAGAACGGCCAGACTGGGTCAGACCAAAGGTCCATCCCGCCCAGTATCCTGTCTGCCGACAATGGCCAGTGCCAGGTGCCCCAGAGGGAGTGAACCTAACAGGCAATGATCAAGTGATCTCTCTCCTGCCATCCATCTCTGCCCTCTGACAAACAGAGGCCAGGGACACCATTCCTTACCCAGCCTGGCTAATAGCCATTAATGGACTTAACCTCCATGTATTTATCTGTTTCCTAGAGACTGGCTCCCTGGGGTCCCTCACAAACTGGAGACGGTTACTGTGGGTTTGTCTTTAGTATAGACTATGTACATACTCCACGAACTGAGCATATGAGCTTGTTCCAGGATCTGGGATGAGCCTATGTTGTGAAAACTGAAATGCTCAAAATAGCACATGCCTGTGAATGGACACAGGGTGCTAAAATTAAATTAACCCAGGGGGTCTCAAACTGGGGGTCGGGACCCCTCAGGGGGTCACGAGGTTATTACTGGGGGTCGTGAGCTGTCAGCCTCCACCTCAAACCCTGCTTTGCCTCCAGCATTTATAATAGTGTTAAATATATAAAAACGTGTTTTTAATTTATAAGGCGGGGGGTCATACTCAGAGGTTTGCTATGTGAAAGGGTCACCAGTACAGAAGTTTGAGACCCACTGAATTAACCCCTCTGGAGCCTCAGGGAATGCAGGGGGGGGTCTCCCTTGGTAGGGTTGGGAAGGAGGTAGGTGGTGTAGGATATTGCTCTTCTCATGTGATCCCTCCCCCAGTGGCTAATTTGAAATGAAGCTGCCCTCCCCTGACATGAATCTCCCGATGGCACTGGAATTAAACACAGACTATAACTTGACATTTGAGAAGTGAAAGGGATGGGAGCCCTAATGGAAAAGCTAACAGCTCGGCTCTTCTGCAAGCCTCAAACTGCTGAATGAGCTTTAGGGTAGGGCAGGCCGTGCCTCCCAAACAGTCTGGCCCTGCCTCCAATCTGACCCCCACCCACTTCCTACCCCCCAACCGCCCCCCTCAGTATCCCCGACCCATCCTGCTCCTTGTCCCCTCACCGCCCCCCCCAACCACCACCCCGGGACCCCACCCCCCACCAACCCCCCCCGCTCCCTATCCCCTGACTGCCCCTACTCCTATCCACCCCCCTTGCTGAGTCCTGACAGACCCCAGGAACGCCCACGATCCAACCCCCCGTTCCCCATCCCCTGACCACCCCCCCAGCAGCGCTGTCCAGGACCGCTCCTGGGTTACCGCCGCCTCTCCCCTCTCGGAGCCTCAGCGCCCCACGTCCAGGAGCTGCCCTGGCCCTGGACAGCGCTGCAGCCGTGTGGTTACGGCAGGACCGGAGCTCGCAGCCCCGTGTCCTTACCACGCGGCTCTGACTCAGTTGGAGGAGCTCAGGCCCCGCGGGAGCCACACCGCTGCAGCGCTGTCCAGGGCCGCTCCTGACGCGGCACGCTGAGGCACCAGGGGATGGGGGAAGGCGGGGCCGGGGGCCCCTGTGGGGCCCAGGGCCTGGGGCAAATTGCCCCCCTTGCCCCCCCTCTGGGCGGCCCTGGGTCCCCAAACTTTTGCTCCACTGGTGTTAAAAGGCGCGAATAAAATGCTATCGGGGCTGTTTTCTGCAACGGGTCCACTTGTAACAACACCACAGCCAACGCCTCAGGACTGGTGGCGACCCTCACATATATGGACACTCCAACCTGTCCGGGTTGCAGTGTCGCTGCTCGCAACACAGATTGCTTCAGCTCCCCGAAAGCTGCTTCCTGTTCCGGGCCCCGCTGGAACTGTGCCCCCTTCCTCAACAGGCGATAGAGGGCTTGGCTGATACGCGCATAGTCGCAGATGTGGGCTCTTACAAAATTAAAAGTCCCTAGTATGGCCTGTAGGCCTCTCAAAGCTTGGGGAGCTGGTAAATTCTGCAATGCTGACAATCGTTGTTCACTAATAGACCTTCCCGTTTCCGATAGGGTAACCCCCAGGTACTCCACCTGTGGTTGTATTAATTGTGCCTTTTCCAGGGACGCCTTCATGCCATACTGTTGAATCAACTCCAGTACTCGTTCAGTCCTCCCTCGGGCATCTGCATCGTCCATTCCCATGATCAGGATGTCGTCCACATATGAGACCACCCACCCCTTATCCCCTGGAGGGAGATGCTCTAACATTTGGGTCACTACCTTATGCGCAATAGCAGGGGCGCTATGAAATCCCTGGCGTACACGGGTAAAGAAATACTGTACCCCGTCCACGTGGAATGCGAATCGGTCCTGCGATCCTTCCTCGAGCGGGATAGCAAAGAAGCAGTTAGACAAGTCCAGCACAGAAAATCTTTTAGCTTCCCTTGGTATGTCTTGTAACCCCTGGGTCACGTCTGTGACTATTGGCGCCCACTGGGGGGGTCCTCGCATTGACTCTCCGATAGTCGACAGTCAGTCTCCATGAGACACCATCAGCTTTCCTCACGGGCCATATTGGGGAATTAAAGGGGGAAGTCGTTCTTTTCACTACTCTCTGTCCTTCCAGCTCCCGGACTATCTCCGCTACAGCCCGGTGTGCCGCAGTGGGGATAGGATATTGTTTCTGTGCGGGGAACGCTGGTCCTTCTATTTTCACTGGTTCCCCAGTCCATTTACCGCAGTCCAGCCTGTGGGCCACCCATGCCTGGGGAAAGCACTTCCTCCACTCCTCCCTGCTATCCTCGGTCACTACCGCCACCCCCAGCATACTTTGCGTCAGCAATCCTGGATCTCCCTGCCTTACTTCAGGGGTCCAGTCTTTCCTTGGGGTCCTCCATAAACCTTTATTAGCACAATCAACCACTATTCCTCCCTCCCACAAGCAATCATAGAATCTCAGGGTTGGAAGGGACCTCAGGAGGTATCTAGTCCAACCCCCTGCTCAAAGCAGGACCAATCCCCAACTAAATCATCCCAGCCAGGGCTTTGTCAAGCCTGACCTTAAAAACCTCTAAAGAAGGAGATTCCTCCACCTCCCTGGAGGTGCTTCACCACCCTCCTAGTGAAAAAGTTTTTCCTAATATCCAACCTAAACCTCCCCCTCTGCAACTTGAGACCATTACTCCTTGTTCTGTCATCTGCTACCACTGAGAACAGTCTAGATCCATCCTCTTTGGAACCCCCTTTCAGGCAGTTGAAAGCAGCTATCAAATCCCCCCTCACTCTTCTCTTCTGCAGACTAGACAATCCCAGTTCCCAATCGATGCCCAAAATTGGTTCCATAGTTGTGGGGCTATAAATCCAGGGCCATCTGTGGGTAAGATTCCCCACCCAGGTGACCAGTGGTCCCAACACTTGTCCCTGTGCCAAGGTACCATCAGATCCCTGGATCTCGATGGTTCCCTGGATTGGCACTCCCGGCACGAGGCAGGGAAGCAGTGGGACAGCCGCACCGGTGTCCACCAGCGCCACAAAATCTAGTTCAGATGTCTCAGGGTGCTCATGTGGCCCCCCCACTCGAAGGGGCACCCACAACCTTCCTCCCGAATCCACCTGGAGAGATCCCACCCAGGCCCATTCCTGGGTGCTTTCCTCTCCCAGTGGACTCGGGGAGTCGGGGCCCCCCTAATCTGAGGTTGCTTTTCTGTTCCCGATATTGCCCCCCCGGCTCCAGGAGCTTCAACCCCAGCTGAATACAGCGGAGTGCTAGGGACTCCGTGGACTTCCCGTCCCATTGGCCCATGGGTTCCCCCTGGTCCTCCAAGGCCATCCACAACTGCATGCGGAGCCGATTGGTGTCCGGTCGGGGGCGCCTGTATTTAGGTGCTGGGGCTGTGGCCACAGCGACAGGAATGGTAGCCTCAGATCCGGGCTGACCAACTACTCTGGTGGCCTGGTGCGTGGCTTCCTTAAGGTGTGATATGTCTAGGGGCTCTCCCTGCCTCCACACTCCCATAGCCATCTGAACATCTTTGGGCAACATTGCTGCAATAAGCCTTAATTCGGCTGTTGGGACCACAATCTCTGAGGATCGCTCCCCCCGGGCGCGGGCTAGATACCTCCCAGTTAACAATCCCACTAATACCGTTCATTCCACAAAAATCTCAGGGGTCTCCCCTGGAGCGGGACAGCCCGTTGCATACTGGCGGCTAACCTCCTGCGGTGCCTCTCCTTGAGCCAAATTACAAACCAGCGCAAACGGGGACTGCCACCGTCCGGCTGCCTGCGTCCGCAGTGCAATTCCCATATCGCATCCCTCCCTCAACAGCTTCCTAACCTCCTCTGGGTTTAACCCCTGATCCTCTATCGCCATCAGAAACTCATACGCCCATTCCGAGAACGTGCTCGCCTTGGCTGGGCCTAACCCCTGAGCCAGAGTAGTTATCTCCGCAGGGGTCAAGGCTATTTCCTGCATGGTTCCCTCAGTTACGGGTCCAGGGCTCCCTCCCTGGGCCTGGGGGCCGTGCTGGAAAGTTAACCATTGCACAGTTGCCACTGGGGTGGGAAATTTTCAATGTGTACTCATGGATTCCTAGATTCGAAGGACTGAAGGAACCACTGTGATGATGTAGTCTGATCTCCTGGAGAACACAGGTCAGAGAACTGCCCCAAACTCATTCCTAGAGCAGAGCTTTTAGAAAAACATCCCGTCTTGATTTCAAAAAACGCCAGTGATGGAGAACCCAGCACGACCCTTGGTAAATTGTTCCAGTGGTTAATTTGCTGTTAACAATTTACAGCTTGTTTCCCGTCTGAATTTGTCTCGCTTCAACTTCCAGCCATTGGATCGTGTTAGACCTTTTCTCTGGGAGACTGAAGAGCCTGTTATTAAACATAAATACTTACAGCCTGGGATCAAGTTACCCCTTAACCTTCTGAGACCCATCAGTTAGCCAGTGTTTAATCCATTTCCTGTGGGGCGTGTTCATTTTGTATCATTCTAGCTTTTTAATCCAAATGGCGTTTGGTGCAAGTCAAATGCCTTACGGAAGCATACGTATATTATGTCAACACGATGACCTTCATCACCCGAACTTGTCATCTCATCACAAAAAGATATCAAGTTCGTTTCCTCAATTAGTACTGTGAGAGACTGTCCGGTGACAGAGAATTTTTGGCACTTGGGGTCAAAGGTCCCTCTTATATAACCCATAATCCACCCTTTCCTCCCGCCATTTCCATATATCCCACTCTCAGCAGGAGTGAGGAACAGCAAAGCTGCACGCTTCTTCCCCCAACTCATCACTACCAGCGTTAAGGTTGCCTCGTGCTGTTTCAAACCATTCCTGAACACTGGATGCCTCTGGATTTAAATCTCTGAACTCCAGGAATTGCAGAGTTGAGGCAAAGCAAAACTAAACTTCTAAAATCCACGAATTAAAGCGTGACAGCAAAGCAAACGTGCCCCTCTGAAACCTGAGCCCTCAGCCCTGCTGCAGACTTGGTTGGCTGCAGATGCAGACTCCGTCATCTAGGACTGTTTCTGGATTCCTCCGCGATGCTGAGCTCTTGCATAGCAGCACCTGCGAGTTACGCTGTCAGTCCTCTCCGGCTGCCTATGAGACTTCACCTGTCCTGGCCGAGGATGACTTAGCTTTGGGTATTTGACATCACCTCTCCCCTGGGCTGCAGCGATGGGACACCCCAAGGCTCCGCTACTCAGGAAACTTCAGCTGTTCCACAATGCAGCAGGGCGTCTCCGTGAGCGTATCACCAGCCCTCCACTGCCCACACCGACTTCCCATGGAATAACTGCGATGCTGGTTTGGGGTTCCCTGCGGTGTCCAGGGGCAATCACCACCCTCTGCTCCCAGCAGGACGGAGCCTGTCTGTGCCCACCAGGGGAAACTCTCGCTTTCCACTGGCAGCTGGCAGACCCGGTGTGGCACCCTGGGCCTCAAAGCAACACCCATAATCACCACAGTCATCTAATTATGATGTGTTTGTACAAAGTCTGTCTTGTGAGGTATCACTTTAAAAGTCTTGATCTGTTGAACATTAACACCCTGTTGGATTGTGTGAGCTGTCACTGGATGGGAAGTTATGACGTTTTGCTCTGTGTGTGTGACTGAAATATATTGTGAAATTGGGAACACCCACAACCAGCCTTTCCGGTGCAACAGTGGAGCAGCCAGACATGCTGGTGGCCCATTAAAGGAATCCACACTCCCAAGGACTGTCCTAGGAGCTGTATGCAATGGAGACCTCTCAGAGAGAGCACACAAACAATGGAGGCTGCCTGACTCACGTCGTAGCAAAGGCTCTTTCCAGCGAGCTGGAAGAAGCTATAAAAGAGGGGAAGTGACATCATCACTTGGCTTCACTCTTCACCCCCACCCCCAACTCAACACCTGGAAACACATCTGGAGAACAAAGACTGAACAGGGGAGGTGGTCCCAGGCTGGACAGGAGAATCCCAGCCTGTGTAGTAAGGAACTAGACCATCAGGGTGAGACACGGCTCCATTCAAATCCTGTCTAGTTCATAGAACTCAGATTGCGATTTTACCCTTATTTCTTAGGCAACCAGCTCTCTCCGTCCCCCTGATCACCCCAGCAGCCCCTCTCTGCACCTGGCCCGGCACAGAGCCCTCTCGCTGCAACATAGAGTCACAGATCCCCAGGCCACAAGGGACCCATGTGATCACCTAGCCTGAGCTCCCTGTATAACCCGGGCCAGAGAACGGCCCAGAACTAATTCCTGGTTCAACTAGAGCAGATCAGTTAGAAAAACAGTGGTTGGTGATGGAGAATCCCCCACGCCCCTTGGTGAGACGTGCCAAAGGGCTGTGTCTCTCAATGTTAAATATTGACACATTATTTCCAGTCTGAATTTGTGTAGCTTCAACTTCCAGCCAATGGGTTGCGTCAGAACAAAGAGATGGACGAGGCCTCTAAGATCTAATTTCTATGCCCCTTGTAGGTACTTTCAGATGGGCTCCAGGCTCCCCTGAACCTCCTCGTCGTTAAGATGAATAGACGGGTGCCAGATTTGGACACAGGATTGCAGACGAGGTCTTCCCAGTAGTCACATGATACACCAAACAAAACACTGTGCAACTGCACTCTGAAATCCCTTCCAGCCATTCCCAGAAAGAAGGTTTCACTTCTTTATACGGAAGCTCCATTAGAGGAAATAGCTTTGCTTTCGGTGGATACAGACTATCTGTTGACCAGCAGGGTGTCCTGTGTCTTCCTCTTAGGAGAACACGGTGCTGCCCTCTCCCTACAAATACCTCAGTCACCTCGTCAGCACAAAGATGGTAACATGACAATTTCCATTTCCTTTCAAAATCATTCCGTTTCTCTCCATTCCCCCCCTTTTTAAATTAATCTCATCCATCTCTCCCTCTCTCTGACAGACACACACACAAAAACACACACACAGACAAACACTTTTTGAATATGAGAGAAAAGAAACATAATTTTGTAAAAATGAAAATTGTTTCCTATTAGGATTTACTTTTGTCAAGAAAACATTTAGGAGAGCGTTTGGCTGGCAAAGTACAAACCCATTATGCCCTTAAGTCATCCTCAGACTTCACAGCCTACAAGTGGAAGTAGTTAAACAGAGTATATCCCATATAGTGTTGGAGCAGAAGGGAATTACATGCAGAAAACAAACCGTTGGTACTTGTCTGTGAGATAGACGTGGATTTTCCAAACCCGCCTCTAGACCTCGATGGAGCTTTAGTTCCGCTGGGTTCGTCTACACTTGAGTGATGCTGGGAGCAGCTGTACGGTTCTTACTAGATTTCAGCACAAGTTTCCTTCAGGGGTCTCCAGATGCATCTTTGAGGGCAAGTCAGGTGACAAACTTTCATATTTAATAACACGTGGCCAATCAAGTTGAACCACTTCTCACTTTAGCTCTCATCCTTTTTACAGTCTGAGAGAAATACGGGCTGACTCATGTAGTTTCATTCTTTGCAACAGGATACAACCAACTCCCAGTTATCCGAATACCTCGGGGGGACATGGATTTTATTCAGGTGATTGGAAGTTTGGATAATCCAGCGGGCAGGAGCCATTCAGCACCTGGGTGGCCTCCCGCACGTCTGGAGGGGGTTATCGTCCTCCTCCTATTCCTGGCCGGGGGTCTCTGCTCTATTATCTGGATCTCCACATTCTCCAAATCCCTTCCTGGTCCCCTAGCATGAGATACATGCGACCATGCTGCAGAGGACAAGTGTTTCATGCTGGGGGACAAGGAAGGGACTCGGATAATGCAGAGTTTGGATAACAGGGTTTCGGATAAACAGGAGTACACCCTATATCTACTGTTCTGGGGGTTAACGACAGGATCAATCACGGATTATGGACGTCCCTAGATTCTTCCTTTCAGCACTTTGCAGCTGGGAGAAGGCTAATTGCCATGATTTGTCATCTACCGTTCTCTACACAAACATCTTGGGGCTTTCTGTTGGGGGTCGTGTCCATCACCCAAGAAACGCCAGACTGACATTTCTAGTTGCTATTTTCCCTCTTTACACAGGGGTCCATTCTGGAACTTTCTGATCTTCCAGGCTTTTAAACTCAGTGCATAGCAGTGGAGGAGCCAGACCCGCTGGCGGCCCATTAAAGGAACCCGCACTCCCAAGGACTGTCCTAGAGGCTTGAAAACAAGCAGTGTGTTTTGCTTGAAGTGCCTGGGAGATCTGCTCAGGAACAAGAGCTGGTGCGTGTCCTCGCCGCACTGAGGGAGGGGTGGACGGGGTTGTAAACTTACACGGGTCGGGGCAAGATGGTTCGGCCCTGGGGTTGTAGGCTGGGGAACTGGGGGGAATCGGCTGGATTCTCTTTATTGTTAGCTCATGAGTGAACTGGGAGAAGCATCCATGTAACTCAGCAGGGGCAGCCCTTGCCTGGGGATGTCTGTGTGAGTGCAGGATGGGACAGAGGTTTTGTGGCTTAGCAAGAGCATCACAGCATGACAGGAAGCCCAGCTTGGAGGGACTCAGCAGTTCCCCATTTCCAGGTTACATTTGAGGGACCCTATCACACCACTTGCTCTCCAAACCCCTCGGTATCCCGGCAATTTCCACACCTGATTCCATTACACTCCAGTGCCCAGTCACCGGCCTTCGGCACACCCCCAAAGCGCCCGACTGCTGCCTCCATGGAAACAGCGCTCCCCTGCTCCACTTCATTCCCATGCTCTCCTACGGACCTCGCCCTTAGGCAGGTTTTGTAGCGACCTGGGGACTAGAACCCAGGTCTGCAGAGCCACCAGGGGCCAGGCTGAGGCACAGCCAGGGAGCACGGTGGGGAGTAGGCACCACAGGAAGTGCCGCCCACAAGACCGAGTGACAGTACCCGGCCCCCCTCTGATTGGCCACCTGCCCCTACTTAACCTCCAGGGTGGCCCCAGGAAATTGGCTGGGCAACCACAGACCTTGGCCTGCTGCAACGCCAGACTCTGGTCTGGCTCCCGATCTCCGGTCTCTGACCCCAGCCTGACTCTGACCCTGACTCTGGTCTATGGGACCTGGCCTTGTGATTCCTCCAACTCCTGCCCGGCGACTCCCGTCCCTGGTGGGCAGCCTCAGCCCCACTATGATGGCTAGGCCAGGCCAGACCTCCTACGCCGCTGTCAGGGCTCCCCCCCCCACCAACTCTGAACTCTGGGGTACGGATGTGGGGACCCACAGGACAGACCCCCTAAGCTTATATTCTACCAGCTTAGGTTAAAACTTCCCCAAGGCACAAATCCTTCCTTGTCCTTGGACAGTATCACTGCCACCACCCAGTGATTTACACAAACATTCAGGGAAGGGTCACTTGGAATCCTATCCCCCCCACCCCCAACCCCTTCACCCCCTTTCCTGGGGAGACTTCAGAATAAAATACCAGCCAATTGCTTTAGCAATGTGAGCACAGACCAGACCCTTTGTCTTCAGGACACTGAAAATCAATCAGGTTCTTAAAAGAAGAACTTTATTTATAAAGAGAAAATAAAAGAATCACACCTGCAAAATCAGGATGGAAGGTAACTTTACAGGGTAATAAAAAGATTTACAAGACAGAGGATTCCCCTCTGGCTCAGCTTCACAGTTAAAAAAACAGGAATAAAGATACCTCTGTAGCATAGGAAAATTCACAAGCTAAACCAAAAGATAATCTAATGCATTTCCTTGCCTTACTTACAATTTTGTGACTTCTATTCTCTCTTGCTATGTACCGAGAGGTGCAGCCTCTGAAAACCTGCAGCCCTGGATATGAGGTTTCCAAGGAGTTCTTGGGAAGATAGGACTCAAAGAGCAGGTTAAGGGGTGACTGGATCCCAGGCCATAAGTACCCACCTGGGAAACAAATATTTGATAATGGATCCGTCAGTCTAGCACAGAAAGGTCTAACATGCGCCAATGGCTGGACGTTGAAGCTAGACAAAACTCAGACTGGAAGTAAGGTGGAAATTTTTAACAGTGAGAACAACTGGAACAATTCCCCAAGGGTTGTGGCAGATTCTCCATCACTGGCCATTTTTAAATCGAGATGGGAAGTTTCTCTAACATGTCGCTCTAGTTCAAGCAGGAATTAGTTCAGGGCAGGGTCATGCCTGTGTTACCCAGGCCTGGAATCTGTGAGGGGAAGGGGCGCTCCCGACTCACCACAGCCAGGCCAGGATGGAGCTGACCCCGTACCTCTAGAGGGGTCTATCGGATCGTAGGCGCCTGCGGAGGCTGGCATGGAACAGCTGGAGAATCCCGCCAGCCCGAGGTCTCATTGCTTGGAAATCCCCATGCCCAAGTCCTGGCCTTTCACCAGCGCTGAAGGGGGGGAGCTGAGCCTTCCTGTGGAGATGGCCAAAGGGTGTCCCCTGCTCGACGTGCGTCCATGGGTGTGGGACCGATTCCCTTTAGCTTTGGATGGTTTTATAGCCCTCCCGCCGAATAAATAACGATGCCTGTTTCCTGGGTAGCGCTTTCTCTCAGTGGAGCTCAAACCGCTCACCATCTTCCAATGCATTACCACCCTCATTAGACAGATGGGAAACTGAGGCACGGAGCAACTAAGGGACTTGGCCAAGGTCACAGAGGAAGCCCATGGTAGAGCAAGAAACCCACGTCGTCCTGTGTCCTCTCCCCTGGATCCGCCTTCCCGCTCAGAGGGGGCTGGAGATCTGTCCCCCAGGACCGTACCACACGACTGCCATTGTAGGAACTCAGCCAGGCGCCCATTGTCACCCCCAGAGGGTGATCTCGGGACAGGACCGTCGGCCGGGCGTTTCCAAGCATTTCACGTTGCAGCCGGAGTGGCCCTGCAAGGTTGGAGGAAGGCAGAGCGAGAACCGAGGGCTGGAAGTTAAAGCCAGACACACTCCCATCGGAAACGAGGCACCGGATTTTTCACAGCGCGGGTGATTCACCAGCGGGAAAGCGGGGGGGTCTCCGTCTCTTCTGGCTTCCGAGCCAGACTGGCCGCCTTTCCGGGAGATGGTTTAGTGCTACAGGAGATGTCGGGCCCAACGCAGGGGGAAGTGGGCGGCGTTCTCCAGCCTGGGTGGCACAGCAGGTCAGACGAGAAGATCTAAACGTCCCTTCTTAGAATCTGGGGGCGATGGCTCCCTGCCCTGGGGTGGCTTCTGGGGGGACGTGTCTGGGCCATGCTGCAGCCCCATCACCCCATTTGTCAGCCCCAGATTCGGGGGGAGGGGGAAGGACACTGATCAGATCAGGGGTTTGTCATCGGATAGATCCTCAATTCCATCCCCTTCCTCCCTCCCGCCACCAGCAGCCTCAGCCCTCTGCCTATCCCTCCGGGCGACGTTCCCACCCACGCCCCCGCCCACGCCCCCACCCACGACGATCCCGGCCGCGGCGCCCGTCCCAACCCCAATGGCCACCACCTCAGCCACGGCGAGCGCCCCAGCCGCCTCGGCAGCGATGACAGCACCAGCGATCCCGGCACCAGCAGCTCCGCCCACCGGTCCCAGGACCAGCGCCCCCGCCCCCACGCCCGCCAAAATGGCGAATTTCTTGAAGCGCTTCCCGTAGATCTCCAGGAAGGTCTCGGCCTCCCGTGTCAGCTCCTCCTCCAGCTCCGTCAGCAGGGCCTCTTTCTCTGGCGCCAGCTCCTGCATGTCCGTCCGGCACCGCCACAGCAAGTGCCCGCGCCGCTCCGCGAACTGCTCCGCCATCTTGCTCGGCCGCACCTTCAGGCAGGAAAACATGTTCCGGGAGTCGCTGTCCTGCGCCCGCCGGGAGAGGAGATGGCCAAGAGCGTTAGATGGGGCAAGCGCTGAACAGATCCCACCCCCCGACCGAGACAGGTGCCCCCCCCTCACGCCAGGCACAGCACAGACCTGGACTGAGGTCGGGGCCCCCCTCGCGCCAGGCCCAGCACACAAACTCAGTGAGAGACCATCCCTGTCCCAAAAAGCTCACAGGCTAAAACCCCCGAATGCAGGGTCATTCTCCTCCTTTGCTAGATGGGGAAACTGAGGCCCAGAGAAACTCAGACCTCCCCCCCCAGACTCACCTTCTCCTTCAGAAAGAGAGCGTGGTCTGCGCTGGCCCTGTCCAGGACTCTCTGGTTGTGGAAGGCGATGGCCATCTGCACGGGGAGGACACGGCTGGGGTGAGCCACAGTTTATGGGGCCCTGACTCTACTTAGCGACTGCAGCTTCCACTGCAGCAACCTCATGTAACAGAGCGACACCACTAGCCAGTGTGAAACTACAACTCCCATGAGCCACTGTGGCAACTCTGCCTGAAGCCAGGAACCCAAACTACAAGCCCCATGATGCCCCACAGCCATGGACTCCCATGATGCATCACCTCCCTCCTCCGTGGTGCATCATGGGAACTGCAGTCCCATCAGAGAGCTGATTTATGTGGAGAAAAGGGAGCATGCCAAGCCAAACTATTATTCCCAGGAGACACCACAGAGGCATTTCCAGATCGAAGTATTTCGGCTTTTGATATTTCAACGGAAACTCAAATTTGTCTGCAGGAAAAAAAAAAACATTTTCCAACAAGTGGTAACACACTCCTGAGATGCAGCCACCTCTGGGTCGGAGCATCTGGAAACAGCCACACACAACACTGCATAGGGATGGCTCACCCAGTGCTGATGCAGCCACTTCTGGGGTGGGGCAGCTGGGGAATAGCCTCACAGCAACCCCACACGGGGATGGTTTGCCCAACATGAGATGCAGCCACCTTTCGGGCGAGGCAGCAGCAGTAAGACAAAAGTAGGAAGCGGTTTTGCATCGGAAGTGAATTCAGGAGCTGGGGCACATCCCTGGATCAGGTCAGAGGCAGAGACAGGCAGAGAAGGTACCTGAGCGGGAGAGGAGAAGCCACAGTGATGTTTCTTCATCAGATCAGAGAATTTCTGCAAGGAAAGCACAAGAAATCACAATACAGACTCCACAGGGCTTAGGAAAATGTGAACATGGGGACGGCTCGCCCGGCGCTGAGATGCAGCCACCTCTGGGGCAGGGCAGCTGGGGAACGGCCATAAGACCACGGTGGGAATCAGTTTGGCGGGGAAATGAAGAGTTTCCCTGGATGATGTATGAAGGCTCAGCAGAATCATCCAAGCTGGGATCCTGCTAGGATAGAAATACGACCCCAGTTCGTAATTCATAAAAAATCAGCAAAAAGTTCTAAGCCCCGACCCTGCTCCCCGCAGCACAGCGCCCCCTAGTGCCACCATGGGGTATTGGGGCAGCCCTGACTGCCAGGGGAGAGCGTCCCTACAGACCCCCCACCCCACTCCCTGCAGCACAGCGACCCCTAGTGCCACCATGGGGTATTGGGGGAGCCCTGACTGCCAGGGGAGAGCGTCCCTACAGACCCCCCACCCCACTCCCTGCAGCACAGCGCCCCCTAGTGCCACCATGGGGTATTGGGGGAGCCCTGACTGCCAGGGGAGAGCGTCCCTACAAACCCCCCACCCCGCTCCCCGCAGCACAGCGCCCCCTAGTGCCACCATGGGGTATTGGGGGCAGCCCTGACTGCCAGGGGAGAGCGTCCCTACAGACCCCCCACCCTGCAGCACAGCGCCCCCTAGTGCCACCATGGGGTATTGGGGGCAGCCCTGACTGCCAGGGGAGAGCATCCCTACAGACCCCCCCCGCTCCCCGCAGCACAGCGCCCCCTAGTGCCACCACGGGGTATTGGGGGCAGCCCTGACTGCCAGGGGACAGCGCCCCCTACTGAGACCAATCCCCACCTTTATCTTGGCAGCCAGCTGTGTCCCAGTGAGCAGCTCCCCGTGCCGGTCCCTCCAGACGTGTTGACTGACCGAGCCCACCAGGGCGGTGACATAGTCCCTCAGGCTGTCCCGGAAATCCTCATCCATGTCTGCGAAGGGGAGGGAGATGGCAATGAACCCGGAGCCGGAGCGTCCCCCCACGGCCCGTTCCCTGTCAGAGACGGAGACGCCCCATTGCCCAGGCTCAGAGCCACTGTCCCGGGTCCGTTACCTCTCAGGCTTCCCCGGTTTCCAGTCATGATCCGCTTGCCGGGGAAGGGCATCAGGTAACAGCGGCTGCTGCTTCTGCTCAGCACTTCCAGGGCCTTGGGGTGTTTGCAAGGGAACGTCGCCGCCAGCATCTGCCAGAGCCAGGCGAATCGGCAAAGTGAGACATCAACAGAGGGAAATACCCCGGGACCCTTCCCTGCTCCCCAGACCCAGCAGGCCCTCGCCATGGGGCCGGATCGGAGCCAGCGCCCCCCAGAGGGCAAAGGCCCCACATCCCATTCCCCACAGTCACCTGTCGGACGTCTCTCAGATGCTCCTTCCCACCATCGCCTCCAAGGAGCGTGGAGCTGCTCCAGTCCCGCACCAGCAGGTCTAGGTGCTGCAGGGGAGACGGGACGATGTCAGGAGGGGAAGGGTGAACCCCTCGGGTGTGGGGCAGGGGGTGGCTGGGGCAGGGCGGGGGATGGGGGGGATGTTGTCTCACCTGAATGGACTCCAGCCCGTATTCCTTTCCCACCTCTTCAGCCACGTGCAGAAACATCTGCAGAGCAGAGAGGGCAGGGGGGTGAGTCTGGGGCTGGGATCTCTGGGGCAGGGAGGCAGCATGTGCCCTGGGGGTGGGTGGGAGTGGAAATCCTACCAACAGCCCCCCACACACAGCTGCAGCTCCAGCTTGGTCTGGGTCTGGCACCAGGGTCCCACGGCTTTCCCTGTGGTGCAGAGACACCCAGTGGCCAACAAGCAGAACTGCAAGTCCAGGTTCCCCTCTCCCCTGCCCCATGCCAGGGGCTCTGTTTGCCCCCCCCCCCCCCCCCCCACTCCACCGATGCCCACGGGCGGTAGGAAGATTAGACCAAGATACCAAATACTGAGACTTTCCCAGACTCCGGGCTACACCCCTGTTCTCAGTAAGCCTGGAGCTCGGGCAGGAGCGAATTCCAGCCCCTGGAGCAGCACAGAAGCTGGGCTCTGCTGGATACAGCCCCAGGACTCCTGGGTTCTATCCCCAGCTCTAGGAGAGGAGTGTGGTCTAGTGGTTAGAGCGCAGAGGGTGCTGGGAGCCAGGACTCCTGGGTTCAATCTCTGGCTGTTCCACAGACTCCCCATGTGACCTCAGGCAAGTCACTGAGTCTCTCTGGGCCTCAGTTTCCCCAGCTGTAGAATGGGCAGACGACCCCATTGGGGCTGTATGAGAATGGCGCTGCATCCTTCACCTCCAGATATTCCAGATCAGGGTCCTTTATCTGGCTGGAAACATTCAGGATCTGCAAGTAATCAGAGAGGACAGGGTGAGATGCAGAAACCAGCACGACCCTCTCCCCGCAGCACGGCGCCTCCTAGTGCTGCACTGGGGCATCGGGGCTGGTCCTGGCTCTCGGGGGAGAGCGCCCCCTGCTGAGCCCTGCCCCATTCCCCGCAGCACAGCGCCCCCTAGTGCCAACCTGGGGCATTGGGGCCAGCCCTGGCTGCCAGGGGAGAGCGCCCCCTGCTGAGCCCTGCCCCGTTCCCCGCAGCTCAGCGCCCCCTAGTGCCTACCTGGTAGGAGCCAAGCAGCATGGAGAGGGCGGAGAGTTTGACGCTGGTCTCTGTGCCTCTGGCGATGTCCATGGAGCCCTCGGTGTCGACCAGCAGCACGGCCACCTGCGGGGGGGGGGGAGCCACAGGCCGGGGTCACACGCCAGCTCCCCGATCTGCCCCCTGCATGCCCCAGCACCGAGTGAGAGCCAGCCCCAGGGGGGCACTGTACTCCTGCCTCCCCTCCCAGGCCGCGGTCACAGAGTCCCCCCAGGCTCTGGCTGCTCTGCTCCCCCCCAAGGAGAGATCTGCTGGGGTCACTCATCCCCCCAGCCCATTTCCACACCCTTCCTCCTCCACTCACCTTCCCCCGCTCGGTGGGGACCCAGAAGGGCTGACTCCAGGCCCACACCCCCTTGGTGACGCTGCGGGTGCCAACTCGCCACTCGAACCCCTCAAGGGGCTCCTCCTCCCGGCCCATCCAGGATCCGTCCTTCCCTTCCTGGGGGGGGGAGGGAGACACGGGGGAGGGGCAATTAGTGCAGGGGGGCAGGGGGACTGTGGGTATTTTATTAGCAGGCAGGTAGCGTGGGGACCGGCGCACTGGGAAGATGATGGACAGGCAGCCTCAGGCTGAGACGGACACACGGACGAGGCTCCAGACGGACACACGGACGAGGCTCCAGACGGACACACGGCTCCCCACTCCCCTGACACAGCTGACCCGACGTGGCCGGGGGACACAGGTCACAGATCTGTGCTGGTCTGAGCCCCTCCAGCAGGGGGCAGGAGTTCAGACCACTGCTCAGACAGCATGAGACGGGGAGGGGTGAGGTACCAGCCACCCTAGGGCTCCCATCCCCATGCACTACCCTGTGGGAGGGGAATGGGGTCTAGTGGTTAGAGCAGGGGGGGCTGGGAGCCAGGACTCCTGGGTTCTATCCCCGGTTCTGGGAGAGGAGTGGGGTCTAGTGGTTAGAGCGGGAGGGGCTGGGAGCCAGGACTCCTGGGTTCTCTCCCTGGCTCTGGGAGGGGATCCGGGCTGCACTCACCAGGCTCCGGAGCCGGCGCAGCAGGTAGTTCAGCAGGAAGGATTTGCCCCGACGCTGCTCCCCGACGATGGACACCAGGCAGACGGGGGCGTCCCCCACCCCACCCTGCTCCAGGCAGCGGCTCAGGGCCTCCTCGTCCAGGGTCAGGCCCCCTTCCTTGTCCAGACGCACCAGCTGCACCGGGTGCCCCGGCTCCGGCTGAGCCCCCGGCCCCTGCTGCAGGGACAGTGCCGGGTCAGAGCCGGGACCCACCCCTGAGACGGTGAGTCCCCTGTGCCCCGGATCAGAGCCCCTGTGCCCCATTCCCAGCCCCTGAACCAGCCAGTCCCACCCTGGGCCAGATCCAAGCTGGTGCCCCCTAGAGGGGAAAGGCCCCATGTCCCATCCGTTCCAGCCAGCTAACCCCCCCCACTGGGGTCCCCTGGATGGCGTCACAGGCTGTTTGCTCGGGGGTTAATTTCTTATCAGCAGATCTGAGCCCTGAGGCCCAGCTCCCCCCTTATCAGCCCAGGGACCTGACCGGTTGCTAAAGGGACACAGGAATCCCGTTAGCCGGCCTCCCCTCTGACCCCAGGGCCCCAGCGTGGGGCTGGGGGTGCTGTGCTGTAGGGTGCAGCCATGTGGCTGTTCCCCAGCTGCCAGGGCCGCCCAGAGGATTCAGGGGGCCTGGGGTAACACAATTTCAGGGGCCCTTCCATAAAAAAAATTGCAATGCTATAGAATGCTGTATTCTCATGGGGGCCCCTGCAGGGCCCGGGGCAAATTGCCCCACTTGCTCCCCCACCACGGACGCCCCTGGGAAAAATAAACCTTCCGCATCTCGGCACAAACCCAGTTTTGAGAAAACTTCTTTACAAGCTATCACTGGTTCTCAGCATCAGCTAGCACTAAAAGGCACTACAGCTCATTACAAGGGTTGGACAAATATCTTCCGTCAAAACTTTTTGGATCGAAAACTAGGGGTTTTTAAAAAGCAGAAATAAATCACGGACAATGTCTGCTTTCCTTCAAAACATGGTGTGGGTTTTTTTAAATTGAAAAGCTGAAATTTGTCTGCCAAACCCTGAACATGGTTTGGGGTTTCAGAAGTGTGTGGCCAAATATTTGCTGCTGGCTGTGTTTGATTGTTTAAAGCAGGGGTCGGCAGCCTTTCAGAAGTGCTGTGCCGACCCATCATGTATTCACTCTGATTTAAGGGTTCGCCTGCCAGTCAGACATTTTAACATTTTTAGAAGGTCTCTTTCTATAAGTCGATAATATAGAACTAAACTATTGTTGTATGTAAAGTAAATAAGGTTTTTAAAATGTTTAAGAAGCTTCATTTAAAATTAAATTAAAATGCAGAGCCCCCCCAGACAGTGGCCAGGACCCGGGCAGTGTGAGTGCCACTGAAAATCAGCTCGCATGCCGCCTTCGGCACCTGTGCCATAGGTTGCCTACCCCTGGTTTAAAGAAACAATAAAAAAATTCTGCTTAAAAAAAATCCAAAACTTTTGAACCACTTCGGCTTGTGACCAAACACCTGAGCCCATCCAGGCAGAGATTTTTCCAGGTTTCTGATACTCTGCTGGCTTCCTTGGCTCATATCTGTCTCCATAACTTTGGGTTCATTTAGGTTAGAACATAAGAACGGCCAGACTGGGTCAGACCAAAGCTCCATCCAGCCCAGTGTCCTGTCTGCCAACAGTGGCCAATGCCAGGTGCCCCAGAGGGAGTGAACCTAACAGGCAATGATCAAGTGATCTCTCTCTTGCCATCCATCTCCATCCTCTGACGAACAGAGGCTGGGGACACCATTCCTTACCCAGCCTGGCTAACAGCCATTAATGGACTTAACCTCCATGCATTTATCTAATGGAAAAGCGAACAGCTCGGCTCTTCTGCAAGCCTCAAACTGCTGAATGAGCTGTAGGGTAGGGAAGGCTGCGCCTCCCAGACAGCCTGGCCCTGCCCCCTATCCGACCCCCACCACTTCCTGCCCCCCAGAAACCCCTCCCCCAGCCACCACTCCACGACTCCACCCCTGCTCCCTGTCCCCTGACTGCCCCGACCCCTATCCACCCCCCCGCTGAGTCCTGACAGACCCCCAGAACGCCCACAATCCAACCCCCCCATTCCCTGTCCCCTGACCGCCCCCCCAACCTCTGCCCCCTCCCTGTCCCCGGGACTCCCTGCCCCTTATCCAACCTCCCCCAGCCCCTTACCCCCAGCTCCCCCCTCACCCGGAGCCTCAGCTCAGCGCATCCAGGAGCGTCCCTGGACAGCTGCAGCGTGGCTCCGGGGGGCCTGAGCCCCTCCCTGCTCAGAGCCGCGTGGGGAGGGGGCGGGGCTGAGAGCTCCAGTGGGACCCGAGCTCCCTCCGCTCGGCGAGGAGCTCGCAGCCCTGCCCCCTCACCACGCGACTCTGAGCGGGGAGGGGCTCAGGCCCCGCCGGAGCCACGCTGCAGCTGTCCAGGGACGCTCCTGGATGCGCTGAGGGTACGGGAGAGGGGCGGAGGCGGGGTCAGGCTGGGGCCAGGGCGGGAACCTTGGCCATTCTCATGGGGGCCCCTGCAGAGCCCGGGGCAAATTGCCCCACTTGCCCTCCCTCTGGGTGGCCCTGCCAGCTGCCCCGCCCCAGAGGTGGCTGCATCTCCGGACCAGCCATGGCTGCACCCACCTCAGGGCTCGCTGTCCCTGTCGGCGTCTCTTCGCATGGCAGGTCTCTGATTTTCAACACCAGGCTTTTGACGCGTGTGTCTGGGATCATCCTGTCCCTGGAGCAGGGAGCCCGGCACTCGGGGCACTGGGACCCCCAGGCCGAGACCCCGCTCCAGTGAGCTGCGAGGCAGCCCCGGCAGAAGTTGTGGCCGCACTCGATGGAGACGGGGTCCTCCAAGATGTCCAGGCAGATGGAGCAGGTGATGTCCTCCTGGAGTTGCTTCACCATCCCCTGTGGAGGTGGCTTCGAGGAGGGGGGTGGGATTGGCCTGGAGACACACAGCAGGGGGCCTGTGTGCCAGGACTCCTGGGTTCCATCCCAGCTTGGGGAGGCAGGAGATTGGGGTGTAGGGGATAGGCCAGAGGGGCTGGGAGCCAGGACTCCTGGGTTCCATCCCAGCTTGGGGAGGGGAGGGGAGTCGGGGAGGGGCTGGGAGCCAGGATTCGTGGGCTCTAGCCCCAGCTCTGGAGTAGGTTCCACCTGAATTGGATGGGACTGGAGCACTTACCCTTTATTATTTGCATTTCCCATAATGCAGCAGGTGACAGGCCGGGCTCCGGTTCACCGATCTCCCCTCCTCCTGGGCTGGGGCTAAAGCCAAACTCTGCTGGAGAACTGAGACATCAGGACACCCAGGGAGTAGCCCCCTCGCACCCACCCTGCTCAAACGGGGGGGGGGGGGCTGGCAGAGGGGGAAACTGAGGCACAAAGCAGGGCTGGGACACTCCATGTCCTAATCCCACTTCTTGAGCTCTGAGTTCCCCAGTGCTGTCCTTGTGTACTGGGGACACCCCCCATCCCCACTAGCACCCCAAGAAATGAGCAAACCCTCTGTGGCCAGCGCCTCATGCCACAGACCCACTGCACCCAGAGCCCAGGGGTCCCAGCTCTCAGCTTCCCTCCCTCACCGTTCTAGCCCCCACCTCTTCCAGAGCTGGGAGAGAACCCAGGAGTCCGGGCTCCCAGACCCCCTGCTCTAACCACCAGCCCCCACTCCCCTCCCAGAGCTGGGGAGAACCCAGGAGTCCGGGCTCCCAGACCCCCTGCTCTAACCACCAGCCCCCACTCCCCTCCCAGAGCTGGGGAGAACCCAGGAGTCCTGGCTCCCAGCCCCCCCTGCTCTAACCCATTAGACCCCCACTCTCCGCCCAGAGCCGGGGAGAAAACCCAGGAGTCCTGGCTCCCTGGCACTAAACACTCCTAATTTCCGTCTCTGTTGAAGGAGGAAATCCCACGTCTGCAGCCGTCACACCTGCGGAGAGCCCGCTGCGCTCTGCGCCCCCCTCCCCCTCCGGGGCGCAAGTGCCCCGGGCGCAGCGGGATTTTCAGCCTCTCGGGATTTTTAAAGCAGAGCTGGGGATTGGCGGCCGGGCGCGGCTCGCTGCGCGGGGATCCGCGGGGCTGCGCTGGTGGGGCCGGGGCCGGGGCCCAGCCGGAGTCCGGGGAGTGGCTGGGATTTACCTTAGGTGCCTCCCAGGTGCCACTGGTTCGAAACCAGCAATTCCGATCTCAGGTGGGTTGTGGGGGCGGGGGGGACAGACCGGAGGGGGCGATTCTGCCCCCCGGGGGTGGTAGTTGCCCCCCGTTACCTGCCGCACAGCTCCTCTGCCAGTGTCCAAGATTTTCCCCTGGGGAAACGAAAGTAAAAAGTCAGGTGGTTTCTATTTCCTCCTGCCCAGCAGCCCGGCTCTGACACCCCAGGAGATTGGCTACCAGGGCGGGGGAGGGGTGTAGCCAGAGGGGAGGATATTAATAGCCACTGGGAGGCGGGGGCTGGGAGGGGAGCCAGGACTCCTGGGTTCTCTCCTGGCTCTGGGAGGGGAGTGGGGTCTGGTGGGTAGAGCAGGGGGGCTGGGAGCCAGGACTCCTGGGTTCTCTCCCTGGCTCTGGGAGGGGAGTGGGGTCTAGTGGTTGGAGCCGGGATTCCTGGGTTCTCTCCCCAGTTCCGGGAGGGGAGCGGGTGGGGCTTTGTGGGTGGGGCTGGCAGCCAGGACTCCTGGGTTCTCTCTCTGGCTCTGGGAGGGGAGTGGGGTCTAGTGGTTGGAGCTGGGAGCCAGGACTCCTGGGTTCTCTCCCTGGCTCTGAGAGGGAAGTGGGGGGGGTCTTGTGTTTGGGGCTGGGAGCCAGGACTCCTGGCTTCTCTCCCTGGATTGGGAAAGGAAGTGAGGTCTAGTGGTTAGAGGAGGCGGGGCATTGGGAGCCGGGATTCCTGGGTTCTCTCCCCAGTTCCGGGAGGGGAGTGGGGGCTGGTGGGTTAGAGCAGGGGGGGGCTGGGAGCCAGGACTCCTGGGTTCTCTCCCTGGCTCTGGGAGGGGAGTGGGGTCTAGTGGTTGGAGCCGGGATTCCTGGGTTCTCTCCCCAGTTCCGGGAGGGGAGCGGGTGGGGCTTTGTGGGTGGGGCTGGCAGCTAGGACTCCTGGGTTCTCTCTCTGGCTCTGGGAGGGGAGTGGGGTCTAGTGGTTGGAGCTGGGAGCCAGGACTCCTGGCTTCTCTCCCTGGCTCTGAGAGGGAAGTGGGGGGGGGTCTTGTGTTTGGGGCTGGGAGCCAGGACTCCTGGCTTCTCTTCCTGGATTGGGAAAGGAAGTGAGGTCTAGTGGTTAGAGGAGGCGGGGCATTGGGAGCCGGGATTCCTGGGTTCTCTCCCCAGTTCCGGGAGGGGAGTGGGTGGGGCCTTGTGGGTGGGGCTGGCAGCCAGGACTCCTGGGTTCTCTCCCGGCTCTGGGAGGGGAGTGGGGTCTAGTGGGTTAGAGCAGGGGGGGCTGGGAGCCAGGACTCCTGGGTTCTCTCCCCAGCTCTGGGAGGGGAGTGGGGTCTTGTGGTTAGAACAGGGGGGCCAGGACTCCTGGGCTCTCTCCCCAGTTCCTGGAGGGGAGTGGGTGGGGCCTTGTGGGTGTGGCTGGCAGCCAAGACTCCTGGGTTCTCTCCCTGGCTCTGGGAGGGGAGTGGGGTCTAGTGGTTAGAACAGGGGGGCCAGGACTCCTGGGTTCTCTCCCCAGTTCCGGGAGGGGAGTGGGGTCTGGTGGGTTGCAGGCGGGGCCTAGCAGGGCTCAGTGTAGACATAAATCTCTTTTATGCACATTCCCTTCTCCCAGGTCCAGGACAAACCCGTTGTGCTGCCGGCGAGGGGCGGCTGCAGGCCCTGGCTGCGTTCAGCCTGGGGAGGAGACGGCTGAGCTGGGAGGGGAGAACAAGGGTCCCTCTAAAGAGGCCGGGGAGCGGTTGTGCTTCGTGGCCGGCGACGGGGGGACCAGAAGGAAGGAGCTTAGCTTGCAGCAAGGGGCTGGGAATTAGGAAAAACTTCTCGCACTCTCAGGGTCGCTCCGCTCGGGACCAGGCTTCCAGGGAGGTTGCGGGATCCCCATCACACACCGGTCAGGGCCGGCCTAGGTTTCCTTGGTGCTGCCCCAGTGCCGGAGGCAGGACTTGCTGCCCCCTCCAAGTCCCTTCCAGCCCCACATTTCTCAGCGGCTTCGTCTCCCACTGCAACGTTTTCACTCCACCCCCCGGTCCCTTCCGGTGTTTGATCACTAGTGCTGGGGACGCAGCACCCCCCCTTCAGAATCACGTGCAGGGGGCGCTGTGGGGCTGTAGAAGGGGCTACCTGGAAACCACCCCCCCACGGAGACTGCCCACCTCCCAGCGAGCCAGGCCCAGCTGGATGCCCCAGTCCTGCCCCTTAGAGGCATATTCAGAATAGCTCCCTCCTCTCTGAGCAATGGGCTCAGGCTCTCTGCAGACTCAGGCACATGGGCAGTCGCCGGTTGATCGCCACCCCTCTCCCTTCTGCATCTCTTACGTCCCGCAAGCAGCCGGGCACAGCGGAGGGAGCTGGGCGGGGATGCCCTGATGGCAGGGGGAGGCGGCAGGTCCCGGGCACAGTGCTGAAGAGTAGGACGGGGCTGATGACAGAGGGGCTGGCGCTGCTGATGGTGGTGCCAGGGGCTGGGGTTGGGGAGTCAGAGGTGCTTTTGCCCCCACCCACAGAGCCCACGTGGCTCCCTCCCAGATTGGGCTGCCCACCACCAGCCCCTCCCCCCCTGCAGCTCACAGCCCAGGCCAGGAGTCAGGTCCTAGCCCAGAGTCACCCTAGAAGGTTGCCCAGCTGCCCCTCCCCAGAGGCAGCTGCATCTCAGTGCTGAGAGATTGGGATCAAGGAAGGGCCCCTCAACCCCTCAGCATCCATTAACCAGCCCCCTATCGCCCTAGGCACATGGGCCACTGCAGCGACAGCACACCTGAGCGACGGCAAAGCCCAAGGAGCCCAGGAAAGTCTGCCAACGGGGGGGCTGCCCGGCTGAGCCCCAGGGTTCAGGAGAGGGTGGAAATGAGGTGAAACCCGAGGGAGCGGGACGCCTGCTTCCCTGGACACCGCGGCTCGCTGAGCACTGGGGGCTGACCAGCCCTGGCAGACCAGGAACGGGGCGCTGGATAGTACCATGGGGCACAGGCGCCGACTTCTCCTCGCGCCGGTGGGTGCATGACCCCACCTCTGCCCCTGGCCCCGCCCTGACGCCACCCCTGCCCCGCCCCCATTCCAACCCCTTCCAGAGAGTCTCCGCCCCCTTCCTTCCCAAAATCCCCACCCCGGCCCCACCTCCTCCCCTGAGGGTGCCACAGTCCCCCCCAGCACGCCGCTAAACAGCTGGGAGGTCGGGGGGCAGCGCGCTTAGGGGAGGAGGTGGAGGCAGAGGAGGAGGAAGGGTGGGGGGTTAGGGGAGCTTAGCACCCATTTTTCCCTGTGGATGCTCCAGCCCCAGAGCCCCCACAGAGTCGGTGTCTATGCCACAGTGGGGTCGACCTCTCCCCCAGCCCGCACTGGGGGAAAACCCCACAGAAACGCGGCTCCTGGCGGGTGTCCTGGGCTAGACCGGGCCCTGCGACGCCAGCGCTGAGGCGGCACAACCACAGCAGCGGTGTGGACACAGGTATCCGCAGCATCGTGCCCGGGTCACGAGCAAGTACCCGGGCCCGTACCCGACTCCGATTGAAGGTCTAGAAAACAGCCCACGAGCAGAGCCTGGAAAAACCTGGGTTTGGTTTGTCTGGGACGAGCCGCCCGAGGGTGGCACATGGGAACGGTCGCCAAGTACGTAAAAGACTGTTACAAAGAGCAGGGTGAGCAATTGTTTTCCTTAGCCACCGAGGGCAGGATGAGAAACTGCAGCCAGGGAGAGGCAGGTTAGACATTAGTTCAATCAAAGGCAGCCCTGACGCACTGGTGTAGCCCTCTGCCCTGCGGCAGAACTGTCCGCACGTCACTTGGTCGTCTGGTCTCTGGTCCTTCCGAAAAACTGGGGGGGGGGGGGAATTATCATTTGGGGTTGATCTGAAAAAAACATTTCCCCCCCCAAAAAAAGCCCAAAAACTCCAGGGGAAAAAATTGTTTCTGGTCCAATGAAACTTTTCTTTTGGCGAAAAGTTGAATCTGAAAACAATCAAACCATTTCCAGCTTTGGGAGGATGTTTTCCCCCCTCGATCGAACGAATTCGACACCAAGGCCTGAAAGGTTTCAGTCAAGCCAAATCTACATTGATCTGTCTTCAGACTTTCACCCAGCGCAGGGCTGCAGCTCAGTGAGGACGGAGGTCTCTGCTACCATCAGCGGAGGAAGGGCTGGCAGGGACCAGGCCTCATTTGCATCTTGCTTACCCCCAGCATTCGAGAGTCAATGTTCTGGTCTTTGGGGTAAAATTTGTTGAAGTTTTGGGTGCGTGGGAAATGAAATTGTGGCTATTCTTATTATGGGATGAAAGCGCAACGGGGCTGTTTATATGCCCTGAGAGAGGGAGATCACCCTAAGCGATATTTCAGTCGCAGAGCAGTGGGCAGTGGAGGTTGAGCACAGACCAGAGAGATGAGGATGGTGTTTTCTGATACGGGGAGAAGGACCCAGAGATCGATCTCCTACGAATGTTTCCAGCTGCTGGAATTCAACTCTCCCAACCTGTGAGTGGGGTGTAACAAAGTGAGGTGCTGGAAGAGCCTGGGGTGGGGGATGTCTTACTTCACACTGTTTGCTAGGGAAACTGAGGGGCAGGACTGTTCCTCTAGATCTAATGAGGCTGTTTCCCTTACAGGTTATACATACAGAGTATGGACATGCTGCGTCCTTTTCCCCTTAGCCCTTGTTTCAGACCGGGGCTCAGCACCTGGCTGAGGGGAAGTGTTTCTGCTAATCACACTCAGGGAAGATTTTTAGGATTCTCCTAAGTTTCCGGGTGGGGCCTCAGTGACTGTGCTAATTTCAAGAGGATCCCCCCCCAGCTATTCACACCCCACCCTTTGCACTGCCATGAAGCCCTGGCATGATTCCAGTGACACCTCAGCCCAGCTGAAGAAAGGTGGGGATTGAGAGATGACAGACTGGGCAGGCGACGGGAACAGGCCCGTACCAGAGACACTGACAAGAGCAGGTTGCCGGGTAAATGTCATGCTCCTAAAACTGCTGGTGATTTCGGCACACAGGAGTTCAGGCTCCCTGGCATTCAGGGCCGTCCTTCGTAGGGCACCTGAAAATTTGGGGCACCACTGGGTTTTAGTGTCCACCCATCTGACTTTCCTATCCCTGTTCTGACCCTTCCTGTAGGCTCCCACAGCTGCCTGCCAGGGAGGCAGTGAAAATGAAAAGTGAAAAAGCCTCCAGCCTGCCAGCCCTGTTAGCACAACCCTGAAACTGTTAAAGAGCGAGTCAAGGGGTGATGAGCCATTTCACAGGCCTGTGCAACCCCCGGGATACACTGTCAGTTTCTGAATGTACTGACAAAACCAGTTGTGCATGATTGTAGGGGTGAAAACATTATCTAAAGTTGGATCTGTTCTTATCAGTTTCCTCAGAACACGCCCGTCCACAGGACCTTTGTTTAAAATTTGCTTTAAAAATGTTTCATGAGTGAGTTGCTGAAGATTGTAAAATCACATCTCTAAAAAATCCCTGCATCGATTTTTAGATGCACAATCATCTTTAGCCTTAAATGCTTGGATCTTCAGACATACCGTTTTTAAAAGAAATCCTTCAAAAGACCCACCCTTAGCTAAAATACACATTTTAATTACTATAGTAAAAAAAAACTTGCTTCCAAAGTCTTCCTGTCCTTTCTGTCCATCCCTTTCTCCCTTCACCCTCTCTCCCGCCACACACACACATTGAAGAGAGCTCTTAAAGGAACAACACCCCCTTTCCTTCCAGATAGCTGGACAAAGAGTTTCCCTTTCTTTACTTCTGACTATCTGATGAACTAGTTTTAAGAGAACCCTCCAGCAAAATCAGTCCCTTTGTTATAACTACAATCTTTAGAAACATATTTTTTAAAGTTGGTGAAATTTCATAAACACGTCTGTTGTTATGGAGATCACACACAGTAAATTAGTGTTCCCTTTTTCTAAAAGCAATGAACATTGTTATGAACACACTAAACCTCTGTGACTGATTCATTTAAAAGAATGTCTTTGTTTCAGTGAGTTAAATATGTAGTAATCTGGAATGATTACCTTATGAAGGCTTAAGAGAACATTTAAATATAAAATCAGCTTAGAAATACTGATTAAGAAAATGTAAAACAGAGCAGAGCTGCATCACGTATTCCATAATATTGACTGTTGTAGTCAGCAGGACAGCTGACTCACCCTTAGTACAAAGGTTTTGCAAATAAATCTCTGAAAAACTTCAGGGCGTATCAAAAAACCTGTGACTGACATTTTTAATTCCCAAGTTTAGTGCTTTGAGATAGGCACCTTCTGCATGTCCATTCTGCGTGAGGGAAAGGATACTGGGGTCTCTGTGGGGAATTGTGACTCTCCGCCACCGTGAGGCGGGCCGGGGGGTTCGTTATCCTTTGCTGTCTTGTGCCTCTTGCATCTTGGTTACCCCCAGCGTTCCAGAGCGAATGGTTTGGTCATTTTGGTTAAAATGCATTGACGGTTTGGGTGCGTGGGAAATGAAATTGTGGCTATTCTGATTGTGGGATAACAGGGCTGTTTATATGCCCCGCATGACGGAGATCACCCTAAGCGAAACTCCGGTCACAGAGCAGTGGGCACTGGAGGTTGGCCATGGACCAGAGAGATGGAGACAGTGTTTTCTGATATGGGGAGAAGGACCTGGAGATGGAGCTTCTGAGAACCCTCCCAGATGCTCGAATTCCACTCCCCCAGCCTGTGAGTGGGGTGTAACAAAGTGGGGAACTGGATGACCCGGGGGGGGGAGGGTGTCTTACTTCACCCTGTTTGCTAGGGAAACTGAGAGGCAGGACTGTTCCTCCAGAGCTACTGGAGCAGGGTGTTTCCTTCACCGGTTACACGTCCGCATTGTGGACTGGTCAGTGTTACGTATGCCCAAATTAATGCTGATGAGACGAGTCGTTTACCAGGTTTGGCTAGAAATCCTTCTAGCCTGGTGTAGCTAAATCCCTGTCTTAAAGCTATTTTGTATAACCCTGTATTAAGCTATTTTCATACAACTTTGTATTAGATCCCTGGGTAGAGAAACTTGGAGAAAACATCGTGTTAAGCCCTTGGGATAATGTTATAGTCCCTAAGGATAGTTAAAGTAGAAGAAAAATGTCTTTTTGCTGGGAATAGAATAAGATCTGCCCCCCCACACACACACACACTCCCTTAATCAATGGCCCTGTGGACTGAACGAGGTGGGACTGAGGAAGGCGGGAAGGCAGCTCCTCCAGCCGGCTGCACCCCTTGGCGAGGGGATGGGAGCCGGCCCCAAGGACAGGAAAACCCGTCAGGTGGGCTCGTTAAAGATCAGACACACTGACGGCCTCGGGGGTTAGACACAAGCACCTTCCCTTGGAAACAAACACCCCGTGCAGTATCGGGACACCCCCAGAAGAAAGCAGCACAAAGGCCCAATAGACACAGACACAGATTTTGAAGCTGGGAGATTTGCATGAGAGGGAAGCGGCTATGAAGCTGAGGTGTCTTGCAGAGGGGCCCGGGTCTCGTCTTGTCCACATGGAGCATCGATCCGGATCGGCAGAAGCCCGGCTCCACCCCTCCCCCAGCTAACTCACCTGCCCAGTGCAGTTAGGGGGAGCAGCTAGTTGGTAACAACAACAAGACGGAGTGTGTGTGTGTGTGTGTGAGTGCAGGAGTGTAGTATAGATCAGATGCACAGGATACAGTGTTAATTGATACCTGTATTACTAATAAATGTGGCGTTTTGACTTATTCCCCCTGAAAAGATCCTGTGCGGTACCTTAAGTACAACACTGGGACCAGCACTTCCCCCAGTTCGGTCTTTGTTCCTCAGGTGTTTCCGGGAGTGTCCTGGTGTGGGGGGTGAGGCAACTCGATGATGTCACACACCCCACCCCCATATAGCTTTAACGTATGGCGGGAATCCTCTCTTCCAAAAACAGTTCCCAGCCCAGTGTGTGGGAAAATGCAGGTATCAATATGGAGGTCGGTGTCATGTGACCTGGTCACATGCCCCTGTAGGGTCACAGCAGCCATTACTCGCAGGCTGTCTGGAGCGCTCTCAGGAAGGCTCCCCAGGTGGGGGATAGACCTATTGTACCCCTAATCGCCCGTTAGCTGGGACAGGCCCTTCCCAACCAGCTGTCTAGACTGGAAACATCTTGCCTGGTGGGCGTCACCCTGGTCTAACCCCATTTGAAATACGGATCCATAGTCAATAGTCATAACTTAAAGGAACAACACCCCTTTCCTTCCAGATAACTGGACAAAGAGTTTCCATTTCTTTACTTCTGTAAATAGTCATAACTTTAGACACAAAAACGATACATGCCCACAAAGAGGATAATCCTGTTCAGCAACTCAGCACTTTTCCACCAACACCTCACAAGACGTATCTTGGACAAGATGCAGCATAATTCTCTGTCCCTTTCTTAATGGTACCCAGCATTCTGTTGGCTTTTTTCACTCCCGCTACACATCAAGTGGATGTTTTCAGAGAACTCTCCACAGTGACTCCAAGGTCTCTTTCTTGAGTGGGAACAGCTAATTTAGACCCCATCATTTTGTTTGGGATCATGTTTTCCAGCGTCCATTTGTTTGCATTTATCAACACCGAATTTCATCTGCCATTTTGTCACCCAGTTTCGAGAGATCCTTTCGTAGCTCTTCACATTCTGCCTGGGACTTAACTATCTTGAGTAATTTTATGTCATCTGCAAATTTTGCCACCTCACTGTTTACCCCTTTTTCCAGCTCATTTAAGAAATTGTTGAATAGGACTGTGCCCAGTACAGACCACTGGGGAACCCCGGTATCTACCTCTCTCCATTCTGAAAACTGACCATTTATATCTACCCTTTGTTTCTTATCTTTTAACCAGTTCTCACTCATTCAGAGGCCCTTCTCTCTTACCCTGCTTGCATAAGAGACAGGGCTCCCTGTGGCACAGGACTGGCTGGAGAGGCAGGCCTGGGGATTTCTCCCTACTGTAGTTTGCTTTGGGGACAAAGAACTTGTAAATAAACAGGCTGGCACCAAAGCACAGACTGGACTTGTAGCAGCAAATTCTCCCCCCAGTGGAAAGAAGGAGCCGGAATATCAACTAAAAAAAGGGGCGGGGGGTGGATCCAGAGATCTGCAGCAACCGCTGTGACAAACTGGTAGCAAATTCCTCCTTGGGGCCGGAGCAGCTCACGGGTGACATGGTGTGATGGAATAGGGACTGTCTGTGTGGTTGATAGGTGAGAGCAGGGACTGTCTGTGTGCTTGGTAGGCAGAGACAGGTTTGCAGCTGTAACATGAGCCTGGCCTGGGGGAGGGGAGGTCTCACCTCTGGCTGTAGCTAGACAAAGGGAGGGGGGAAGTGGAATCAGTCTTCGGTTGGGAGCTGGGAGGTGGGTTTCAGGGGATCCTAGGCTGGGATCCAAGCACCCTGAACCCCCCAGAAAGGCCAGATTGAGGGGTCCTGGCTCTGAACCCAAGCTGGGCTGTATCCTGTGTTCCTGTTGTTCAATAAACCTTCTGTTTTACTCGCTGGCTGAGAGTCACTGTGAGCCCAGGAAGAGGGGTGCAGGGCCGGACTCCCCCACACTCCGTGACAACTGGTGCCAGCGGTGGGATCGACTGCACCCCGCGGACGGCGCTTCCTGCAGTAAGTGACTGGGGAGCAGTAAAACGAAGGGGCGATTCACCCCTGGGCGAGTGTGGCCAGAGAGAAGGACTTTGCAGTAACAGGGTCCCCCGGGGGATCACAGCGAGCGATCCCAGGGGCGGAGGAGTCTGCAGCTCGACCCTGGCAGAGAGGGGGTGACCTCAAGGACTGGCACACTAGGGGTCCCCCTGGAACCTGTGGGGAGCGGCGAGCACCCCGGCCTGCGAGCGGCCAGCAGGAAGATGTATGC
Organism: Mauremys mutica; assembly: GCF_020497125.1. Classification (NCBI taxonomy): domain Eukaryota; kingdom Metazoa; phylum Chordata; order Testudines; family Geoemydidae; genus Mauremys; species Mauremys mutica. The sequence continues at coordinate 155,493,502 of NC_059075.1, forward strand.
CCAGCAGCGCAAGTGTGACCTGGTGGAGCTGTGCAAGCAGAGGGGGCTGCACTATGGGAAGCTCACCAAGGCCCAGCTGATTGCCCGGCTGGAGGAGAGAGATCGAGTCAATGAACCGGACCCGGTCTCTGAGGGAAGCAGCCCGGCAGATGCAGCGCAGGCCCCAATGTCTGGACTCGCTGGGAGTGGCCAGCCGGCTGCTGAGGGCTCCTCGAGACCCCCCACCCCTAGGCCTAGGGGGAGGGGGAGGAGGAGCCCAGCTACCGAGGGCACCGTGACCCCCCCGGCTGGCAGGGGATCGTCCCGGCGACGCTCGGCCTCCGTGGAACTCAGGCGGCTGGACTTGGAGAGAGAGATCAAACGGATGGAGATGGAGATGGAGGAGCGTAAGGAGCTGAGGGCATATGAGGAAAGACAAAGCCAGCGTGAGCTGGAGGAGAAGGAGAAGCAACGCGAATACGAGGCGAGAGAGAAGGAGGAGCAGCGCAGACATGAGCTGGCCATGGCCCAACTGAACAACAGGGAGGCCCCGGCTGCGGTGAGTGAGGGGGGGCCCAAGCCTACAAAGAGCTTCGATACGAACTTCCTGGCCCCGCGTAAGGAGGGGGAGGACATAGACACCTTCCTGACGGCCTTTGAGAATGCCTGCGAGCTGCACCAGGTTGACCCTGCAGACAGGATCCGGCGCCTCACCCCCTTACTGGACTCCACCGCCGTGGAGGTGTACAGCCGAATGAGAGGGGCGGAGGCGCGGGACTACAACCTGTTCAAAGAGGCCCTGCTCCGCGAGTTTGGGCTGACCCCGGAGATGTACCGGAAGAGGTTCCGGAGTCAACGTAAGACCCGGGAGGGCACCTACCTGCAACTGGTCAACCGGGCGCAGGGGTATGCCCGCAAGTGGACAGCCGGGGCCCAAACCAGAGAGGACCTGCTTGACCTATTCGTACTGGAGCACCTGTATGCGCAGTGCCCATCCGACCTGAAGCGATGGTTGATGGACCAGAAGCCGGAGAACCCGCAGCATGCCGGCCAGCTGGCCGACCAATATGTGGACAGTCGGGCAGGGGATGGCAGGGAGGAGTCTCGAGGGGGCAGGTCTGCCTCAACGCAGAGAGAGAGTCACCACGGGACGTCCCAGCGGGGCCCTATGGAGAGCCCCCACCAAAGGGGAACGTCCAGCGTCAGATCCACCCGACCCCCTCGAGGGGACCCACGAGACATGGGCTGCTTTCACTGTGGCCAACAAGGCCACATACGGGCCCAGTGCCCCAAGCTCAGAGACAGACCGAGCAGACCCAACCCGCCGAGGGTTGACTGGGTACAGACCCAATCGGAGGAGGGGCAACATGCCCAAGAGAGGGGGGCTGGCAGCGTCCCACCTGGGGAGGAGGGAGGAGGGCCCCCGGTCAGCGCCTCTGGGGGGCTGGATGCTCCGGTCCCAAGGGGCTGCTACAGGGTGGCCGTGGGGCTGCCCCTCCGGAAACAGTGCCTGGTTCCCCTGGAGGTGGATGGGAAGAAGGTCACTGGGTACTGGGACACAGGCGCAGAGGTGACGCTGGCCCGGCCCGAGGTGGTGGGCCTAAATCGGATGGTGCCTGATACCTACCTGACCCTGATGGGCGTGAGCGGGACCCCATTCAAGGTGCCCGTGGCGAGGGTGCACCTGAAGTGGGGGGTCAAGGAGGGCCCCAAGGATGTGGGAGTGCACTCCCATTTGCCCACAGAGGTGCTAATGGGGGGGGACCTCGAGACCTGGCCCGGCAATACCCGGGGTACCCTGATTGTGACCCGTAGTCAGAGTCGGCGCAGGGCTCTGCACCCTGACAACGGGGAAAGTACTCTGCCCGAGTGCCTGGTGGGGAGGGAATGCCCAGAGACACGACCCAGAGAGGCTGCGGCCTCAGACCCAGCCGGTGAGAGAGAGCAGATCCCCATCCCTGCCCCAGCTGCCGAGTTCCAGGCCGAGGTGCAGAAGGATCCCTCCTTGCAGAAGCCCAGGGACCGGGCTGACCTCAATGCAGCGCAGACCATGAGGAGAGGTTGCAAGGAGAGGTTCCTGTGGGAGAAGGGGTTCCTGTACCGGGAATGGGCTCCCCCCGGGGAGGTGGAGTCATGGGGGATTAGAAGGCAGCTGGTGGTTCCTCAGAAGTTTCGTCACAAGCTGCTGTACCTGGCCCATGACATCCCCCTCGCAGGGCACCAGGGAATCCGGCGCACCAGGCAGAGGCTGCTACAGAACTTTTACTGGCCTGGGGTCTTTACCCATGTCCGGCAGTACTGCCAATCCTGTGACCCCTGCCAGCGGGTGGGGAAGGCCCGGGACAAGGGGAAAGCAGCTCTGAGGCCTTTGCCCATCATAGAAGAGCCTTTCCAGAAGGTGGCCATGGACATGGTGGGGCCTCTCAGCAAGGCGACCCGGTCAGGAAAGAAATACATCTTGGTGGTGGTAGATTTCGCCACTCGATACCCCGAGGCGGTGGCCTTGTCCTCTACCGAAGCAGCCACCGTGGCGGATGCGCTGATGACTATTTTCAGCCGGGTGGGGTTTCCCCAGGAAGTCTTAACGGACCAGGGGTCCAACTTCATGTCGGACCTGCTCCAGTCCCTGTGGGAGAAATGTGGGGTCCGACCCAGCTGGGCCTCAGCGTACCACCCCCAGACCAACGGGCTGGTGGAGAGGTTCAACGGGACGCTAAAGATGATGCTAAAAACATTCATGCACCAGCACCCACAGGACTGGGACAAGTACTTACCTCACCTGCTGTTTGCGTACAGGGAGGTACCCCAGGAGTCTACTGGGTTTTCGCCTTTCGAACTGTTATATGGAAGGCGGGTAAGGGGGCCCCTGGACCTGCTGAGAGACGAATGGGAGGGGAAGGCTGTTCCCGATGGAGAGTCGGTGGTGGAGTATGTCCTGACCTTCTGGGAAAGACTTGCCGAGCTCATGGGCCTGGCCAGGGAGAATCTGGCCCGAGCCCAGAGGAAGCAGAAGGTCTGGTACGACCGCACAGCGCGGGCCCGCGCCTTCGCCACCGGGGACCAAGTGATGGTTCTCATCCCCGTGAGGAAAAACAAACTCCAGGCTGCCTGGGAAGGGCCCTTCAAGGTTGTCAAGCAGCTAAATGAGGTAAACTATGTGGTGGAGCTGTCTAACCGGGCGCACCACCGCCGGGTGTACCATGTGAATATGATGAAGCCATATTATGACCGGGGGAATATGGTGTTGGCCGTGTGTGGCCACTGGGAGGAGCCGGGGGATGACCCTCTAGTGGATCTATTCCCAGGGACAAAGGCTGGTTTCCCCCTGGAGGCGATTCCCCTCTCAGATCAGCTGACCCCGGCTCAGCATGCTGAGATCAGAGGGGTGCTGCAACTGTACCGACCCAGCCTGGGCGCACTAATTTGACTGTCCACCGGGTGGAGACTGGGGCACACACCCCGATACGATGCTCCCCTTTTCGGGTTACCGGGAAGACTGCCCAGGACCTGGAAAGGGAGGTCAGGGACATGCTGGCTTTAGGGGTGATCCAGCCGTCCGCCAGCCCCTGGGCCTCCCCAGTGGTGCTGGTCCCCAAGAAGGACGGGTCGATCCGGTTCTGCGTGGACTATCGAAAGCTTAATGCCATCACCGTATCTGATGCCTACCCCATGCCAAGGCCTGATGAGCTCCTAGACAAGCTAGGAGGTGCTCGGTACCTCACCACCATGGATCTTACAAAGGGCTACTGGCAAGTGCCGCTGGACGCAGATGCCAGGCTGAAATCGGCCTTCATCACTCCCCTGGGCCTCTATGAGTTTCTGACCCTGCCCTTTGGCCTCAAGGGAGCGCCGGCCACCTTCCAGCGCCTGGTGGATCAGCTACTGAGGGGGATGGAGAGTTTTGCTGTGGCGTATATTGATGACATCTGCGTCTTCAGCCAGACCTGGGAGGACCACGTGCTCCAGGTTAGACAAGTGCTGGACCGACTCCGGGAGGCGGGGTTAACCGTAAAGGCTGAGAAGTGCAAGGTGGGGATGGCTGAAGTATCTTACCTGGGCCATCGGGTGGGGAGCGGCTGCCTAAAGCCGGAACCAGCCAAGGTGGAGGCGATCAGAGACTGGCCCGCTCCCCAGACCAAAAAGCAGGTCCAGGCCTTTATTGGGATGGCGGGGTACTATCGGAGGTTCGTGCCCCACTTTAGTGCCATAGCTGCCCCCATCACTGAGCTGTGCAAGAAGGGGAAGCCAGACAAGGTGGTCTGGACCGAGCAGTGCCAGGAGGCTCTCCAGGCACTGAAGGAGGCTCTGCTCAAAGGCCCAGTTCTGGCAAACCCAAACTTTGACAAGCCCTTTATGGTGTTTACCGACGCCTCCGACATGGGCCTGGGGGCGGTGTTGATGCAGGAGGATGAAAAGGGGGAGAGACACCCCATCGTGTACCTGAGCAAGAAGTTGCTACCCCGGGAGCAGAACTACGCGGCCATCGAGAAGGAATGCCTGGCCATGGTGTGGGCCCTGAAGAAACTGGAGCCATATCTCTTTGGGCGCCACTTCACCGTGTACACCGACCACTCTCCCCTGACCTGGCTGCACCAGATGAAAGGAGCCAACGCCAAGCTCCTGAGGTGGAGCCTGCTCCTGCAGGACTATGACATGGACGTGGTCCACGTGAAGGGAAGCGCCAACCTGATAGCGGATGCGCTGTCCCGGAGAGGAGGCCCTGAACTTGCCCAGGTCACTGGGCAGAGTGACCCCGCTCAGTTCAGTCTCGGAGGGGGGAGAGGTGTGATGGAATAGGGACTGTCTGTGTGGTTGATAGGTGAGAGCAGGGACTGTCTGTGTGCTTGGTAGGCAGAGACAGGTCTGCAGCTGTAACATGAGCCTGGCCTGGGGGAGGGGAGGTCTCACCTCTGGCTGTAGCTAGACAAAGGGAGGGGGGAAGTGGAATCAGTCTTCGGTTGGGAGCTGGGAGGTGGGTTTCAGGGGATCCTAGGCTGGGATCCAAGCACCCTGAACCCCCCAGAAAGGCCAGATTGAGGGGTCCTGGCTCTGAACCCAAGCTGGGCTGTATCCTGTGTTCCTGTTGTTCAATAAACCTTCTGTTTTACTCGCTGGCTGAGAGTCACTGTGAGCCCAGGAAGAGGGGTGCAGGGCCAGACTCCCCCACACTCCGTGACACATGGTCCGTGCTGGGAACGCGGACGGTGAGAGAGAGCTGTGCTGCTGCCCTGGCAGATGGGTGTTGGGGGTGTAAGGCCGATCCAGGAGGCGCACGGACCATTTCGGGTTTGACAGGGTCCCTGCCAGTCTCCGGGTGAGGGTGGATGGTGCAGAGTGCACGTTGCAGGCTGGGCCTGAATCTCTTGCGGAGTCTGGGGTGGGGGGACGGCAGAGAGGGGGCGGAGAACCAGGTTTCTGGATCTACCCTCATGCCTGCCCATCCCCCTCTGTCCCACCCATTCCTCATCCCCCCACATACTTCAATCCCCACCCCCTTCCCTCCCACATCCACCCACCCCCACACCGGCATCCGTTCCCCTTCCCGGCTGGCCACCCCACACCGACGCCCCCCACACACACACACACCCCAAGGCAAAGCCTATGCCACAGCTCCCTAGAGCTGCGGGACCCGAACCCGTGACACAAAACTCTCCCGCCTGAGCTAACCTGTAGCCTCCCTGACCGCCACCAGGGGGCAGCGCAGGTCAGAGCTCCTTCAGGCCGGAGGCGATGGGGAATTCACCCGTCTCCTGGGGAGTTTGTGCCACGGCGCCTGGAGCGGCTCACGGCCGTGAGTGCCAACCTCAGGCAGCCTGTGATTATATTTCACCGCGCCGGGATGTCACGGCGTGTGGGGGAGTCAGGGCCCCACACCCCACACTCCCTGCCATTCCCCGGGACTCTCAGCCAGCCAGTGACACAGGTGGTTTATTAGACGACAGGAACAGAGTCAAACCAGAGCTTGTGGGTACCGGCAATGGGACCCCTCAGTCAGGTCCATCTTGGGGGGCAGGGAGCTCAGACCCCAGCCCTGGGGCTCCCCCCGTTTCCCCAGCCAGCTCCAGACTGAGACTCTCCAGCCCCACCTCTGCCTTTGTCTCGTTCCCGGGCCAGGAGGCACCTGATCGCTTTGTTCTCCAACATCTTCAGCTGGCACCTGGCAGGGGAGCGGCCCAGGAGACAGGGCGTCGGCCATTCCCTGTGCAGACACCATCACACCTGCCCTCTAGGGCTCTGCAACAACCACAGCCCCTGATCCCCCCACCTAGATACCTAAGAAAGCCATAGGGAAACTGAGGCACCCACACAGTATTCGGAGAACACTCCCACTTCGTCACACAGGAACAAATGGGAACTCCTGGACCCCTAGAAAAGTCACGTCACGGACAGTCCTAGACTCTCCAGTCTCTCTGGCCCTCCAGGCAAAGTGGACTTCGTGGTGAAGGGTCATTTCCACCAAAAATCACACCACGCTCAGGTTGCTCCTGGCCCCAAGAGCCGCGTCACTTACCCCAGTTCAGCTGGTGCCCCACATCCTGCACCACTGACGACGCCGGTAGCCAGTCCTGGAGCGATTGATGGGTTATGAGTTACCAGCTAACACCTGAGCAGGACAGAGCTGCGTATGAAAGTGCTTCCAGAGAGTCCGGGATTCCCAAGGCCAGAAGATCCTATTGGGATCCTTTGCCGTGCCCGCCCGTATAATCCCAGCCAGAGAACAAACCCACAATAGTTCCTTTGGAACCAGAGCTTGAGACGTCCCCTCTGAAACACGTCACCAATCCGTTAGGCCGCTCCCGGGAGAGGTTTTTGAGATGTCCAACGGTTTCCCCATCCCAAATCAAGCCCCCAAGTCAAAGCCTCGAAAACGATGGCAAACCGGCAAAAATTGCTGCCCGGCTCCATGGCAGAATGTTTCGTTTCGCTTTCGAGTTGTTGTTTCTTGGTTGAAATGAACGGGACTTTCAAAGCTCAAACTCGGTTGGACTCAAAAAAACCCAAAAAACCCAAACAAAAACGTTCCGGTGCGAAAAGGTCCCAACGAGGACGTTTCCGCCTTTTTGAACCTTGTTTTCCCAAAATATTGCCAGGTCAGACGGGGTGAAACCTGTCCTGGGTCACGGCCAGTGCTGGTTTTGAGGAAGCTGCATGTTTCTGGAGGACCGTCTCAGACCCCTTTTCCAGGAATCGAGCCCTTTAAATCTCTCTCTCTCTCTGGTATCCCCTCCCGCCCGTCCGTGGTTAATTTGGGGGGCTTTGTTCTGCGCCCCTCTGCAGTTTTCCAGCCTCTTTTTCACAACGTGGTTTGCAATGTTTCCGTATTTGTAAAATTGCTCCGCTGTTCCTACCCCTTCTTCCCAATGTATCCACCCCAGGATCGCATTGGCCCTTTGAGTCACAGCAGGAGCTCATGTTAACTTGCTTCCACTAGGCCCCCGAAGTCCTCTCCAGGGTCCCTGCTTTCCAGGGTCCAGTCTCCCATTCGGTGGGTCCGGCCCGTGTCCCTTGTGTCCTTGCAGTTTGCATGGCTGTCTGAATGGGCCCAGGGTTGTGAAGCGACCCACTCACCTGGCCTCCTCCTTCTTTGCCGTCCCACCAAGCTTTGTGACGGCCACAAATTTTAGCGAGCCAGGCTGGGTTTATTTCAAGGTGCAGCAGGAATCCCAGGACTCCAGGAGCACGGGGCTTTAGACACGGAGCGATTGCACCTCCCCCGGGGGGATGGTCTTACTACCTGAGTAACACTCTCCCCAGCTGGTCACCCAGCATGGGTTGTTTGTAGGTGAGGATCGGGGGGCCCTGCAAGCAGATGGGGTGGATTGAATGGCACTGGCTTCGTCGGCTGCACTAGAGTGACGTCGGCTGAATGGCTGCACCTATTGTAATCAGGATAGACAATGATCTGGTGCATGGGGGATCGGACCCCCCACCTACCACCCAGGGTTCACAGGCTAGGCAGGCTGAGGACCAGAGCTGGGAAGAAGAAAGAAAACAACAATTAGTGGGGGAAGATGGATTGCAAACATGGGCAAAAATGCAGTAGGGTCTGGGGTGGAGCAGCAGAAAAAGAACCACCCACAGTAACACACAGGGCTTGCGTGGCTGTGAAATGCTGCCACCTCTGGGGCAGGACAGCGGAGGAAAAACTGCCCAGCAATGCCACACAGGGATGGCTTGCCTGGTGCTGAGATACAGCCACCTCTCTGGGGTGGAGCAGCTGCACATAACACAGCATGGATCCAAGCAGGACATCCGCCTAGAATCTCAGGGCTGGAAGGGACCTTGGGAGGTATCTAGTCCAACCCGCTGCTCAAAGCAGGGCTGATCCCCAGACAGATTTTTGCCCCAAATGGCCCCCTCAAGGATTGAGCTCACAACCCTGGGTTTAGCAGGCCAATGCTCCAACCACTGAGCCACCCCTCCCCATGCCTGGTCACTTGTCTCTCCCCACCACAAGTGACTCACCTTTCAAAGCAATGAGCTGCTGACGCAACCCACTGGTCTGAGATGAGGGCCCCTCTGCAAAAAAGACAGCCCAGTAAACGGATGCTGACCTGTCACTGTACCCACGGGGCACCCCCTCCCCCAAACATTTCAGCCTGAGATCCTGGACTGGCGACACACGGGAGGGTGACAGCACTGACATAGGGTGAGCAGAGAACCCAGGAGTCCTGGCACCCAGCCCCCGGTGCTCTAACCCACCAGACCTCACACCTTTCTAGAGAAGGGGATAGATCAGACGCAGTGTTCAGAGGTGACCATGTTACACCCCAAGAGACCAACATCCCAACCGAGCAGCGCTGCTGAGCTGAATGTAAGAACTTCCCAGGCCCGGCAAAAACTTTCCTCTGTCTGTTTAGACTGCGGTCACTCAGCCAGGGTCTGTGCAGCACCTGGCACAAGGTGACCGCTCCCCGTGACCTCAGTTTCTTCTACAGTAACGCTCTTTCACTTCCACTTTGATGAACAAAATCTCGCACCCAGCTGTGATCAGTGACCGTTACCCACATGTGAAGATTCTGGCCCAGAAAACAGATGTCTTTTTCCAATACACACTTTCAACTTGTTGCCAAAAGCCAAGAAAAGAAGAAGCCAGAAACGTCTCAAGATTTTGTTTTTTTAAAAATAAATCCAAAAGTCCCCCTCTCAAATCACACACTTTCTGTGGACCGAAAATCTGTTGGGTCTAATACCCTGTTTTTCCATACAAAAAAACACAGTAAAAGATACTCAGAAAAATGCAGAAATTTTCTCCTGTAAAAAAATTTCAACTTTTCATAGAAAAGCTGAAAACTGAAAAGTTTGGGCCACAAACTCGAATTTTATTCCCCCCCAGGAATCAGACACTTTTCAGGAAAACTTCTCATTGACATTTTAACTTCCCTTCAAATCTGCCACATTAAAGGACCCCCCTCACCGCCGCCGAAATGCCGTGAAGACCTGGAGCGAGTGAAGGACCCCCCGCCGCCAAAGTGCTGCCGAGGACCCGGACCGCCACTAGGTATGTAAAAAAAATTTAAAAAGGCAGCTAAGGCGTGGGGCCCTCTTAGGCACAGGCACAATTCCCAAATTGTCGGAGAAAAAGTTAGTATCGGGATGACCTATGTATAAACAAAATGCAGCTGTTGCTTATTATTGTCTGTAACAAAAGTATAAATGCTGCTGGAATTGTTTACCTGGGGAGAGACCTGTCTAGGAGGGGGAGACCCTATGTCCCAGTGCATTTTCTCCCTGCTGTAGCTGCTAAACAGAGTAAAGTATCTGACTTTGCTGCACCCAACCAAACAGTGAGAACTCTGTTATTCTCCGACAATGTGGGGGCTCGTCCGGGATGGCAACGCCCACGGAGCCACAGACGGCGGCTACGGATCGTTCCCCTTCGAACCCCATGGTGCCCCAAGGGAGGTAAGAGACCTTTTGAAATCTCTATTGGGGTGTCGGAGGAGGACTGTCCCTGAGGACGTCTGTCTCTCTTGGCAGGGCCGGCTTTAGGAAGTGCGGGGCCCAATTCGAACATTTTCGGCGGGGCCCTGGGAGGGATGACTAAAAAAAAGTGTAAAAAAAAAAAAAAGCCTCTAATTTCTTCCATGTGCTATTTGCTTTCCAGAGCTATATAAATAATACAATGCTATATTATGTACATTGCATCATATGTGCTGTTGATGGGTTATTCATGACGGCCGGTTCACATGGGTGGGTCCCCACCACTCCCTGGGGGTGTGCACATATGTGAGTCCCAGCTGCTCCCTGCCCCCCTCACTGAGGCAGGTGTGCAGGGTTACTGCCCTGGGAACTGCAGGGCAGCAGTGGACATGGGGCTGACTGGAGGGAGGGTCTGGCTGCAGGCAGGGCAAGGGGTGCAGGGCTGGCTGGAGACAGGGGAGTGCGGGACTGGCTGGCTTCAGGCAGGGGGGTGCAGCAGGGGTTGGCTGGAGACAGGGCAGGGGGGTGCGGGGCTGGGTGCGGGCAGGGCGTGCAGTGCAGGCAGAGGTGTGTGTGGGGCTGGCTGGCTTTGGACAGGGCTGCAGGGGGGTGTGGCAGGGTTTGGCTGGAGACAGGGCTGGGGGTTTGGCAGGGGTTGGCTGTGGGCATAGGGTGCAGAGCTGGCTGCAGGCAGGGGGGGCAGCAGTGGCCATTTAAATAGCCCCCAGAGCCCTGGGGTAGCAGGGCTGCAGGGTAGGGCTTGCCGTGCTCCGGTCGGAGCTCCATCCGGGGCCGCAGGGCTTGCCGTGCTCCAGCCGGCGCTTTGGTCAGGGGAGCGGGGCCACGGAAGACCCCAGAGCAGACCTCCTGGGGTGGGAAAGTCTGTCTTTACCAGCAGCCCTAGGCAGTCTTCCCATTCACTGCTTCATCATGCCACTCTCTCAGTGGCTGGCAGGGAAACCTGGGTCCACCCTCCTCCAGGTTCCAGCTTAGGGACCCACTAGTCAACAGTCAAGGTCTGGTCTCTTCTAGAACCTTCCTGCCTTTTCCTGAGCCCTAGCTTCTCCTGACTCCAGGTTTGCTAGCCCAACCAGACCTCCCTTCTCCAAGGCTGGAACTACAGAGTTTCCTACCAGTCCTTTTGCTTCCAATCTCGTGTCTTTATAGTCCCAGTCCAGCTTGTTCCTCCTCAGGTGGGCTCCCTCATTCAGCCAGTCTGCATCAACCCTTTCCAGGCAACAGTGGGGTAAACACCCCATCACAGGAAGGAATGAAAGAGAGAGAGAGAGAGAGAGAGTGAGTGAGTGTGTAGGGGTGGCCCGTTCATATAGGTGAACTAGGCGGTCACCTAGGACGCCAAGTTAAATGGAGTTCCAAATTCGAGGAAAAAAATAAAATGAAAAAAAGAAAGGAAAAAATGAAAAAAATACAAATAAAATAAGGAAGATGTCATCATTTCAATTCCTGTGCGCGTACGGAAGGAATATGAATTATAATTCATTTCTCTACACTTCTGAGAATTTATTAATATGTCAAATCTTTAATTTACTGCAAAAATAAATATTTGAGTGAATTTTTTTTTTCAATTTGCAAGGTAGAGTCAAGATGACCCACTCCACAACTTTGATATGCAATAACTCAGCCACAATGAAACATGCCCGCCAGCGGCAAGAGCTGCAATGCTAGTGACACCTAACTCTAATATACATCAAGGTCACATAAGCAGAAATTCATGTAGAGTGGAGCTATTGTGAGTTGCTACATGTCAAACGGTCATTTTAACACACGTCACAGGATGATGGTTAAGAATTGAGCAAATACTGTGGAAAAATGCATTTCTTGGTGCCAAAGAATAAAGAATAACATCTTTCAGCATTAGAAATCCAAAATATGAGTATCTTTAAGCATTATTAAACCTTAGTGTTATTTTCGGGCTGTATAATTATGAACTTGCATGGCCTTGCATCTGTCTCAGTTCTGGTCCTGTTAGATTCCCTGCCCCTGTCCTTTCAGTGCCAAGTAGTATTTTCAGAATTACTATCCACCACTAGAAGTTGGTGGAGAGGTAGATCCTCACTAGATCTGATGCCACCAGCAGGTTTATTACTATCATTTTAAATGTTGGCTTTAGGTAATTTGTAGGCATTGTTCATGTTAATTCTGAAAGTTTAATACATTCTGTACACCAAATTGGTTGTTGGTGGCAAGGAGCACACAAGCCTGATCTGGAGGGTGTGGAGGGGTGACACCAGTTGGTCAGAAAACTGAGGGATAGAATTGCTGACTTGAGTGTACAGAAGCCTGATTTGTGTGTCTTTATTTGTTTGTGTGCATGTCGGGTGGGGGGGGGGTCTGTCTGTAAGACTTGTGAATTCTAGTTGATATTATGAAGTTGTCGTCATGAAATTTCCTAATCATAGGAAACCTCTTTCTATGCGTATCCATCCTGATGGACAGGACCTACAGCAGGTACCCACTAGGCTGAGGACAATGGGAAACATACTTATGCTAAGTAGGGAAGCAGTTTGGCCAAGTTGATGTTAAGGAGAATGGGGGTTAGGAGTGGAAAGTTCCTGAAGGTTGACAGAGAACAAAAGGTTCTAAAAGAAATCACTGGGGGAAGAGCCACAGGACAGTTGGGGCAGAGGAAGGCAGGGGATAAACTGGCCAAGGTAAGGTTATCTGAGCCGGGGGAGAAGGCTGGGTTTTTGTGCATATAAGTGATGCATTGCAACAGAAGGATGTTGGATGACACCAAGTGACCCTAATCCAGGCCCATAGACTGGTTTGGTGTGTTGAGGAAACAGACAGGGAATTGCATGTAGAGTTTACAATTTTGGTTCCAATCTGTGTATTTTCTGTGTGTTGAAGTAAATAGCACTAGGGTGTTAGAATCCTGGGCAAAGTGTTTGCATGTTATAATCTACACCAAGATGGACAACGTGAGCCTGAGAAGGAGCCAGAATGTACCAATATACATTGCCAAAGAGCCACAGTTATACTCAGCAGCCTCCCCTCAGCTCCCCCACCCTGCTCCCAGTGTCTCCCACCCACCGGCAGCCCTGTCGATCAGCGTCTCCCCCTCCTTCCCCTCATCTCCCGATCAGCTGTTTTGTGGCGTGCAGGAGGCTCTGGGTGAGAGGGGGGAGGATCGAGGGCACGGCAGGCTCAGGGGATGGGACAGGAAGAGGTGAAGTGGGAGCAGGGCCTGTGGCAGAGCCAGGGGTTGAGCAGTGAGCACCCCCCTGGATATTGGAAAGTTGGCGCCTGTAGCTCCAGCCCTGGAGTCGGTGCCTATACAAGGAGCCGCATATTAACTTCTGAAGAGCCGCACATGGGTCTAGAGCCACAGGTTGGCCACCCCGATCTACACGGCCCCTGGAAGAGGTAAAACACCTATGGGTGTACTTCTGGGAGAGGACATGTTGAAGGACATTCTGAGCTTCAAAAACTTCCCAGTTGACATCTCAGATGAGCCCCCACTTGTAACGCTGACAGGCCCTAGTTTTCAGTGGGCAGGATTGAACCTTGGACATTTGAATCTTAGTGTAAGAGCCTTGACTGTATGAGCTGAAAGCCACGTGACCCTTAAGTCAAAGTTGTAGCAGACTCCTTAGTTCAGATGGTTCAGGCGCCGGCCCTGGCCTTGCGGCCACAGCCGACACCAGCCCTGGCATTGTGGCCATGAAAGTCAGTATGTACAGCTTTCCTCTGGATGTCTTCTTAGAGAAAGGACCCAGAATATCTACAGCTACATGCTGAAATGGAACCTCAATCATGGGGAGTGGCTGAAGAGGGGCCTTGACCTAGTCTTGGGCTTTACCACTCTCTGGCACACCTCACGACACCAGAGATAGGTAGAAATGTCCTTGCTGATTCCCTCCCAGTCAGAATGACTTCCCCAAATGGTCTTTGGTCCTGTTCACCCCAGCATGGCCACTAGGGTGATCGTGGGCTAAGCTCCAGAGTTTTTCCCTATACTTAGTTGGAACTACTGTCTCTGAGGAAGCCAGTCCTCCCTGTGCCCACCAGAAAGGGTCTCCTTGTGTAAGAGTCCTCCTTCTACAACACACCTGGACCTATTAGAAGAGATGAGAGGTGAGTAGGTTACTCTGGGCTGCCATCCAAGCTCCCTTGAGGCTCTCATCCGCTTCCTGCTCTACCTGGAACTGCTCCATAAGACGTTAGTTCCTCGTTATGTTGTGAACTTTGGCTGGGTCACACGAAGCGATGCAGATGATGTGGGTGTCTCCATTGACTGTGAACTGCTCTACGCTGGTGCGCTAGGTGGTATTTCAGGCTCCAGTTGACCTTGCACCGGTTTAGCTGCTGCTGCAGGTGCAGGCTTCATGGAGCTCCTTGGTGCTGGCTCCTGACTCTGGTGGGGTTGTAAGCGCAGGCTGTGATGCTGACTGCTCTGCCGGATCTGATCCTTGCATGGGTTCTGGCTGGGTCCCAGGAACTGGGTCTACAACCACAGTCATGGATTCTGGTCTGGGGTATGGCTGGGTCAGCGAGCCAATGGCTGGGTCAGCGAGCCAATGGTATCTAACCTGTTCGTCTCTCCAGTTCGGAGGACAGACAGAAAGACAGAAAAAGGGAGACGTTTCCTCAGTTTTAGAAAGTTCAAGCCCCATGCGCACTCACTTCCTTTTACCTATGAAATGCAGTGAGACTATTTAACCCTTCAGAAGTAAAGCAAATAGAGAAGAGCTAAGAAGGATTTTATAACTAACTGGCTGACTGGGTGTCCATAAAAGGGAACTACCTCCCCCAACCCACATCATTATGAAAGAGGCGGGACGCGTCCCCCCGCTGGCCGCTCCGCGGCAATCGGCGGGACGCGTCCCCCCGCTGGCCGCTCCGCGGCCATCGGCGGGACGCGTCCCCCCGCTGGCCGCTCCGCGGCCATCGGCGGGACGCGTCCCCCCGCTGGCCGCTCCGCGGCCATCGGCGGGACGCGTCCCCCCGCTGGCCGCTCCGCGGCCATCGGCGGGACGCGTCCCCCCGCTGGCCGCTCCGCGGCCATCGGCGGGACGCGTCCCCCGCTGGCCGCTCCGCGGCCATCGGCGGGACGCGTCCCCCCGCTGGCCGCTCCGCGGCCATCGGCGGGACGCGTCCCCCCGCTGGCCGCTCCGCGGCCATCGGCGGGACGCGTCCCCCCGCTGGCCGCTCCGCGGCCATCGGCGGGACGCGTCCCCCCGCTGGCCGCTCCGCGGCCATCGGCGGGACGCGTCCCCCCGCTGGCCGCTCCGCGGCCATCGGCGGGACGCGTCCCCCCGCTGGCCGCTCCGCGGCCATCGGCGGGACGCGTCCCCCCGCTGGCCGCTCCGCGGCCATCGGCGGGACGCGTCCCCCCGCTGGCCGCTCCGCGGCCATCGGCGGGACGCGTCCCCCCGCTGGCCGCTCCGCGGCCATCGGCGGGACGCGTCCCCCCGCTGGCCGCTCCGCGGCCATCGGCGGGACGCGTCCCCCCGCTGGCCGCTCCGCGGCCATCGGCGGGACGCGTCCCCCCGCTGGCCGCTCCGCGGCCATCGGCGGGACGCGTCCCCCCGCTGGCCGCTCCGCGGCCATCGGCGGGACGCGTCCCCCCGCTGGCCGCTCCGCGGCCATCGGCGGGACGCGTCCCCCCGCTGGCCGCTCCGCGGCCATCGGCGGGACGCGTCCCCCCGCTGGCCGCTCCGCGGCCATCGGCGGGACGCGTCCCCCCGCTGGCCGCTCCGCGGCCATCGGCGGGACGCGTCCCCCCGCTGGCCGCTCCGCGGCCATCGGCGGGACGCGTCCCCCCGCTGGCCGCTCCGCGGCCATCGGCGGGACGCGTCCCCCCGCTGGCCGCTCCGCGGCCATCGGCGGGACGCGTCCCCCCGCTGGCCGCTCCGCGGCCATCGGCGGGACGCGTCCCCCCGCTGGCCGCTCCGCGGCCATCGGCGGGACGCGTCCCCCCGCTGGCCGCTCCGCGGCCATCGGCGGGACGCGTCCCCCGCTGGCCGCTCCGCGGCCATCGGCGGGACGCGTCCCCCCGCTGGCCGCTCCGCGGCCATCGGCGGGACGCGTCCCCCCGCTGGCCGCTCCGCGGCCATCGGCGGGACGCGTCCCCCCGCTGGCCGCTCCGCGGCCATCGGCGGGACGCGTCCCCCCGCTGGCCGCTCCGCGGCCATCGGCGGGACGCGTCCCCCCGCTGGCCGCTCCGCGGCCATCGGCGGGACGCGTCCCCCCGCTGGCCGCTCCGCGGCCATCGGCGGGACGCGTCCCCCCGCTGGCCGCTCCGCGGCCATCGGCGGGACGCGTCCCCCCGCTGGCCGCTCCGCGGCCATCGGCGGGACGCGTCCCCCCGCTGGCCGCTCCGCGGCCATCGGCGGGACGCGTCCCCCCGCTGGCCGCTCCGCGGCCATCGGCGGGACGCGTCCCCCCGCTGGCCGCTCCGCGGCCATCGGCGGGACGCGTCCCCCCGCTGGCCGCTCCGCGGCCATCGGCGGGACGCGTCCCCCCGCTGGCCGCTCCGCGGCCATCGGCGGGACGCGTCCCCCCGCTGGCCGCTCCGCGGCCATCGGCGGGACGCCCCAGAGGTGCTATCATCAGCTGGTTGTACACCTGGGTTGGGATACAGTGCTTGCCATGAGCTGTAGGAAAAGAGAGAGTGGACAAGGAAAACTACAAAAGTGTAGTTGTTTTAGACATGCGGCAGTTAAAGGAATGTAAGAAAAAGCCTTGTAACAGGCTTTACTCACCACTATGCGCTTCCTC
Source organism: Mauremys mutica (assembly GCF_020497125.1). Lineage (NCBI taxonomy): Eukaryota > Metazoa > Chordata > Testudines > Geoemydidae > Mauremys > Mauremys mutica. The sequence goes on from NC_059075.1 coordinate 155,510,149, forward strand.
ATGGCCAGGCATAGCCTCACAGTGTCCTTGTCAACACTCACTCTGGGGCTGGGGTGGTTTCTTGCAGATAACTCACCCCTCCAGCCAGGGCACAGTCTTTAGCCTGTTCCTTCCAGGGTCAGCGAGCCACACTCAAATTCAAAACTATTTTAACAGAAATAAAAAGCTGACAGGTAGTGAGCTGATGAAAAAGGAGTATTTAAGAAAACATAGAATTACAGGATAATTTAAGTTACACAGTTTTTGGACGGAGAAGCTAAATCGGGGCTAATGAAACTGAGTCATTTAGACATCCATGCATACCTGGTTGGATGGGCTCTACACTATGCTGTTTAAGATGCTCTATCAAGACTTTCCAGGGCTTGCAATTCATACCTGGGAACAGGAAGAGTTCACATCTTAGGTTGAAATAATCCTGGGAAATGTAGTTCACCAAGGGACCACAATCATTTGAATTAGCTCAATTGCAGAAACAAGTCTGTTCTATTATCCTGAGCTACAATGTCTCAGAACTACTCGACCAGAAAGGAGCCCACATTCCTTCTGACTTTAAAGAGGGTACTGACAAACATTTAGCATCAGATTTTCAGGAGGCTAGAATGGTGGGAGCTGGCAGGTGTGGAGCACTTTTGAAAGTCTGTCCGCTTCACTAAAGCACCCAAATGGGAACTGAGCTCTTGACAATGTGGCAACAAGGGATCACTGCTGCTACAGCACACACTTCTAGTGTCTTATTAGTAAAAGTTTCCCACTGAAGTCAGGGGGATGACTTCTGGAATGAAAGTACTGCTCAGTGAAAATAAAGGAGAGAGCAAGCCTGCCCTTAATGCACAGACTGGGCCTCTTCTATTTTGGACTTTATTTATTGTTCCAAGGCAGCACAATCTAAAATAAGAACAAACAAACAAACAAAATACATAAAAAACACACAATCAAATTTGGGCTAGGCCAGGAGCTAAGTAAATTCAAATCTTAGCAGCACAGATATTTATATGACTTACCAGCAGTACTTATCCCATCCAAAAAAAGAAGTTCCAGGTAGGCAATCTTGGATTTCATTTGGTATGAAATTTCTTCCAAAGGACCTATGGAATAAGGAAATAAAAATTTCAAAAGCAAGTGCAACCTGGAGTGAGGCTCCCCACCTCCTTAACTTTGTATCCAATATGGACAAAGTAAATCACTTCAAGTTACTTTGCTGCTGAAAGAATCCCTTCTGCAGATAGGGGTCTAGCAGCACATGGAGTCACACAATATAAAAGTAGCCAAGAACAGTATGTCATTTACTGTTCGCCAAAGGTGCTATCATCAGCTGGTTGTACACCTGGGCTGGGATACAGTGCTTGCCAGGAGGTAAGAGTGGACAAGGAAAACTACAAAAGTGTAGACATGCTGCAGTTAAAGGAATGTAAGAAAAAGCCTTGTAACAGGCTTTACTCACCACTATGCACTTCCTCATGGCCAGGCATAGCCTCACAGTGTCCTTGTCAACACTCACTCTGGGGCTGGGGTGGTTTCTTGCAGATAACTCACCCCTCCAGCCAGGGCACAGTCTTTAGCCTGTTCCTTCCAGGGTCAGCGAGCCACACTCAAATTCAAAACTATTTTAACAGAAATAAGAAGCTGACAGGTAGTGAGCTGATGAAAAAGGAGTATTTAAGAAAACATAGAATTACAGGATAATTTAAGTTACACAGTTTTTGGACGGAGAAGCTAAATCGGGGCTAATGAAACTGAGTCATTTAGACATCCATGCATACCTGGTTGGATGGGCTCTACACTATGCTGTTTAAGATGCTCTATCAAGACTTTGCAGGGCTTGCAATTCATACCTGGGAACAGGAAGAGTTCTCATCTTAGGTTGAAATAATCCTGGGAAATGTAGTTCAGCAAGGGACCACAATCATTTGAATTAGCTCAATTGCAGAATCAAGTCTGTTCTATTATCCTGAGCTACAATGTCTCAGAACTACTCGACCAGAAAAGAGCCCACATTCCTTCTGAATTTAAAGAGGGTACTGACAAACATTTAGCATCAGATTTTCAGGAGGCTAGAATGGTGGGAGCTGGCAGGTGTGGAGCACTTTTGAAAGTCTGTCCACTTCACTAAAGCACCCAAATGGGAACTGAGCTCTTGACAATGTGGCAACAAGGGATCACTGCTGCTACAGCACACACTTCTAGTGTCTTATTAGTAAAAGTTTCCCACTGAAGTCAGGGGGATGACTTCTGGAATGAAAGTACTGCTCAGTGAAAATAAAGGAGAGAGCAAGCCTGCCCTTAATGCACAGACTGGGCCTCTTCTATTTTGGACTTTATTTATTGTTCCAAGGTAGCACAATCTAAAATAAGAACAAACAAACAAACAAACAAAATACATAAAAAACACAATCAAATTTGGGCTAGGCCAGGAGCTAAGTAAATTCAAATCTTAGCAGCACAGATATTTATATGACTTACCAGCAGTACTTATCCCATCCAAAAAAAGAAGTTCCAGGTAGGCAATCTTGGATTTCATTTGGTATGAAATTTCTTCCAAAGGACCAATGGAATAAGGTCAAAAGCAAGTGCAACCTTCCAGCCTCTCCACAGCTCCTTCTTCAGCGAGGTCACATTCAGACTGCAGCCCCCTCTCTGGGCTCAGCTACCTTTGTACACCGCTTCCTCGGGGCTGGGGGGGGAATCCAGTCCCAACCTCACTTTCAGGTTCCAGCCCAGGGCTCTGTACTGCACAGCTCAATCAAATCCTCTACCCATGTTACCATTTTCCCTGGGCCATTTCCTTCCTCGCCTCTTTCCTTCCCTTCTAGGTCTCCCAGTCTCTCCCCTGGGTGCTCACTCAACACCCTGCAGGCACCTTTTGACTCCCTGCATTCTGTTTCCTCCAGCCCTTCCTCAGCTGGGCCCACTCAGTAGTTAACCTGAAATCACCTAATTTCTCTCAGGTGGGGCCCATTCTGTAATCAGGGCTGGCTGCCTCAGGGGCTCTCTATTATTATCACAGAGCTCTGGATGAGCTCTGAGAGATGATCTCCCTCTTTCTCTCCATTTTGATCTATCTATCTCTCTATATATATCGATATATAGAGATAGATAGATATGAATTTCACACTTACATGTTCTCATACATTATACAAAGAAGTATCTGACAGATGTTCAAGGAGCAGATTTATACCACACAGATTTATACACGCGGAGAATTGATGCATTCTGACTTGCATATTTAGGGTTTTTTTTGAAAGTCATAAAATGTCGACATAGAAGACAGTTTCGCATTGTATTATTTTGCAAATGTCAGTTGCATACATGCTGCATTTATCTGTGCATTTGATCATCACCAGCGTGAATACACAGTTAAGTAATTGAAAACAATCACCCCACTAGATATGAAATTGTTCTTTTGTGAAAGGAGTTATGCTGAAGGGTTGCCATGTTGTCAGAAGGTCAGACGAATATAGGGCAAGAAGAGCTTGTCTTTTACCCAAAAAGGTCCCCAAGGTGGGAAAGCCCCTCAAGGGAAATTAGGATTAAGAGGGTTTAGTTGATGGCCCTTACTGGTTATCTAGCACAGTTTTGGTCTAACATGGAGATGAAGCTGCCCATAAAAGGAAAAGTACAGGCAAGCTTGACACAGACCAAAAGAGAGGATAAGAAAGAGAAATGATGTGGGAAATATGCCATGAATTTTGTTGTGGTGCCATAATTGTTAGATGAACAGTAGGAGTAGGGGAAATAGAGAAGATAATTATTTAGACCTAGTTGGAAGATCTGTTATTTTCTAAAAGGTATTTATGGACTGGACAGCCCAACAGTTTTTTGACATTTTATAAAGCCTCTAGCTTTGTGAAACAGTTTTCATGATGGTGGCAGGACAATAAACATAACAGTGTCTAGTAGAATGGAGAAAACATCCTCCCCAAAACAAAAATGGGTGCCTTGAATAAATACACAGGGATGAACATGAAGAAAAAAGACACTAAAAATTATGAAAAGAAACCACCACAGAAAAATATGTATCTCGCTCTCTGTGTTTTTTGACAGGTGGGATATGAATTTGCTCCACGTTTAAGAATAGAAAACAGACCCAAAAATCAGTAGGTGTGCTTCTCCCAGGTCCAGTTATTAGGTAGCCAAAATCTCATGAGCGAGTCTAAAAATGGGATTTTTTTTTATGATCAGAGTCATTGCCGGCACTGGAGTTGCTGACTTTCTTGGTTTCCTATAGATGCCAACAGACTTGGCAACAGTCTATTTGAATGATCTACATCTGCTTTTTCTATCCTACGCTTTTCCCAGGTTAATCATTACTGAGGGGGAGTTTACATAAAGCCCCTGAAGATAGTATGTAAAAGGGAAGCGTTAAAATGGCCTGCTTGAAGAGAGGTTACATCAAATTGCTTCTATGCTTTGGCTGGGCCCATATTTTTCTTGCCCATTCTGTCAAAGTAAAGTGTCTACACTTTATATGCTAACTCAGGGGTGGGCAAACTATGGCCTGTGGGACTGTCTTGCCCGGCCCCCGAGCTCCTGGCCTGGGAGGCTAACGCCAGCCCCTTCCCCGCAGCCTCAACTCACTCGCTCTGCCGCTAGCGCAAAGCTCTGGGCATCTGGGCTGCGAGCTTCTGGGGCAGCGCAGCTGCAGAGCCCGGCCTGACCCAGTCTCTGTGCTGCGTGGTGGTGGTGGCAGTGACAGACTTGAAGGTGGCAATTTTGCAACAAAAAACTTCAAAAACAGACTCCAAAGAGAGACTGCTGAACTCAAATTAATATGCAAATTAGATACAATTAACTTAGGTTTAAACAGAGACTGGGAATGGTTGGGTCATTACACCAATTGAATCTATTTCCCTATGTTAAGTTCTCCTCACACCTCCTATGGGTCATCTCAATTATCACTTCAAAAGTTTTTTTTTCTCCTGCTGACGATAGCTCATCTCAATTGATTAGACTCTTCCTGTTGGTATGCATACTTCCACCTTTTCATGTTCTCTGTATATATAAAGCTCTCCTGTGTGTTCTATTCTATGCATCCGAAGAAGTGAGTTGTAGCCCATGAAAGTTTATGCTGAAATAAATTTGTTAGTCTCTAAGGTGCCACAAGTACTTTTTGTTCTTTTTGCGGATACAGACTAACACGACTGCTACTCTGAAACCTAAACTATTGTTGTATGTAAAGTAAATAAAAAAATTAAAATGTTTAAGAAACTTCATTTAAAATTAAATTAAAATGCAGAGCTCCCCAGACCGGTGGCCAGGACCCGGGCAGTGAGAGTGCCACTGAAAATCAGCTCACGTGCCGCCTTTGGCACACATGCCATAGGTTGCCTACCCCTGGCCTAATCCATTTAATCTATCTGAAACTGGAGTTCTAGCTAGCAGATGTGGGTAAAGGTGTCTAAGCATTTACATTCTATTGCTCTGTTTTCAACTGCTCAGAACTTTACAAAACTGTTACTTTTTGGCCTGAAATTTACCAAAATTGGCCTCTTCTTGGGGATGATTTTTTTTCCCTTGAAATTTTGAGCAAAAACAGTTCCGCCATTTTTAAGAATGAGAGGGGAAAATAACATTTCTCCCATTATTAAAATGACTGTGATTTTATTTTTAAGAAAAATCAGGTCTGGCACTGAAGTAGGCAGGAATAGGAAGCTAAAAGCTGGCAGGAAAATTGCCTTTTGGGAGAAGCGCCTTTCAAAATTGTCATGACATTTGGTTTGAATTTATCACAGTTATGAAGATTTGAAAATTGTACTTTGCACACGTACAGTCTATTTCAACAACATTAGCACTTTACTATTTGAAAAATAGGCTTCATGGGGCATGCACATGGCCTTCTTAGCTGTACAGTTTAAAAGTCAGTGAATCTGTGCATTACATTGATTTGAACAAGAACAGGTGTGGTAAGGCAAAAATCAGTAAGCAATATGGTGCAATAATCAGTAAGATGCAAAGTCAGTGAAACTCTATGATAGCCACACAGGGCAGTTAGGACTTAAGCTTTTCGGCTGTTTGAAAAATCTGCATAGTACACTGAATTCCATGCAATTTATCTTCTTTGGAATAATTGACATGGGGAATATTTACACTGCAGCTGGGTGCGTGCCTCCCAACTCTGGCAGATAGACACACACTAGGTCTAACAATAGCAGTGAGGATGATGTGGCGTGGGTGGTGTTATGAGCTAGCCACCTGACTATGGGGTACAGCGGGCTGGTACTTGGGTGGCTAGTCTGTGTCATGAAATCAACACTACTATTCTTAGCAAGCTATCTCGAGCAGATCTAGGGCATGTCTGTCTCTGCATGCTTGGCTCTTGGGCTCACACCATTGAACTTATTGACTGTGCAGCAAGATCAGATGCAGAGCGGTGCTGGGGAACTGTTTCGCCACCCCCAATAAGGTTAGTTTATGTGGTGCTGGGGACTTCGTTTTGCCGCCCCCAACAAGGTTAATGCATCAGGGAAATGCATTAGGTGCACCGGTGCTGAGGGGTTTTTACCGCCTCATGTGTATTGAGTCCGGACGTAAGGTACAGATGCATCCTGAAGCCGGCCCTGCCCGGAGGCCACTGCCAGCCGTGCCTCAGCGAGCGAAGATGAATCAGGCCCAGCGTGGTTTTGCTCAACGCCAAGACAAATTGCTGAAGAGGACGCGGAGCGGGTCGAGGACGACAGCCGTGCGGACGGCAGGACGGCCCTCGGCCCAGAAGCTTACGGAAGATTGTGAGGGCCGCGTTAGAGACGCGCCGGGCCAGCAGCATCGTGACTGTGTGGACTTCAGAGGACAGAAACCGCCAGCGCCGGCCTGGGTGCTGAGCTGGGCCTGGGAAGAAGCCGTAGGTTCCCCACACAAACGCAATCTCTGTGCTTAACCCACCAAAATGTAGCCCCCGGTGCCCCCTCGGTAAATGCTGTGCCAAGCGCTAGCGCCCCGGATGGTGGTTTAAAGAGAATTAGCGAATCGAAGGTTCCCGGCTTAGGGCGTCACACTGCCTGCCCGATCCTCACCGAGCCCTGCTTAGGAAAAAGAGGATTGGTAAGAAATTCGAAAGGATGAAGTCAGAGGATGGTGCCGGGACAAACCTAAGAAAACTTGGCACCTGCGACTAACAATATCTCTGGGACCATCCGTGTTTCCATCCCGGGGGCCTTGGATAAGAGGAAGGGTTTGATGGGGCAGGGTGGTTGGTTTTCAAGGGCCGTATGTCGGTGCAATACAATAGCTTGCCTGATCCTGGCTATGTACGAAAAGAGACGGATTCCCAGCCTGAAATGCCTGCAGGAGAAACCGGGGGAATAAAACCAGCGAGGTGAGTTTAAAGGACAAGCAAGGAGCTCTCGCGTTTTGTGTAAAGCCCGGACGTTGACACACCCGCTTGAGCGCAGCAGCGCTGACCCGGCCCCATCGACCCGCCGAAGGCGCCTCTATCTCCTTCAGCGGCGCTATAAGACCAGGGTTAGGGGTGACTCTTCCTTCGCTTTCCAGCAGGGTTGAAGATATTAGGCCCTGCCGGGGGTTGGAAACATTGTCAGTAATTAGGACTAAGGGGCATTCACCGCCCAAAAGGGGGGCGGGGAGCTCAGATTGGTAGTAAATCAAACAGAAGCTCAGGAGTTGATACACCTGTGGGTCATAGAATCATAGAATATCTGGGCTGGAAGGGACCTCAGGAGGTATCTAGTCCAACCCCCTGCTCGAAGCAGGACCAACACCAATTAAATCATCAGGTGTAATAACCCCTCGGGAGTTCATGGCACACTCTGGGTCAGGCTTTCTAGCCTCGCAAAGTCGCTAAACGGTTGAAAAATCACATTGTTTCCAAAGTCAGCACCGTTCTAACACCAACACGTTGCCCGGGGTCGCACGCCTCTCCCGTATTTATAAACCACGCTGGAAGAACAAACTCCCCCCTCTCCAGCATTTCAAAGCGGGGGGCGTTTTTTGGGGGGGTGTTTGCTATGGTTCTCCAACGTCCATTTCAATTGAAAAACCAAATCATGAAGCACCAAAGTGACAGGTTGAAATGGAAAAAACACGAAGGCCTCCATTGCGTAGGCCGTGGGGTGCTCTGGTTTGAACTGAAAACCGAACAATCGATTGTAACGTTGTCGTTCCACTAGCCCCGCCTCCAACGTGCGAGAGGTCAGGCTCAATGACCCGGATGGTTCCTTCTGGCCTTACAGTCTATGAGAACCAGCTGCATTGGAAAGTTCTGGGGAGAAACCCCATCGCTGAGGGGGGCTCTTCTGCATCAGCCGCTGTTTGAGCATCAGGGCCGGGGTCTCTCGCGAGCAGATGGGAACCCCGCTACGTGGGCTGCTCGGAATCAGCCTCTCCGTGATCCCACCCCTCATTCTCAGTCATACCGTTGTGTTTTCTCCTCCCCGCCCCTTCAGCCTTTTCTACAGTTTTGGGGTTTTGCAGTGATTCTAGTCCATAGTTTTGGCAGGCGGCTGTTTGTCCCCCAAACCCTGCAGATCCAAACGCTCATTCCACCTGTCGCTGCTGAGCACCCCCTCTGCAACCCTGCGCAGACCCTCGTGTTTTCAAACCCTGTTATCCGCACGGCTGTGAGCCCCATGCCTAGGCCCGTGTGGGCAGTGCTACCGTCTCCTGTTAGAAAACCCCAATCTTCGACCGCCACCAGCATCGACTTTGTACATTTATTGGTCTTTCCAACGGGTGGATTTGATTTCAATCAAATTGACCTACGTCACTAGTCAGGAAGACTCGATTTAATCATGGTTTTCTACATAAAAGTGTGTTCTCGTTGGTTGTTAGAACCGTAATACATATTCTTCACAACTCGGAGCTAGATGCAGGTTTCATGTGTAGAAGGTACACACGATACATTTCTAAACCGTGATTTATTTGGAAAACTTTTCAGATGAGTTTTACAGCTGTATCAGAAAATTAATGATTGTTTGATCATTTCATTTACCAAAGGTAATTGAAGCAGATATTTATGAAGTCACTGAGAGGTGAACTATCTCCAGTTCAACTATCTCCAATCATTAATATTTGGAGGATTTTCTTGCCGCATGAGGAGAACATCACCAGACAGACATTTACATTGTTTTATTTAACTAAAACAACAACGTTAAGTGTTCTGGATTTTTTTCTTCAGCAGCAAACATAATATTTTAACAAAAAAGCAAATGTCCCTCGCTTCTCACGATTACCTCCAGACTTCTTCTCCTTGTCCAGATCTATTCCGCTCCCAACTATCTTCTATTCATTCAGCTTTTTGAAACTTTGCACTTTTCGAGAGAGGTGAGGGATTGACTCTGTGTACACACATTTGCAGAGGGACAATAGCGTTGTGGTCTGTTATTTCTCACCTCTGTAAATTATTTATTTATTTTAAAACATTTTTGCACTGAAAACATTTTGCTGTTAACAACCATGTTACCTCTGGAGACACAAATCCACAGTTTGAGAACTGCAAAACTAAGCATCTCGGCTGGTATCTTCAGCGGCGGCCCCAAGCACAGCAGTCAAGTGTCTTTCAGCAGGGCCGGCTCCAGGCACCAGCTTATCAAGCAGGTGCTTGGGGCGGCCACTCCGGAGCTTGCTGCGCTGGTGCCTGGAGCTGCCCCGGGTATCTTCTAGACCGAGCAGTGAGTCCCGGTGGGTAGATAGAAAGATTAACCTCAATAATCTCTACAGCAGCCCCTGGAGCCCCATGAGATTGGGTCTATGAACTAGTGGAACTCATTTACAAAACTTTTCTTAAACATGACATGAAGATATTGTCTCCTACTATCGAATTAGAATTTTTAATCCCTATTCCACGAGGCGAGATCTTTGAGCTATAATGTATCTTAATTAAAACTATCTTTAGATGGGTGTTTTCCTCGAAAAACATTTTATAAAAAAAATCCAATTTAAATAAAAGAACCAATCACTGATTTTTATCCACCCTGCTTTCCAAGTCACTCAAAGGGTCGGTACTCAGGGACCGAACATCCATCGTCAATGTTTGCTTCCAGTCTCCAGACTCCTTACTGCTGGTATTAACGAGAGCAGACCTGACGAGAGGAATTGTTGCTACCATGTTTCTGCAGCCCGTAGCCACGCTGGCGCTGTCTGTGTTTGCAGCCCTGGGGTTTTTCTATTCGCCGCCCTAAAGCACAACCCGCTTTCGTGTTTTCGCTCACAGCTTTCTCAGGGCTCGGTGTGGTGTGAACCGCAGCGGAGCTGAAGGTGTGGCTGCCGTGCTGATTTTGGAGTCGTTTGTTTTGGCTGGCCGGAGCCAAGGTTTGGGTTGGCCTGATGCTTTGTCTGCGCTCATCTGCTGGCTGTGTTGTTAACGGGCTGGGCAGATGCCTGGTTGTTTGGTGGTTCTGCTGGCCACGTCTCCTAGCTCTGACTGCGGCAGGTCGGGAGAGTTACACAGGATTGATTAGCAAAAAGATGCCCCAATTTAGCATCAAATAAACAATGTTCACAAACCCCTTAACTCTATAATCTCTAATCTCTGCCTCTCACCGAAACCTACCCACACCTAGGTATTCGTTTAACAACAAAACCAGTTAAGCAACCAAACAAATCATCAAAACATATTTACTAGGTTTCAACCGTCTGTCGACGGTTGATCCTGGAGAGTCTCGCTCCTCTCGTTCGTTTTTCTTTTGGCTTCTTTGCACTCGGGTCTAAGGATTTCTCTTGTTTTGACCGGACTGTGGGGAGTCAACATGATTACAAGACACAGGAAACGGTTGTGTGAAAGTGAAAAATCAAGTGCTAATCTGGGGGGTGGGAGTTGTTGCGTTGGGGCTGTTTAAAAGTCACTGCGTTACACAAACAATTCCCCCGCCCCCAAGTTTTGCACAGAGTAAAAAAAAAAACAGTATTTTAAGCATCCAAAACCAAACAGTTTGCATCAAAATACCTTTTAAAAACACACTTTTATCTCCCTTCCTTTCCTGAGATCACACGTACATTTTCCTGGGTGGGGAAGGGGGAAGACACATTTCCTGTGCCCTTAAATCACAAGCAATTTAAGCATCAAAACCAATTTTTTGTCCCGTTTTTAAACATACATTTGCACAGAGTGATAAAAAAATCTCCTAGTATTTTAAGCCCTCAAAAGCAGTTGGCAATTGCAACAAAGCGCTGCAGAAAACCCACCCGTGCGTGTTCCTAAATATTTTAAACAGGAAAAGCAACTTTTATAATCATTTCAAAACCTACACGGCCCACATCTGGCACCCCGTATACGTAAGCATCCAAACCTGAAACAGTTTGCGACAAAATACTTTTAAAAAAACCACACAGCCCTTCGCCTCCCCCACCCGCCCGAGGTCACGCGTACATTTTCTCAGAGAAAAGAAAAAGTTCAGTGCTTATGCCCCTAAATCACAAACAACTTAAGCATCCAACCTCACTTTTTTAAGAAACCCATTTTAAAAAGGCACATTTGGAAACAAGTGTCAGCAATTTACACGGCGCTCCAGGGTACAGCGATGCTGGCACGTGGTTATTCTGTTTTCCCCCATGTGGATGTGGGCCTTTGGTTTCAGAACAAGCACAAATGTTACTAGTATTATTCCCCGAGTGCACAACCCTCGTACAGCCTATTTAATACCAGGCTGTTAAAAACCAGTATGAAGCACAACCGTAGTAAACGTGGGGCGTTAGCTTGCCCTGGTGAAACACGGCGTGAAGTTGCTCTTTCCACACTAACCAGACGACTTTGCAATAAAGACACGTATCAGTATTAGGAAGGAAAGCGGGTACAAAGAGTAAGAATCTATAATACGTATTTTCAGAGTTAGAAAACCAGCAGCCGAGCTGCACATGAGGTCTCTACCGAAAGCTTGTGACTTACTGCGTTACGTAGGGAGGTGGTGGAATCTCCTTCCTTAGAGGTTTTTAAGGTCCAGCTTGACAAAGCCCTGGCTGGGATGATTTAGTTGGGGATTGGTCCTGCTTTGAGCAGGGGGTGGGACTAGATACCTCCTGAGGTCCCTTCCAGCCCTGAGATTCTATGATAGAAACTCCGAATCACTGCGAGATGTGTGGACGGGTCATATTTAAGGAATATTTAACGAACAGTGAAATGTGAGCCCTGGCGGTCTTAGAGTGCAAGATTGTCACCAGGGAATCAGACGGCTCAGTGGTGGCCCATTCAGGTAGCAGCGATCACCAGTAACGGGGGTGATGGGATTCACGGTTCAGTTCTCTACCCTTGTCCCAGCCCAGAAGAAGTCAATGGAAACCCTCCAAGACAACGGCAAACCTTCGGAACCGCATGGAGGTGAAACGGAACGACAGGGCAGCGAGGGGCTGACCCCGTCTGTGAACGGAGACAAGCGACTGGTCCAGCAGCCCACAGGTGGAGAAGGCCTCTCTGTGCGTATCTTGATGAGCGGGGACCCGGGGGTGTCCTGGTTCCATGGGGCAGGGCAAACACTGCAAAGGAGTGAATTTGGGGGTGACGCGCTACTTTGCTAGCTAGGAAAGGTGACTATTGATCGGGGTAGGTCCTAGTTTGTGGTTTCTGGTTTGTTTTGTACGTGACCGGTTGTTCCCATCTCTCCCACCTGTTTCCAGTTGAAGCTCTGTTCTTTCTGGAATCAATTTCCTTTTACTGGGCAACTGGGGTCTGCTGGTGCTTTGGGAACGGAGGCTCAGGGGCTGGACACCACAGGTGACACTTGGAAGGGACTCGGAGCTGGAGCCTAGGCACCGACGCCACGAGTGCTTCAGGGCTCGAGCACCCATGGAAAAAAATAGGGGGTGCCCAGCACCCACTCGCCGCAGCTGGTGGGAGGTGCTGGGGGGTGGCGAGGGGCTGGCGGGAGGGGGACCTTGGGAAGGGGGCGGAGCAGGGGTGGGAAGAGGCAGAGTGAGGGCGGGGCCTCAGGGAAGGGGCGGAGCGGAGGCGGGGCTTTGGGGCGGAATGTGGGTGGAGCACCCACGGAGAAAAATAAAAGTCAGCCCGTGCCTGTGCGCTGGGGTCCGTTTATTGTCAAGGGGCAGGGCAGATTAGCCAATCGAAGCATCGCCGCCTGCTCTGGGATCTGCCCCTACGTGCCCCCCATGTCCCACTCCCTCCTGGGTCCCGACTGGGAATTCAGACGTGCAGCTGTAACCTACACACCTCCCGGGTGGGGTGTTCTGGGCTGGCCCATCTAGTGGCACCGAGACCCCTGAGAGAAAGAGAGGAGTTTGCTCTGCAGCCTTAGCTAAGAGCCATGTGGTTTTTAGCTCCTGCAGGAGAGGCTCATGCATTTAGCTCCCGAGGGCCCAGGTTCGATACCCCCCAGGGTCTGTCGGCATCACAACGCCCCCTTGTGTTGCACTGCGTGGATTATCCCAACGGGTCCGTTTTGTCTTCTCTCCAACAGCTGCAGCCTACACGTCTGTCATGGCGCCGCGCCCACATGGGCCGATCTCCACATGCAGACACAGGGGGCTCTCGCTGCCATATGAAGGCGGGGGACGGGCCAGGGCTTGGTGGGTGCCGGAAGATTCGAGGCCAGCGAGGAGGTTCGAGGCCAGCCGGTCGGCTGCGGAAGCCCAGTGGGGACAGGGGTGGCAGGAAAGGTGTCGGAGGCAGCGGCACTGTTCAGAGGGAAGTTCGCCACCGGGAAAGTCACACCCGGCAGGTTGGCCGGGATCCGCTCGGGTGTCTTGGCTAAACGTTGGGGCAGGGGCTTGGGGCTGCCTCACAGATCTCAGTCTGGGGAGGGGGTCCGTGCAGCGACCTGGGCTGGGGCATAGAACCCAGGCGTCCGGGCTCACCCCACTCAATTGACCTTCCCAACATGGCGGCAGGGCAGGGTCCGCAAAAGGTCATTGGACCTTCTCAAAATGGCTGCGGGCAAGTGTTTCCCCTCCCTTCCCTGAACGTTGACCTTTCCAAGATGGCGAATTGGCACGCGACCTTCTCAACATGTCGCCCCTCCCCGCTATGGCGGCCGGACGCGGAACTGACCATCCCAACATGGCCGCTCGCGTCCGCCTTTTTACGAATTGACCTTCCAAGCATGGCGGCCCGCTGGGCCGTTCCACCCTCCCCATTGGTCCTGCCGCTCCGCTGACCCGGCCTCTCCCAAGATGGCGGCCAGCGCGGGGTCGCGCGCCGTGCGTCGCGGGTCGCGCGGTGCAGGCTGGGACGGTGGCGGAGCCGGGGGCTGCGGCTGCGTCTGGGCGAGCGGGGAGCGGCCGGGATGGTGAGCGAGCGAGAGAGACCGACCCCCCCTCCCCCCCCGGGACCGCCCCTCCCCCACTGCCGGGGCCCCGCCCGGGAGCCGCCCCCGCGCTGAGCCGGGGGGGGAAACTGAGGCAGGCCCCGGGGGGGGGCAGGCGGGGCCTGGCGCTGGGCCGGGGGGAAACTGAGGCACGCCCCGGGGGGGGGCAGGTGGGGCCCGGCGCTGAGCCGGGGGGGAAACTGAGGCAGGCCCCGGGGGGGGGCAGGCGGGGCCTGGCGCTGGGCCGGGGGGAAACTGAGGCACGCCCCGGGGGGGGGCAGGTGGGGCCCGGCGCTGAGCCGGGGGGGAAACTGAGGCTCGCCCCGGGGGGGGGCGCGCGGGGCCCGGCGCTCAGCCGGGGGGGGAAACTGAGGCACGCCCCGGGGGGGGCAGGCAGGGCCCGGCGCTGCGCCGCGTGTCCGCCTGCCCCCCCCCCCCCCAGGACGTGTTCCTGATGATCCGGCGCCACAAGACAACCATCTTCACCGACGCCAAGGAGTCCAGCACCGTGTACGAGCTGAAGCGCATCGTGGAGGGCATCCTCAAGCGGCCCCCCGAGGAGCAGCGGCTCTACAAGGTGCGGGGCGGGGCGGGGGGGCTGGGCAGGGGGCACCATGGGGCGGGGGGGCTGGTGGAGGCTGGGCACGGGGCGCGTATGGACCTGGGGGGTGGGCAGGGGGCACCATGGGCCTGGGGGCTGGGCAGGGGGCACCATGGGCCTGGGGGCTGGGCAGGGGGCACCATGGGGCAGGCGACGGGTGGGGGGCTGGGCAGGGGGCACCATGGGGTGGGGGGGCTGGTGGGGGGCTGGGCACGGGGCGCGTATGGGCCTGGGGGCTGGGCAGGGGGCACCATGGGGCAGGGGGCTGGGTAGGGGACTGGTTGGGGCTGGGCAGGAAGCTGGGCAGGGGAGGCTGTGGGCCAGGGGCTGGGCAGGGGTCATGTGCTGCGGGGAACAGGCAGGGGGCTCAGCAGGGGGCGCTCTCCCCTTGGCCGTCAGTCCTGTGCCGTGTTATATGCGGCGGTTCCCCAGCTGCTCCGCCCCAGAGGCAGCTGCATCTTTGCGGCTCATGCGGCGCCGCTCCGCTCTCCCTTCTCTCCGTCCCAGGATGACCAGCTGCTAGACGACAGCAAGACCCTGGGAGACTGCGGCTTCACCAGCCAGACGGCGCGGCCCCAGGCCCCGGCCACAGTGGGCCTGGCTTTCCGAGCCGGGGGTGAGTGCTTGGGGGGAAGAGGCCGTGGGGATCCTGGGGGGCTGATCCTGCCTCTCTGACCGTCTCTCCTCCTCCAGATGACTCCTTCGAGGCTCTCCGCATCGACTCCTTCTCCAGCCCCCCGGAGCTCCCCGACGTCATGAAACCCCAAGACTCCAGCAGCAGCGCAAACGAACAGGCCGTGCAGTGAGATCGGGGGGAGGGCACAGAGACCCA
This sequence comes from Mauremys mutica, assembly GCF_020497125.1. Classification (NCBI taxonomy): domain Eukaryota; kingdom Metazoa; phylum Chordata; order Testudines; family Geoemydidae; genus Mauremys; species Mauremys mutica. Next base: position 155,525,783 of record NC_059075.1, read on the forward strand.
CCCAACCCCCACAGGATGTCTCCCTCGGCCCCCCAACACACAGCCCTCGCCTCCCCGCCTGGGATCAAACCCCCTCCACCAGCCCCCCCGAAATCCACCTTCTCTTCAGTTTGGAGACAATAAAGGTTTGGCTGGTTTTGTGTTACCTGGGTCTGGGGTCTGACACCAAGGCAGGGGGGTTCTCCGGGGATCCCCCATAATCCTCTGGGGCTCCCCAAACCTTTGTCATATTGGGAGGTCCTGGGGCTGCCTCCCTTGAACCTGAAAAACCAGCAAAGGTGTCCCACCTCTCTGACCGTACCAGCCCCCCATCTCTTCCACCCAGTACCCCACAGCACCCCCTCTGATCGTGCTGTCTCCCCCAGTTCCTCTTTATTACCAGCAGGTCACCCCCCTTCTCATTGCCAACATTGGGGTGCCCCAGGGCTCTCATATAACAGAGGGGCCCCCGTTCCCATCTCTGATATTGGGGTGCCCCAGGGCTCCCCTGTAACATAGAGCCCCCCGTTCCCATCGCTGGTATCGGGGTGCCCCAGGACACCCCTGTAACATAGAGCCCCCTGTTCCCATCTCTGGTATCAAGGTGCCCCAGGGCTCCCCTGTAACATAGAGCCCCCCTTCCCAGCTCTGGTATCGAGGTGCCACAGGAAACCCTTGTACCAAAGGGGACTTGTGACGACAGGAATTTTGTCATTTTTATGACTCCTGCGTGCCTCGGTTTCCCCAGTGGGGGAAGCTCCCTATGTTTGCCCTCAGCCAGAGAAACCCCAGGTGTCTTAGCCAGTGACTTGGGGCCCTGCCACGACCTCCTCCCCTCGTCTGCCAGGGAGCAAAAGGGGCAGGGGACCCACCTCCCCCCAGGGTCAGCCAGCTTGGGGCACCCATTGCCCCGAGCCACCCCTTGAGCATTTGGGGGGTTGGGGTAGGTTGGTCACCATGCCCACCTGGTCCTCACCCAGCCGTGTCTCTGCGGCGCTGGTGGCTCAGGGATGCAGGGGGCTCCCCCACATTGGAAGGCCCTGAACCCAACCCCCGGGACAGAGCCCTCCCTGCCCCGCCGGTGGGCTGCGATTCGGTGTCTCTCGGTTACGAGAACCCACCATGGCTGCACCATGCGCTGCCCAGGTGTATCCGTTACCAGCAGTGGCGTCTCAGCTGCTTTCCCCTTCTCTGGGGGGCCCCTGACGCCCCCCCGGCTCGCACAGTTCAAACCCTGGCCGGGGAATGTGTTGTCGCACTTTATGAAGCCTGCCTGTGCCTCGGTTTCCCCAGCGGGGGGGATGACTTTTGCCCACAGGCCAGCTGGGAGGGTCTGTCCACACTGCAGCATAACCCTGGGGCTAGCAGCACTTGCAGTAACCTCTCCAATGTCTACACTGCAGCCGGGGGTCGGAGCCCACTCAGCCGCCCCCCAAAGCAGGGCTGCTCTGGCCCCGGCTAGCCGGCACCCCCGCAGGTCAGCCCGTGGCCTTGGGGGCTACGTTTCCTGGGCTCCCGCAGCAGCCGGCCGGCAGGGCTGCGTCTACACTGCGAAGGAACCAGGCTCAAACCCGGCTCCCGGGGCGACAGAACGGGACCCGAGCCAGCGCGGTGGGAAGTCGCCGAGGACGGGGAAGCTGGGCCCAGCCCTGAGACCAAAGGACCTGGGGGGCGGGGGGAGTGGGGGCTGCTGGAGGACACGTGGAGTCGACCCCAGAGGAAGAGGGAACCCCTGGGGGTCTGGCACGTTGGAGAGAGGGGCTCCACTATGGGATTCTTCCAAAGCTGGGGGGCCTAGTGCCGGTCATGGTGTCTGTGACGTGCCCCCCAGCCCATCAGTGATACTGGGGTGCCCCAGGGCTCCCCTATAGCAGCGGGTGCCCCATTCCCGCCACTCAGACCGGGGTGCCCCCCAGCTCCCCTATAACAGGGTCCCCCATTCCCACCACTCATACAGGGGTGCCCCCCAGCTCCCCTATAGCACTGGGTCCCCCATTCCCATCACTCAGACCGGGGTGCCCTGCAGCTCCCCAATAGCACCGGGTGCCCCATTCCCACCACTCATACAGGGGTGCCCCATAGCTCCCCTATAACAGGGTCCCCCATTCCCACCACTCAGACCGGGGTGCCCCACAGCTCCCCTATAACCCACCCCTGCTCTTAACCCTGTGATAGCAGCCCCCCCCCCCCCCTGTCTGCAGCCAGGGCTGGGAGCAGTGATGGGACCTGCCTGGCTCTGAGCCAGGGAGTGACCCCCGGGGCCTAGAATATGGTCCAGAGGGGGTCGAGCGAGGTCACATGGGGTAACAGGGTCACCGTGGGGTCGCGAGAGGTCACAGCAGGGTCACCGTGGGGTCAGGAAGGCAGCAGGTCACCAGAGGCAAATGTCAGTTTGGGAACAGCTGGGCCAATGGGGTGGGGAGGGGGCAGGCGCCCAATGGGTCAGTGTGGGGCCATGTGGTCACGGGTGGGTTACAAGGGGGGGGTCACATGGGGAAATCAAGCACTCCAGCCGCCCCCCCCCCCCCAATCCATGGTGTGGAAAACCTCCTCGGCTCAGACTCCAACACCCCCCCACATCCCGGCCGGGTCTCAGCCCTCCCTGGCTCAAGCCGGAACAGGCCCGGCGGGGGGGGGGGGTATTTTAGCCACACGGCAAACAGCAGCCCCCATCTCTCTGTAAGGCAGAGAATCTGCCCCCCACCCCCAGCACAAAGCTCAGACCCCCAAAAGCACCACCCCCACCCGCTCTGCCTATGGGGTTGCCAGCCTGTCGCTGTCTCTGGAGCAGTTGGGGGGGGTCCTTGTCTTTCTAGCCCCCCCCCAAATCATGCACTCAATACACACCGATTTCCTGGCTCCTGACACCCCACTGACCCTCCGGGGGGCGGGGGGCTGACGAGGCTGCGATAGGAGCCCCCAGCCGGGCCCGGGCTGAATAGCGCAGAGGATGTTGCTCCGGCACGGCCTGAGTCCCTCGGCCAGGGGAGCATCGCGTCCACCGACAGCAACCAGGCCAGGAAAATCCCTCCACCCCCCCCCCACCCCCACCCCCTCCTTGTCACTCTGGACCCTCTGGCGAGCTGGGAGTGGGGGGGGATTCACACCCAGCTCCGTCACGGCCCAGCAGCCCCATGGGACGCACTGCAGTGCCAGGCAGGAGCAGCAGGCCCCCTCTGGGCACCGCAAAGACCAGAGGGAAACTGAGGCAGGCAGCGGCCACATACAACGTGACAGGAACGGCCCATTTCGTCTCACCAGGGAACGACTGAGAAGCCACCCGGTGCTGGCCGGCCTTGGGTTCGCATGGACGGGGGGGCGTGAAGGTGAACCCAGGGGGCCGGCCTAGCCAAGCCCCCGCCATACTGAGCCCAGCTGGGGGCTCCAGGTGCTCTGCAAAAGGCCGCTCCGGTCTCCGGCTAGCCCCCTCCCGGCTCCTGCACCTCCCGGCCCTGGGGTCCCCCCCGAACGCCCCATCACCCCCTCCCCAGTGGTCTAGTTGCCAGGTTTGTCGTCGGCAGTTCGAATGGCCAGTGAAACAAGCACGTGCTCAAACACTCGCACCTGAAAAGGGGCCACGAGGTTTGAAACGTGCGACCCACAACCTGGCTCCCGCCCACCCGCCGCTGGGGTTTATGACCCCGTCGGCGCGGTGACGCTGTGTAAGGGGGGCTGGCTGAGCTCGCCCCAACAGCGAGCGAGGCGCCGGGAGAGGCGTCAGGCCCCGGCTGCGTTTGCACCAACGCCCCTGCACGGCCTCGGTAGCGCGCTGGGTTCCCAACTGAGCCGCGTTGGCGGGTGTCACACAGTCACTGCACTACGGCTCTGGGGGATTGTGTTGGCTGAGGCACAACCTAAGCTCGGTTCCCCGTGACCGACCGACAAGCCCTGCCGGCCACCAGCCCCTCTTGCTAGTTTGTGAGTGATGCACCCGAATACTTGGCCGCTAGTAGCTGAACCGCACGGGTCCGTTTATTCGCCGACGCGTGGGCTAAAGCGGATGACGCACTATGTGCATTTTATGCCTTTTAATGAGTAATTTTGCATCAGTTGAGCGTTATACCCGGCTGCACAGACACGCTCTGGGGCTGGGCGCATTTTAACAGGAGCTTTAATAAAAATTTTGAATGCAGGGGGACTGCAGTGTTGTTAGCTGTATCGGCTGAGGAAAGGGCAGCAGACCTGTGCGTGGCCTGTCCTGATTGAGGGGGTGTCACCCTCAGGGCTTAATCTGTGCCAGTTCAGCACCCCGGCGCCTCTGGGTCCAGGAGGTCAGAGCCCCCCGGCACCGCTGGACTCGGCCATTCAGAGCCCCGGCGCCTCTGGGTCCAGGAGGTCAGAGCCCCCCGGCACCACTAGACTCGGCCATTCAGAGCCCCGGCTCCTCTGGGCCCGGGAGGTCAGAGCCCCCCCCCGGCACCGCTAGACTCGGCCATTCAGAGCCCCAGCGCCTCTGGGCCCGGGAGGTCAGAGCCCCCCGGCGCCGCTAGACTCGGCCATTCAGAGCCCCGGCGCCTCTGGGCCCGGGAGGTCAGAGCCCCCCAGCGCCGCTAGACTCGGCCATTCAGAGTGTTGGTGACACCGGGCATTAACAGAAGGATGGAAAACAACAGTGCTAACAAAGCATCCCTGTATCAGGCCTGAGTGAACAAAAGTAAGCTTGCTTGCCCAAACCGCTGCCATGTTTAAACTGTAATTAACCCCACGGGCCAGATGGGAAGAACAGAATGTATAACAGCTAGTTCAACCCTGGTACCACCGGGAGATAAGGGGGGCCCCTGCTTGCACCTGGTTTAGGAGGTAGAGTAATAATTCAAACAGTGAGACAAGATAAAGGTTCAAAAGTAGGCACTAACGAGATTATGTATTTTCTGCCATGTATGATTTAACCTGTTTAGTGTAATTGCTACTTTATAATGTATCTGCTGTATGGGAACTAGAAGGGAGGGAAGAAGATGGGGGGGAAGGGGGGGCTGGGCAGTGGGGGTAATAGAGATGCTTAGCTGAAATCATGTATAAAGAGAGAGAGCTGCTTGTATGGAGTGTGCTTGATTTGAGACTTGTGTGTCTCCGAGCATCCTGCTTTGAGATCTCAAATAAACCTTTGTTTGCTTCTCCACCTTGGTGTGTCTATTGGAGCGAGGCACACCGGGCAACGAACCCCTGTTGCTGTCGCCTCAGGCCTTTGTGCCGGCAACAAGAGCCCCGGCGCCTCTGGGCCCGGGAGGTCAGAGCCCCCCGGCGCCGCTAGACTCGGCCGTTCAGAGCCCCGGCGCCTCTGGGCCCGGGAGGTCAGAGCCCCCCGGCGCCGCTAGACTCGGCCGTTCAGAGCCCCGGCGCCTCTGGGCCCGGGAGGTCAGAGCCCCCCGGCGCCGCTAGACTCGGCCATTCAGAGCCCTGGTCACCCCCCCCGACCTGCGCTCGCTAAGCAGGGGCTAGTGGCGAGACAGAGGGATGGGCCCTGCGGCGAGACGGTCCAGTCTGCCCCAGCAGCGAGGTTCCCCCCCTGAGAGCTGACATCCCGGAGCTGCTGGGACCTCAGGAGCCCGACTCGCAGGTGGCAGGTGAGGGCGCAGCCATCGGGGACGGCGCGAACGGAGGCAGGACAAACAGCGGCCAGAGCGAGGTGCCCTGTCCCCCCTCACCCGCCAGGGTGGGGAGCTGAACTCACGCGAATGTACCTCTGGGTCGCTGCTGAGCTCGCCGCTGCCTGGGGGGCGAGGGAGGGAGGCGGGAGGGGCACGGGGCTAAAGGAATATTTGTTGGTTGGACTGTGGTTTAGGGACTTTGCTCCAGGAGGCGAGATTTGTGCCTGGGAAACGTTTATACATTTACGTTCGCTCGTAGGCCAAAGATTTTTCAAATGCACCATTTGCCAAGGCCGTTATCTCACCTCGGCGCCATCGCGAGAGATCATCATCCGGGGACGTTTCTGTACTAAACAGTTTAATTATTGTAATTCATTTTTACATAAGAGCATAAAAACAGCCATAGAGGATCAGACCAAAGGTCCATCTAGCCCAGTATCCTGTCTTCCGACAGTGGCCAATGCCAGGTGCCCCAGAGGGAATGAACAGAACAGGGAATCAGCCAGTGATCCATCCCCTGTCACCCAATCCCAGCTTCTGGCAAACAGAGGCTAGAGACACCATCTCTGCCCAGCCTGGCTAATAGCCATTGATGGACCTGCCCTCCATGAATTTATCCAGCTCCCTTTTGAACCCTGTTATAGTCCTGGCCTTCACAACATCCCCCGGCAAGGAGTTCCACAGGTTAACAGTGCGCTGTGTGAAGAAACACTTCCTTTGGTTTGTTTTAAACCTGCTGCCTGTTAATTTCATTGGGTGACCCCTAGTTCTTGTGTTATGAGACGGGGTAAATAACACTTCCTGCTTCACTTTCTCCACTCCAGTCAGGATTTTATAAACCGCTATCACATCCCCCCTTAGTCGCCTCTTTTCCAAGCTGAACAGTCCCCGTCTTTTTAATCTCTCCTCATATGGAAGCTGTTCCAGGCCCCTAATCATTGTTGGTGCCCTTCTCTGAACCTGTTTCAACTCCAATCGATCTTTTCTGAGCTGGGGTGACCAGCCCTGCACGCAGTGCTCACCATGTGGGCGTACCGTGGATTAATATAGTAAAAGTGGAGGCGCTGGGTTTGCCAGACCGAGCAGCAAAGCCAGTGCTGACCATCTACCTGAAAAGGCTGCAAAACACCAAACCTCGGGACCACGGCGCGCTGCAGAAAGCCTCGTGAGCCAGTCACTGTCAAAGCCCATTTTAGAAGTGCTTCATGAGGCTAAGACTGCGGGAGCCCCAGCACAGTGTGTGCAGACAACCATGGCTGCGATCCCCCCCCCCACTGCAAACTGGAGGCCGACGTTAAGGGCATCGGCCCTTGTTGGACACTGGTTCTTACCAAGCCTGGCAAAGGCTCACTAGCTTTCTGCACGACACTCAGCTGAGTGGTGAGAAGCTGGCGAAAGGCTCAGCAGTAGAAACCCCTTGCACCACATTCAGAAAACGTCCAGAATGGCCCATGACTGCACCAGTGCAAATGCACATCAAGCATTAAGTCCTTGTGTACGTTAGCTTGCTGTCCATGGTGGGTCAGTAGATGCATTTCTAGATGTTCACGTTATAGAAGCTGCATCGGTTGCATCTGTGACAACCCACATCGTACAAGAGTTAAATGCTTGTCAATTGGGCCCCAAACAGACGGCTGCTGGTGCATTTGATGGAGCTGCAAACTTCTCTGGTAGACATGGTGGACACAAGCTTTGCTCAGAGAAAAGTATCAGGGGGGGGGGAGCCGTGTTAGTCTGGATCTGTAAAAGCAGCAAAGAGTCCTGTGGCACCTTATACATGCATCCGACGAAGTGGGGATTCACCCACGAAAGCTCATTCTCCAATACGTCTGTTAGTCTATAAGGTGCCACAGGACTCAGAGAAAAGTGTAACCCTAATCTCTCCTATACACACTGCAGAGGCCATCTACTCCAACCAGCGCTGGTACGAGCTGCTGACTCTTCAAAAGGCATTTAAAAAGCTACACATTTAATGTCTCCATTATGTTCTTTTTTTCAGCAAGAGTCCAAAAAGACTGAACGTCTTGGAAAATATAGACAATACACTGGGACTGAAGTTCAAATTAGTTCAACCTGGGAAAACCCCGGGGCTTTCTCATGAGCGATCCCTTGGCTGTTGTCTTAAAATTACTCCAGCCGTTATTACTGGCTTTGGAAAGTATCTGCCAAGATGGGATGGATCTAAGGAGTGAGGCTGGTGGATGACTTTCGCTACTACGTTCAGAGAAGACTATTGCCATCCTCCCTCTTGTAAATCTTCTGTGGAAACCACTTGGGTCATTACACAAGGCCCTCCAGGCACCTGCTACAACAGTAGGAGATCTTCGTCCAGCAATGGAAGCTGCCCTCAGGTCAATCAGAGAGAGATCCACTGAAAACGTACTGGGAGAAGCACAGACTTCAGTCCGGAAGTTGACTAATGAAGAGACTTTTACTGAATCCTTAGGTGAAGAGGACAAGAAGGGGTGGAAAAGTCAGGAACACAGAGTTGATTCTTACAAATCTACAACAGCCACTTTGGGATTCTATCAACCTCTGCGTAGGGTTTACAGATCCCTGTCCTGTAAACCACCGACAGTTGAGTGGATTGAGGCGCTACCAGCGCTGTGTTGCCACGTGCTCAGGACAGGACAGAGAATTTGAACACGCAGTGGAACGTCATACGATGAGTGAATGAAGATTTGACTTCAGCTTCTTCTTCATCATCACGAGTGGTTTGGCCAATTTCTGGGCTCTGTTTCCTGGGAGGAGAGAAGCCGAGATTCATCTCCTGCGACTCCCAGTCACAACAGCTACAGGTCAGCACCTTTTTCCTCACTGAACAGAGTTGTGTGTTCTGAACGGCGCCGCCTTCTGCCTGGCCGGGAGCAGATCCGGAAGGACGGGATGTACCGGACGCATGAGACGCCACCGAAGAGGAGCGTCCCGCGGTCGAGAAGTCCCTGAACAGAGCTGTGCCAAATGACAAGAAGAACCCAAGAGGGATGGACCTGCCTGGCTTCAGAGAAGGCCGGAAGAGCCCGTTTCCGTGACGATTTTAAAACACGAGTGAAATTGAATAAAATGGTTGGGAGCCGTTTTTTCACTTTTTACGATGGTGCCGTAAGCCTCCCTTCGCCCTCACCCCTCGGCCGTCACCCCCTGGTGCATTCGAACACCCCTGCTAATTTCAATTCCGGGGGGGACACCAGTCCCGAACTGGGTCCTGCCCGTCGAGAGGCTGGCACGGGGGAGACGGCCCAGGCATGGCGACAGGGTCAGGTTCAGCCCAACCTTTCCGGCACGTCCATACGGCAAAGCCCCCCGGGGGCAGCGCGGCTCAGAGTCCAGCCCTACACACTCAGGATCAAACCCCTGGGCTAAAAACGCCGGGAGAGACGTTCCCGCTTGGGTTGGGACCCAGAGGCTGAAACCCGGCGAAGGTCTCGGACCCTGGGCTCCAACACCACAGAGAGCAGGGGGCTGCGCGTCAGGAATGAGGGGCACCGGCAGGGCTGGGCTGGCAGGGGCTGCGCGTCGGGAGTGAGGGGCACCGGCAGGGCTGGGCTGGCAGGGGCTGCGGGTCGGGAGTGAGGGGCACCGGCAGAGCTACAGGGGGCAGGTCTGGGCTAGCAGGGGCTGCGGGTCGGGAGTGAGGGGCACCGGCAGAGCTGGGCTGTCAGGGGCTGCAGGTCGGGAGTGAGGGGCACCGGCAGAGCTGGGGGGGGCAGGTCTGGGCTGGCAGGGGCTGCGGGTCGGGAGTGAGGGGCACCGGCAGGGCTGGGCTGTCAGGGGCTGCAGGTCGGGAGTCTGGGGCACCGGCAGAGCTGGGGGGGCAGGTCTGGGCTGGCAGGGGCTGCGGGTCGGGAGTGAGGGGCACCAGCAGAGCTGGGGGGGCAGGGCTAGCAGGGGCTGCAGGTCGGGAGTGAGGGGCACCGGCAGAGCTGGGGGGGGCAGGGCTGGGCTGTCAGGGGCTGCAGGTCGGGAGTGAGGGGCACCGGCAGAGCTGGGCTAGCAGGGGCTGCGGGTCGGGAGTGAGGGGCACCGGCAGGGCTGGGCTGGCAGGGGCTGCGGGTCGGGAGTGAGGGGCACCGACAGAGCTGGGGGGGGGCAGGGCCGGGCTGGCAGGGGCTGCGGGTCGGGAGTGAGGGGCACCGGCAGAGCTCGCGGGGGCAGGTCTGGGCTAGCAGGGGCTGCGGGTCGGGAGTGAGGGGCACCGGCAGGGCTGGGCTGTCAGGGGCTGCAGGTCGGGAGTGAGGGGCACCGGCAGAGCTGGGGGGGGCAGGTCTGGGCTGGCAGGGGCTGCGGGTCGGGAGTGAGGGGCACCAGCAGAGCTGGGGGGGCAGGGCTAGCAGGGGCTGCAGGTCGGGAGTGAGGGGCACCGGCAGAGCTGGGGGGGGCAGGGCTGGGCTGTCAGGGGCTGCAGGTCGGGAGTGAGGGGCACCGGCAGAGCTGGGCTAGCAGGGGCTGCGGGTCGGGAGTGAGGGGCACCGGCAGGGCTGGGGGGGGCAGAGGCTGCAGGTCGGGAGTGAGGGGCACCGGCAGGGCTGGGCTAGCAGGGGCTGCGCGTCGGGAGTGAGGGGCACCGGGAGAGGTCGGGGGGGCTGGGGCTGTTTCTATATTTGCAGGGCTGAGTTTCCGGCCTTCTCGGCACTGCTCTGTGGTTTGGGGCAGGCGGGGGGGCGGGTCCATTGGGCGCGGTCTCGAATAGGCGGCGTCATGGAAAAGTCCAGAGCGGGGGGCGGGGGAGGGGTTGTGTCCTCTGGGGGGGCTGTGATTGGGATGGGGGGGCACGGTCGGGATGTTGCCTGTTGTGGGGGGCAGGGGGGTGGCTGGGGGTGGCTCATGCACCAGCCAGTGTCTCGGGGTGGGGGGGGGTTGGGGCTCATTGAACCGGTGGATCCCAGGGCACCATGTGCCCAAACCCAGACACTGGGGGACAAACACCCCCACACCATGGCCCCCTCCCCACCATCCCAATCCTCTCCCCCAGAGCCCCTCCATCCCCTCCCCCACCCATCCCCTGCAGCCCCCCCCCCTCGGGTGCCTGCAAACCAGGGCCCTGAAAATAGCAGAAGTCGCAGCTCAGCCACATCCTGGCGCCTCTCGGGGAGGGGGGGGGGGCTCCTCCCCCCAGGGGCCACTTGTACCCATATAAGGGCATAAGCCCCATCCCACTGCTCAGGGACCCCTGCAGGACACATCCTGGGGCTCAGGACTCCTGGGTTCTAGCCCAGCTCTGGGAGGGGAGTGGGGTGTAGTGGTTAGAGCAGGGGGGGGCTGGGAGCCAGGACTCCTGGGTTCTCTCCCCAGTTCAGGGAGGGGAGTGGGGGCCGGTGGGTCAGAGCAGGGGGGCTGGGGGCCGGGACACCTGGGTTCTCTCCCCAGCTCTGGGAAGGGAGTGGGGGCTGGTGGGTCAGAGCAGGGGTCGCTGGGAGCCAGGACACCTGGGTTCATCCCACTGCCGGGGGCCCCCCAAATCTGCCCCACCCTCCTCCACCGGCTGAAAAGCCCTTTATCTCCGGGAAGCCGTCCGACTTTCAGGGTGGGAGCCACTTCCTGTCCCAAAGCCCCTGACACAACTTCCTGTCTCATGTGCGCCTCAGATCACACGGCCCAACCCCAGGGTTAACCACCCCCCCGCCCCCACCCTGACTCTCTAGGCTGAGCTCACACAAGCTACCCCCCAGCACTGAGATGCAGCCAGCTCTGGGGCAGAGGACCCCCCCATGCCAACCCCCTCCCTCAGCCATGGTTCAGTTCCCCCAGCTCCAGCAACCCGGCACCTCCCACCCCCAGAGACAGAAGGAGGAAGCAGGGCCTGGGGGTCAGGCTGGTGGGGGAAGGGAAGCCACCCACCTACACCTGTGGGGCTCCACCCACCCCCCCAGCTCTGCCGGTGCCCCTCACTCCTGACCTGCAACCCCTGCCAGCCCAGCCCTGCCCCCCACAGCTCTGCTGGTGCCCCTCACTCCCGACCCGCAGCCCCTGCTAGCCCAGCCCTGCCCCCCCCCAGCTCTGCTGGTGCCCCTCACTCCCGACCCACAGCCCCTGCCAGCTCAGCCCTGCCCCCCCCCAGCTCTGCCGGTGCCCCTCACTCCTGACCTGCAGCCCCTGCCAGCCCAGCCCTGCCCCCCCCCAGCTCTGCCGGTGCCCCTCACTCCCGACCCGCAGCCCCTGCCCCCGCCCTTCCACAAAACGTTATGAATTTTCCATTCACACTTGCACCAGATGCGCCCTAACCACTAAAATTAAGGTCACGGCGTTAGCCGAGTGTGCGGGGGAGGGAACGGCAGGGCCTGGTGGCAGGTGGGGGGCAGGGAGCCAGGAGGGGTTGAGGGGGATGGGGGGACTGGGAGCTAGTGGGGGGGGGCAGGTGCCTTTTCTACTGTCCCCCACCCCAGCTCCACTGTGCTCACCCAGAGGCCTGAGCTGGGCCAGGCCGGGTGTTGGGGGCGGGGGGGCCGTCAGGGTACTTGGCTGCCTATGGGGGGTGGGGGAGTCACTGTGTGGCCCCCCTTTGCCGAGCGCCCCACAGTCCCAGCTCTTAGCACATGATGGGGGCCACAAAGGAGACTGGCCACAGCAAACCCCCTCCCCCCATGTCCCAGGACAGCCCTCAATCCCCTGACCCCCTCTGCCCCTGGGGAGAGAACCCAGGAGTCCTGGCTCTCAGCTCCCCCTGCTCTCACCCACCAGACCCCACTCCTGGCTGGACTGGCAGGGGCTGCAGGTCGGGAGTGAGGGGCACCGGCAGAGCTGGGGGGGGCAGGGCTGGGCTGGCAGGGGCTGCGGGTCAGGAGTGAGGGGCACCGGCAGAGCTTGGGGGGGGCAGGGCTGGGCTGGCTGGGGCTGCGGGTCAGGAGTGAGGGGCACCGGCAGAGCTGGGGGGGGCAGGGCTGGGCTGGCAGGGGGCTGCGGGTCGGGAGTGAGGGGCACCGGCAGAGCTTGGGGGGCAGGGCTGGACTGGCAGGGGCTGCGGGTCAGGAGTGAGGGGCACCGGCAGAGCTGGGGGGGGCAGGGCTGGCAGGGGCTGCAGGTCGGGAGTGAGGGGCACCGGCAAAGCTGGGAGCGGGGGCAGGGCTGGACTGGCAGGGGCTGCGGGTCAGGAGTGAGGGGCACCGGCAGAGCTGGGGGGGGGGGGCAGGGCGGGGTTAGCAGGGGCTGCGGGTCGGGAGTGAGGGGCACCAGCAGAGCTACCGAAGCCAACTCTCACCCCCGGCCTTTAACGGGCCTGGAGGAGACGGGGGCTGGGGGGGATTGTTCCCCTTCCTGGGCCGAGATCCCCTTCCTGCCACCATGCAGGCCTGGGACCGTTAACCCCGTGCGGCCAGGGGCTGAAGCTATGCACGGAGCTGGGAGGGGGCTAGAATTTCCGCTGTCAGGCCCCACTTCGAGCCAGGGCCCCCCACTTCCTGTGGTTTCGGGGGGGGGGGGGGGAAGGGCGGCTGATCACATGACTAGTGTGGGCCGGGGGAGGGGCGCATAGTGGGAGGGCCTCAGGTCAACCATAAAAAGCCCCAGCGCCGGCTCCTCGCTCTCTCTCCTCTGCAGGTTGCTGACTGGAGCCCCCACACCCCACACCCCCGCCACGGACACAGGTGAGTTTCTCACACTACGGCAACGCAGGACTCCTGGGTTCTCTCCCTGGCTCTGGGAGGGGAGTGGGGTCTAGTGGTTAGAGCAGGGGGGGCTGGGAGCCAGGACTCCTGGGTTCTCTCCCCGGCTCTGGGAGGGGAGTGGGGTCTAGTGGTTAGAGCAGGGGGGGCTGGGAGCCAGGACTCCTGGGTTCTCTCCCCAGCTCTGGGAGGGGAGTGGTGTCTAGTGGTTAGAGCAGGGGGGGGCTGGGAGCCAGGACTCCTGGGTTCTCTCCCCGGCTCTGGGAGGGGAGTGGGGTCTAGTGGTTAGAGCAGGGGGGGCTGGGAGCCAGGACTCCTGGGTTCTCTCTCTCTGTGCCTCAGTGTCCCCAGTTCTGGAGCTGGGGGGTGGGGTCGCTGTGCTGTCTGGTGCCTGCTGTGCCCCCCCAGGAGGGGAAGTTTCAAACCCGCGCAGCGGTTTATGCAACAGCAAAATGGCGCCTGATCCCTCTTCCACCCCGGCGGGGGGGCGCGGGGGAGGGCGAGATCCTTCCTGGGCCCCGATTCTGGGGCACAGGGATGCCGAGTGCCAGAGCACCTGCCTCTCGGGTCCCCCGTGCTGCTTCCCCCCTCCACCTGCCTCTTCCTCTTGGGGGTCACGCCCCACTCGCTGCAGGGGGCAGTAACTGGGTACAGGCTCAGAGCCCCTCTCCTCCCAGCCAAGCAAACAAGGAGCTGGGGGTCTCCCCCCACCAGCTTCTAACATCAGGAAGCACCTCGCTCGCCCCCACACCTGTGAGCTGGATACAGGGCACAGGTAAGAAGGTGGCCTTTGCTCCAGGCTGGGAGCCCGGACTCCTGGGTTCTCTCCTGGCTCTGGGAGGGGACTGGGGGCTGGTGGGTTAGAGCGGGGGGGGCTGGGAGCCCGGACTCCTGGGTTCTCTCCTGGCTCTGGGAGGGGACTGGGGGCTGGTGGGTTAGAGCGGGGGGGGCTGGTGGGTTAGAGCGGGGGGGGCTGGGAGCCCGGACTCCTGGGTTCTCTCCCCCAGGCCGGGAGGGGTGTGAGGTCTAGTGGTTAGAGCAGGGGGGGCTGGGAGCCCGGACTCCTGGGTTCTCTCCCAGCTCTGGGAGGGGAGTGGGGGCTGGTGGTTACTAATTATTTCTTGCCTTATTTGCCAACTATCAAACCGCTGCTCACTGCGCCCATCCTCCTGAGTTAGTTTCCTGGGCTAAAATGCCGTTTCCTGCCCCGGTGACGCTCCATTCTCGGCTCCGTCCGTCTCCCGCAGCCGGTGGCCCTGGAAGGAGCAAGCAGCCGGCTGCCCACTTAGGAACTGAGCGATTCCCTTTGCCAGGATCGGCCACGGCCTAGGAAACGCTACGGCGCCGCTTCTCGTTTGCTGTCAGGGCTTTCCACTAATCAGCCCCTTCACAACGATTCGTTTGCAGTCCAGAAAATCCTTTTTGCAGCTAGAAACTAACATTAGTAATTGGTCAGAACTGCGTAATTATTAGTCTCTTAATAAGCATAGTAGGTAGTAATTAATCACCATTTTCTAATGAGTAATTCAATCAAGACCCTGAGGTCTGGGCACGTCAATCTTTCCGCGCCAGCTAACGAGCAGCAGATCCCCTTAGAGATCACGAGGAGTCGTTTGATAATTGGCAATGGGGTGCGGCTGCGGAAGCAGAGCCCGAGCTTTATTTTAATCGCGTCATTAGAGAATTACTAATTCACTGATCACTGCAACTGTTTGCTGTCAAATCAGTCTCAATTCATAAGTGATCGTTAGCTCATAACCATCACCACACGAGTCATCATTTTGTTGCTAATTATACCGAACTACAGCTCTGGGAGGGGAGTGGGGTCCAGTGCTTAGAGCAGGGGAGGGGGGGCTGGGAGCCAGGACTCCTGGGTTCTCTCCCCAGCTCGGGGGAGGGGGAAGAGGGTCTGGTGGCTAAAGCGGGGGGGCTGGGAGCTCGAACACCTGGGTTCTCTCCTGGCTCTGGTAGGAGAATCAGGTCTGGTGGGTTAGAGCAGGGCGGGGGGCTGGGAGCCAGGACTCCTGGGTTCTCTCCCAGCTCTGGGAGGGGAGCGGATCAGAGCGGGCAGCTGGGTGCCCGGATGCCTGAGTTCTGACAATCCGACACAGGGCCCCTGAACCGGCCCCCTCTGCTTGTGGCTCCCTGTTCGTTTACCCAGCCGGGGACCGCAGGCAGCGGGAGCTGAGGGAAGGGCAGGGGAGGGGACGGGGCAGCCGGAGCCTGGCACAGGCAGTGCCCGCCGAGGGACGCCGCCCGAGGACTGGCACCGATACGGACAGTGCACTCCTCCATAAAGTAGAAAGCACTACTAAACCGCCGTGTCCTGTGTAGTGTTTCCTACTTTATGGATGAGTGTACTGTGAGCAACGGGACGAGAGACCGCCGCGCTGCCGGGGCCCCAGGGAACCCAGGAGTCCGGCCCGGAGCTGAGAGGAGCGGGGTAGGAGCAGTAATCCAAGACCCCGGGGGTCTGGGAGGAGAAACGTGGGGAGCGTTGGTGGAAGGGGACGGAGGAGTCCGGGGCTGGTGGCGGGAAGAGGACACAGGCACCTGGGGTCACAGAAGATGCTGGGGGCAGGACCCAGGCATCGGAGAAGAGCAAGGAGCCAAGGGACGCCGGGGTGTCAGAATGGAGGGACCCAGGAGTCCGGGACTTGGGGATGCAAAGCCCCCTGAGACTCCAGCAGATTCAGGAGCAGGACAAATGACGATATCAGGACCCCCAACTCGAGGGCACCCAGGGTCTGCTCGGACCCCGGCCTGGGAGACAGGGGGCGGGTTTCAAATCTTTGCTGGGGCAAACCAGCTATAGAAGGTTGTTATCCGCACAAAGCCGGGGAGGAGGGATCTAGGGACTGTACCTCAGCCGGCATCTGTATTCAAATAAACTGCTGCATTAAAAGCCAAAAACTCATCACCTGCCTCCTCATTCATTCGTCTGGCACGGAGATGCAGCCACCTCTGGGGCGGGGCAGCTGGCAAACAGCCGCATGTAACACTGCAGTAGGATGGCTCACCTGGCACTGAGAGGCAGCCGCCTCTGGGGCAGAGCGGCTAGGGAACAGCCACCTATAACGCCGCACAGGGACGACTCACCTGCAGCTGGGATGCAGCCAGCTCTGGGGTGGGGCAGCAGGGGAACAGCTGCACAGCGATGCCGCAGAGAAGTTGGCAACACAAAGTGGGAGGTAAAATCCACTCTGGGGCTGAGGGCGAGCGAGGGAGGCAGAACAGAAGCCCCTGGTTTGGGGCTGGACCCAGACTCCGGGGCTCAGGGACAGCTTCGGAGGAAATGCTGCAGCTCAGCTTCACTCGGCTCCCTGCCCCACAGCGCCCCCCAGGGCCGCACTGGGGCATGGGGCCAGCCCTGGCTGCCAGGGGAGAGCGCCCCCTACCGAGCCCTGCCCCACAGCACCCCCCAGCGCCGCACTGGGGCATGGGGCCAGCCCTGGCCGCCAGGGGAGAGCGCCCCCTACCGAGCCCTGCCCCACAGCACCCCCCAGCGCCACACTGGGGCATGGGGCCAGCCCTGGCCGCCAGGGGAGAGCGCCCCCTGCTGAGCCTTGCCCCACAGCGCACAAACCATTGCAACCACCCTCCTACCCCACACAGGAGAAGTAGAGCATCGAGGGGCACCGGCAGAGCCCTGTGAGGAAAGGGAGCCCAGGGCTGGGCTGGCTGGGGCTGCGGGTCGGGAGTGAGGGGCACCGGCAGAGCTGGGGGGGGGGGCAGGGCTGGGCCGGCAGGGGCTGCGGGTCGGGAGTGAGGAGCACCGGCAGAGCTGGGGGGGGCTGGGCTGGGCCGGCAGGGGCTGCGGGTCGGGAGTGTGGGGCACCGGCTGGGCTGGGGGGGGCAGGGCTGGGTTGGTAGGGGCTGCGGGTCGGGAGTGAGGGGCACCGGCAGAGCTGGGGGGGGGGGCAGGGCTGGGCAGGCAGGGGCTGCGGGTCGGGCGAGAGGGGCACCGGCAGAGCTGGGGGGGGCAGGGCTCGGCCGGCAGGGGCTGCGGGTCAGGAGTGAGGGGCACCGGCTGGGCTGGGGGAGGCAGGGCTGGGTTGGTAGGGGCTGCGGGTCGGGAGTGAGGGGCACTGGCAGAGCTGGGGGGGGGGCAGGGCTGGGCTGGCAGGGGCTGCGGGTCGGGAGTGAGGGGCACCAGCAGAGCTGGGGGGGGGCAGGGAGGGGCTGGCAGGGGCTGCGGGTCGGGAGTGAGGGGCACCAGCAGAGCTGGGGGGGGGGCAGGGCTGGGCTGGCAGGTGCTGCGGGTCGGGAGTGAGGGGCACCAGCAGAGCTGGGGGGGGGGCAGGGCTGGGCTGGCAGGGGCTGCGGGTCGGGAGTGAGGGGCACCAGCAGAGCTGGGGGGGGGGGGGGTAAATGAAATGAGACTTTCCAGGCTGTACCAAAACGTGGGGAGACAGGGCTGGACTTGGTACATCCCGGTCCCGCTGCCAAGGGCAGTGCTGCCCTCTTGTGGCCGTTGCCGATACGGCAGCAGCAGGTTCCGGAGCCCCCTGGACCCTGCCTGTCCCTCCATAAAGGGGTTCACTGGAGTGACCCCCCCCGGGCCCCAAGCCCCCCCCAGGCCCGTGTTACGCAGGGATCCCTCCTCGGCTCGTTCCTCCCCCCGTCCCTGCCCGCCGCTGGGGGTGGGGGGAGGTTTGGGGGGCCCCGCCGCCCCCCCCCGAACGACGCAGGCACCCGCGGAAAGGGAGGGGGCGCAGGCTCTGCTTTTCGTCGTTTATTTCACAGAAAAGTCTCCTTGCTGTACAGATTAAAAAAAAAAATCCAACGCTTTTAAGAAACGTGAAGAAAATTCTCTGCCCCGCCCCCACCCCACCCCCAAATCTGCCCTTCGATTTAGGGTTTCTCAGCCGGCTCGCCCCCCACAAACCGTGGGGCCCGCGGCCCGGCCACTCCCGCTCCAAAACCGCCATGGTCTGGGCTCTGCTGACAGTGCCCCCAAACAGCCCCGCCCAAGAGTCCCTTTATTGGGGGGTCCAGTGAACCCCAACTCCGCCCCCTCCACGCATGAGAAGAGGTGCCCCAAATTTAACTGAAAGCACATACGCTCCCCTAAATCAGAGTCTCATTTTGGGGGTGGCTCCTGAGAGGGCAGATTATGCCCTTGAACTCGGGGTGCTGCTGCTAACAAATATCGATAGCTGGAACCCCCAGTGAGCCCAAAGAGGCGCCCCCCCCCCCACATTTTAATGGCAGGGAGAACGCAAATCACTTCCTCACCCCCTCAGAGTAATTGGGGGGGCTGGGCAGGGGGATATGGGCCTGGACATTTGGGGTGTGAGCAATGAGAGCTCCTGGCGCTGCTGCCAGTGAAAGGGGAGGAATCTACCCCCTAAAATTTGGGGGGGGGCGGCCAGAGAGGGTGAGCTAAACCCGAGATTTGGGGGGATTCACCCCCTGAAAATTGGGGGTGCTCCAAAGAGGGGCGATGCACCTCAGAAATGCCACGCGGGTCTCGCCAGCTCCCTGCCCCCCGACTGAGAAACACTAAATCAAGCCGGCTTTTTCCGCACCCCACCCCAAAATCCCACCCCCACCCCACCCCCTTTTTTTGTGTTTTCCTCTTGAACCATTTTTTGTCTAAATCAACCCAACTCCCCCCCACCCCCCCACTTGTCTCAAAACACAGAAGTTTTGTCGGGTTTTTTTATCGGTAAAACTCACAGAAGAGAAAAAACTGAAACGCTCACATGGGAAAAAACGAGAGTCGAGTCACAAGGGGGCGGGGCCCCGGCAGCCGAGGGGGCGGGACGTAGCCGCCGGCCAATGGGGGAGGGGGAGGAGCCAATGGAAACGGAGGAGGCTGCTGCCGGAGCCCCTGCTAGGGGGCGCTGCTGCTGGAGGCTGGGCGGAGCCCCGCGGGCTACGGCGACCTGGGAAGAAGAGAAGAGGGGGAGGGGTTACGGGGCTACAGGGAGAAGTCTGCCCCCTGGTGGAGAAAGGGGGGAACGCAGACCCCAATGGCTCAACCCCACGGGCCCATCTATGCCAGTATCCCGCCTCCTCCCTGCCCCTCCAGATCAGCCTCATGAGCCCATTTACCCCCATCCACCCCCCAGATCAGCCCCACAGGCCCACGTATCCCGGTATCCCACCCTGTCCTGCACCCCCCGCCCCTCGGCCCACGTACGCCAGTACCCCACCCACTCCCAGATCAGCCCCATGGGCCCATCTACCCCGGGATCCTGCCCCCTCCTGGCTGCTCCAGATCAGCCCCATGGGCCCATCTACCCCAGGATCCTGCCCCCTCCTGGCTGCCCCAGATCAGCCCCATGGGCCCATCTACCCCGGGATCCTACCTCCTCCTGGCTGCCCCAGATCAGCCCCATGGGCCCATCTACCCCGGGATCCTGCCCCCTCCTGGCTGCCCCAGATCAGCCCCATGGGCCCAACTACCTCGGGATCCTGCCCCCTCCTGGCTGCCCCAGATCAGCCCCATGGGCCCATCTACCCCGGGATCCTGCCCTCTCCTGGCTGCCCCAGATCAGCCCCATGGGCCCATCTACCCCGGGATCCTGCCCCCTCCTGGCTGCCCCAGATCAGCCCCATGGGCCCAACTACCTCGGGATCCTGCCCCCTCCTGGCTGCCCCAGATCAGCCCCATGGGCCCATCTACCCCGGGATCCTGCCCCCTCCTGGCTGCCCCAGATCAGCCCCATGGGCCCATCTACCCCGGGATCCTGCCCCCTCCTGGCTGCCCCAGATCAGCCCCATGGGCCCATCTACCCCGGGATCCTGCCCCCTCCTGGCTGCCCCAGATCAGCCCCATGGGCCCATCTACCCCGGGATCCTGCCCCCTCCTGGCTGCCCCAGATCAGCCCCATGGGCCCATCTACCCCGGGATCCTGCCCCCTCCTGGCTGCTCCAGATCAGCCCCATGGGCCCATCTACCCCGGGATCCTGCCCCCTCCTGGCTGCCCCAGATCAGCCCCATGGGCCCATCTACCCCGGGATCCTGCCCCCTCCTGGCTGCTCCAGATCAGCCCCATGGGCCCATCTACCCCGGGATCCTACCTCCTCCTGGCTGCCCCAGATCAGCCCCATGGGCCCATCTACCCCGGGATCCTGCCCCCTCCTGGCTGCCCCAGATCAGCCCCATGGGCCCATCTACCCCGGGATCCTGCCCCCTCCTGGCTGCTCCAGATCAGCCCCATGGGCCCATCTACCCCGGGATCCTGCCCCCTCCTGGCTGCTCCAGATCAGCCCCATGGGCCCATCTACCCCAGGATCCTGCCCCCTCCTGGCTGCCCCAGATCAGCCCCATGGGCCCAGCTACCCCGGGATCCTGCCCCCTCCTGGCTGCTCCAGATCAGCCCCATGGGCCCATCTACCCCGGGATCCTGCCCCCTCCTGGCTGCTCCAGATCAGCCCCATGGGCCCATCTACCCCAGGATCCTGCCCCCTCCTGGCTGCCCCAGATCAGCCCCATGGGCCCATCTACCCCGGGATCCTGCCCCCTCCTGGCTGCTCCAGATCAGCCCCATGGGCCCATCTACCCCGGGATCCTACCTCCTCCTGGCTGCCCCAGATCAGCCCCATGGGCCCATCTACCCTGGGATCCTGCCCCCTCCTGGCTGCCCCAGATCAGCCCCATGGGCCCATCTACCCTGGGATCCTGCCCCCTCCTGGCTGCTCCAGATCAGCCCCATGGGCCCATCTACCCCGGGATCCTGCCCCCTCCTGGCTGCTCCAGATCAGCCCCATGGGCCCATCTACCCCGGGATCCTACCTCCTCCTGGCTGCCCCAGATCAGCCCCATGGGCCCATCTACCCTGGGATCCTGCCCCCTCCTGGCTGCCCCAGATCAGCCCCATGGGCCCATCTACCCCAGGATCCTGCCCCCTCCTGGCTGCCCCAGATCAGCCCCATAGGGCCCATCTACCCTGGGATCCTGCCCCCTCAGCAGCCCCACAGGCCCATCTACCCTGGTATCCTGCCCTCTCCCGGCCCCCCCAGCCCCGTCTCAGCCCCCTCGTACCGGGACGCTCGGCGACGGGCAGCGTGGGGGGGGCTGGGCGTTTCCCGCCTGCGCTTGCGACCTGGGGAGCGGCTGTTGGTTCCTCGGCTCCTCTGGGAGGGTTTGTCACTGGGGGGGGGGGGGCGCCGGGTAAGGGGAGGGTCAGTGGGGCCCCCAGATCTGACCCACAGGCCCCCCCAACCCTCCCAGCCTGCCCCCTCCCCTGCTCCTCAGTCCCCCCACCCCTCGCCCTTCCCTCCTAGTCCCCCACCCCCCCCCGAGCTGGTCCCTGGGGGGCTCCGGCAGACACCTACCTGTGCCGGTCCCGCTGGGCCAGGGGGGGCTCCGGGGGGGAGGGCCGGCGCCGCTCGGCCGGGGAATAGCTGAGAGAGCGCGAGTCGCGCAGGGAGTCGATCGGCTTCCGGGGGCTCCGGGAGCTGTGGGGGGGAAGGGGGGACAGCAGGTGAGACACCCTTAGACAGACCCAGAGGAAGCCACAGGAAAATAGGGACCCAGGTGTCCATCCGCGCAATACCCAACCCCTAGGAGAACGGGGACCCAGGCGTCCGGACCAGCAGCACCTGCCCACCCCCGCAACACAGGTCTGCACTAGCCCGCCCCCACCAGGAGAACGGGGACCCAGGCGTCCGGACCAGCAGCACCTGCCCACCCCCGCAACACAGGTCTGCGCTAGCCCGCCCCCACCAGGAGAACGGGGACCCAGGCGTCCGGGCCAAGGCCCCACACTTACCGCCTCTGCTCGGGCGAGGGCTTCTTGGGAGCCGCCTTGGGCTGCGGCTGGGGCCCCGGCTTGGGGGAGGAGGAGGACGAGGAGGAGGAGGAAGAAGAGGACGACGAGGAGGACGAGGACGAGGAGGAGGAAGACGAGGAAGACGACGAGGAGGACGACGACGACGAGCTGCTGCTGGAGCTGCTGGAGCTGCGGGAACGGCGTTTCCGCTTGGCCACCTCCAGGGGGCGCCCCTCACGGGCCAGCTCCTTCGGCACCGGGCTCGGGGGCCTGCGGACGGGGGGAGCGTGAGAAACCGGGGCAGGGGGGCGCCAGGCTGGGACGGAAGGGATGGGGGTGGGGAGCTGGGCGGGGGGCACCGAGCCGTGGGGGACTCACTCTTTCTTCGCCGTCTCCTGGTCGGGCCCCTTGCTGGCCGGGGAGTCGTGGCTGGACTCTGAGGAGCTGGAGCTGGAGCTGGAGTCGGAGGAGGAGGACGAGGAGGAGGACGAGGACGAGGAGGACGAGGACGAGGAGGTGGACGAGCTCCTCTTCTCTTTGGACGGGGTGCGGGGGGCCACCGGCAGCAGCACCAGCGCCTTGGGGGCTCCGCTCCGGGCTTTGTCTGGCAGCTCCCCAGGCACCTCCGGGGCTGGCGGCTCTGACTTGACCTTGGGCCCTTCCCTGTCTTCCTCCTTGGGGGGCAGCAGCGGGAGCGGGCCGGGCAGGGGGCTGGGCACCTTGTGGGAGGCGGAGGAGGAAGAGGACGAGGAGGAAGATCTGACTTTCTCTGGCCCTTTGGCTGGGGGGAGGCGGCCGGCAGGCGGGGAGCCGCCAGGGGCGGCAGGGCAGGAGTTCAGGGTCCAGGCGGGCGCCGGACCCCCGTTCCTCACCGCCCCCAGGGACCCCTCTGGCCGCGGGGACTGGATCTTGGGGGCAGGGGAATGGGCTTTCCTGGCTTTCGGGGAGGCCTCGTCCGGCGCCGGCGGGGAGCGGGACGGGCTGCGCCGGATGGGCACCGCCGCCACGGGCGACGTCTTCTCAGCTCTGCCTGGTGCTGCCTTGTCAGCCGCTCCCACTTTGGGGTATTTCTCCAGCACCGGCGGGGAGCGGGACCTCCTCCCGGCGCGTTTTGGCGAGCCAGAGCCCGAGCGGGTCCTGGCCGGCGACGCCTTCGAGCGGCCGTGGTAGGAAGAGGCCGGGGTGCGGGAGACGTCCAGTTTCGGTGGGGAGCGGGAGCGGGGCTGGCGGGAGCCGCGGCGCCGGGGGGAGGACCCCGCTCGGGCTCGGCGGGGCGGCGTGCGGGATCTGCTGCGACGGGGTGAGGACGGCGAGCGGTCCCGGCGGCGGGAGAATCGCGAGGTGGATCTCGAGCGGCTCCTGCCGGGCGACGAGATGGATCGGTCTCTCCGCAGGGAGCTTCTGGATTTGCCTCGTCTGGAGATGGACCGGGACCGGGTTCTCCTGGGCGACGACCCGGATCTTCCTCGCCGCAGGGAAGATCTCCACTTCCCCCTTCTGGAGGGAGAGCTGGACCGGCCACGCCTCGTCGGGCCCTTGGGTCTCTCTGGAGACGACCCAGAGCGGCTGCTTCTGGGAGACGCTCCCAGCTTCTCTCGAGGTCTCGGGGATGAGCCGGACCTGCCACGCCTTGGAGTGGATCTGGATTTCTCTCGAAGTCTTAGGGACGAGCCGGATAGGCTGTACCTTGCGGGAGATCTGGATTTCTCTCTAGATCTCAGAAATGAGCCGGAACTGCCATACCTAGCAGGAGATCGGGATTTCTCTCGAGGCCTGGGGGATGAGCCAGACCTGCTGCGCCTGGGGGGCGAGCGGGACTTCTCTCGCGGCCTCGGGGGCGAGCGGGACTTCTCTCGCGGCCTCGGGGGCGAGCGGGACTTCTCTCGCGGCCTCGGGGGCGAGCGGGACTTCTCTCGCGGCCTCGGGGGCGAGCGGGACTTCTCTCGCGGCCTCGGGGGCGAGCGGGACTTCTCTCGCGGCCTCGGGGGCGAGCGGGACTTCTCTCGCGGCCTCGGGGGCGAGCGGGACTTCTCTCGCGGCCTCGGGGGCGAGCGGGACTTCTCTCGCGGCCTCGGGGGCGAGCGGGACTTCTCTCGCGGCCTCGGGGGCGAGCGGGACTTCTCTCGCGGCCTCGGGGGCGAGCGGGACTTCTCTCGCGGCCTCGGGGGCGAGCGGGACTTCTCTCGCGGCCTCGGGGGCGAGCGGGACTTCTCTCGCGGCCTCGGGGGCGAGCGGGACTTCTCTCGCGGCCTGGGGGGCGAGCGGGACTTCTCTCGCGGCCTGGGGGGGCGAGCGGGACTTCTCTCGCGGCCTGGGGGGCGAGCGGGACTTCTCTCGCGGCCTGGGGGGCGAGCGGGACTTCTCTCGCGGCCTGGGGGGCGAGCGGGACTTCTCTCGCGGCCTGGGGGCGAGCGGGACTTCTCTCGCGGCCTGGGGGGCGAGCGGGACTTCTCTCGCGGCCTGGGGGGCGAGCGGGACTTCTCTCGCGGCCTGGGGGGCGAGCGGGACTTCTCTCGCGGCCTGGGGGGCGAGCGGGACTTCTCTCGCGGCCTGGGGGGCGAGCGGGACTTCTCTCGCGGCCTGGGGGGCGAGCGGGACTTCTCTCGCGGCCTGGGGGGCGAGCGGGACTTCTCTCGCGGCCTGGGGGGCGAGCGGGACTTCTCTCGCGGCCTGGGGGGCGAGCGGGACTTCTCTCGCGGCCTGGGAGGCGATCGGGATATTTCTGCCCGTTCTGGAGAAGACTCCAAGCTGCTCGGAGGTGTTCTGGATTTCTCTCTGATACCAGGGGATGACCCCAATCTGCTTCTTCTTGGGGACGTTCCATAATTGTCTTTTGCCTCAGGAGACATCGGCTTGACCTGACCTGCTAAAATCCTCACTAGCTCTGTAGCTTCTGGAGAAACCCCAGGCCTGTTGTGTTTTGAAACTGCTCCAAGTTTGCTTCCTGACCCTGGAGAGGATCCGGATCGGCTGTGTCTTGGGGGCGAACTGGATTTCCCTTTCAATGTCAACAATGATCCAGATCCGCTCAGTGAGGGAGGCGATCTGGATTTTGCTTGCTCTACAGAGGCCCCTCTTATCGATGGTGATGGGGATTTCTTTTTCACTTCTGGAGACGATCCGGATCGGCTTTGCCATGGCTGGGGAGATCTGGATTTTTCTTTCACCACTGGAGAGGCACCAGGCTTAACACATCTTGGAGGTGATCTGGATTTCTTTTTTGGTTCTGGAGGGGATCCTGCTTGGCTTTGTCTTGGGAGTGGGGAGCTAGATTTATCATTTAGTTCCGGAGAGGATCCAGACCTGCCTCTCGCAGGCGGCGATCTGGATTTCTTCATCAGTTCTGGAGAGGCTCCAGACTGGCTGCATCTTGGAGGTAAACTTGATTTCTCTTCCACCACTGGAGAAGACCCAGCACCACTGTGTCTTGGAGAGGTCTTAGACAGCTTCTTCAGTTCTGGAGAGGATCCAGATCTGCTTCTCACTGCAGGAGATCTGGATTTCCCTTCCACGGCTGGTGAAGATCCAAGCCCACTTTGCCTTGGAGGAGAACTGGATTTCTTCTTCAACCCAGGAGAGGAGCCAGACCTGCCTCTCGCAGGAGGGGATATGGATTTCTCTCTCTGTTCTGGAGAGGATCCAGATCTGCTTCGTCTCAGTGGTGATCTCAGTTTCTCTCTCACAGCTGGAGATGATCCAGATTTGCTCTGTTTCAGGGGTGATCTAGATTTCTCTCTCATCGCTGGAGATGATCCAGATCTGCTTCGTCTTGGGGGTGATATGGATTTCTCTCGCACCGCTGGAGATGATCCAGATCTGCTTCGTCTGGGGGGTGATCTAGATTTCTCTCGCACCGCTGGAGATGATCCAGATCTGCTTCGTCTCGGGGGCGATCTAGATTTCTCTCTCAATGCTGGAGACGACCCAGATCGGCCTCTCACAAGTGGTGATCTGGATTTCTTCTTCGCCACTGAAGAGGACCCAGAACTGCTTCGTCTCGGGGGCGATCTAGATTTCTTCTTCAACACTGGCGAGGAGCTAGACCTGCTTCGTCTCGGGGGCGATCTAGATTTCTTCTTCAACACTGGCGAGGACCTAGACCTGCTTCGTCTTGGCGGTGATCTGGATTTCTTTCTCGCCAGTGGAGAAGATCCAGACCTCCTTCGTCTTGGGGGCGATCTGGATTTTTTCTTCACTTCTGGAGACGATCCAGACCGGCTTCTTCTAGGCGGTGATCTGGATTTCTTTTTGAGTGCCGGAGACAATCCAGACCTCCTCCTCCTCCTTCTGGATGGCGTTCTGGATTTCTTTTTCAGCGCTGGAGATGACCCTGACCGGCTCCTCCGAGGGGATGATCTGGATTTCTTTTTTGGCCGAGGGGATGAGCCAGAGCGGCTCCTCCAGGGCGATGATCTGGATTTCTTCTGTAGCCGAGGGGATGATGTGGAGCGGCTGCGTCTTGACACTTTCCTGGATTTCTTCTTCACGTCTGGCGACGAGTCAGACAGGCTCCTTCGCAGGGGCAGCCTGGATTTTTTCCTCCGCTCGGCCGACGACCCAGAGCGGCTCCTCCTGGCTGAAATCAGTGATTTCTCCCGCCTGGGAGAGGACCCTGACCTGCCTCGCCTGGGCGGGGTTCTAGACCGGGACCTGCCTCGCCTGGGCGGGGTTCTAGACCGGGACCTGCCTCGCCGGGGCGGGGTTCTAGACCGGGACCTGCCTCGCCGGGGCGGGGTTCTAGACCGGGACCTGCCTCGCCGGGGCGGGGTTCTAGACCGGGACCTGCCTCGCCGGGGCGGGGTTCTAGACCGGGACCTGCCTCGCCGGGGCGGGGTTCTAGACCGGCCCCGCCTTGCCGTGTTTCGGCTCCTAGACCAGCCAGGCCTCTGGGGTGTCCTGGAGCGGGACCACCCTCGCCGTTGAGGGCTGCGAGATCTCCCCCTCCTCTGGGGCGTACGGGATTTGCCCCACCTGGGCGGAGTGCGGGAACGGGACCGTCCCCACCTCTGGGGGCTCCGGGACCTGCCTCTCCACTGGGGGCTCCGGGATCGGGACCGGCCCCGCCTTGGTGGCGTGCGGGAACGGGCCCCCCGGCGGGGTGGGGTGCGGGAACGGCCTCCCCGGCGGGGCGGGGTGCGGGAGCGCTCCCTGCGGGAAGGGGGCGTCCGGGACCGGGACTTGGCGTCTCTCTTGGAGAGGGAGCGGGTCTTGGCGCTCTTTGCCGGGGTGCCGGAGCGCTCACGCCGGGACGAGGGCTTGGGGGCTGCCTTGGCAGGCTGGGAGGGCTCCGGGGAAGAACTGGAGCGGTCCCGGCGCTGGGAGCCCCTCGATTTCTCCTGCCTGCTCGGGGCCGGCTTCTCCCGCTCGGGGGAAGAGGAAGACGAGTCTTCGTCGCTCTCGGAGCCCGAGCGGGACGGCCGGCCCTTCCGGGTGGCGGCCGGTGCCGAGGGGGCAGCCGCTAGGGATGGGCTCTTGGGGCGATCAGCCACTGGCTTTTTGGGGGGAGGGGAGGAGGAGCGGGGGGACTTGGTCTCCTTGGAGGGGGGGCGCTTGTGGCCGGACGAGGCCCTCTCTCGGGCCGGCTCGGGGGACAGGGAGCGGCGTTGAGGGCGGGGCTCACGCTCCGAGGACGGGGCGGGGGGGGATTTGCGCTCTGGCTGCCGGGGCCGATCCTTGTCCTTCTGCTTCCCCTCGGAGACGGGCGACGGGGAGGAGGAACGCTGGCGGGGGGAGCGCCGAGACGACCGCTTCTGGGGGCGGGGGAGAGAGAGAGAGAGAGAGCTGCT
This sequence comes from Mauremys mutica, assembly GCF_020497125.1. Taxonomy (NCBI): domain Eukaryota; kingdom Metazoa; phylum Chordata; order Testudines; family Geoemydidae; genus Mauremys; species Mauremys mutica. Next base: position 155,553,460 of record NC_059075.1, read on the forward strand.
ACGGCATGGACTTCAACCCACGCCCCAGCCCCCTGCTCCGACCCACCGGCCCCCACTCCCCTCCCAGAGCCGGGAGAGAACCCAGGAGTCCTGGCTCCCAGCCCCCCTGCTCCGACCCACCGGCCCCCACTCCCCTCCCAGAGCCGGGAGAGAACCCAGGAGTCCTGGCTCCCAGCCCCCCTGCTCCGACCCACCGGCCCCCACTCCCCTCCCAGAGCCGGGAGAGAACCCAGGAGTCCTGGCTCCCAGCCCCCCTGCTCCGACCCACCGGCCCCCACTCCCCTCCCAGAGCCGGGAGAGAACCCAGGAGTCCTGGCTCCCAGCCCCCCTGCTCGAACCCACCAGCCCCCAGTCCCCTCCCAGAGCTGGGAGAGAACCCAGGAGTCCTGGCTCCCAGCCCCCCTGCTCGAACCCACCAGCCCCCATTCCCCTCCCAGAGCTGGGAGAGAACCCAGAGTCCTGGCCCCCAGCCCCCCTGCTCCGACCCACCAGCCCCCACTCCCCTCCCAGAGCCGGGAGAGAACCCAGGAGTCCTGGCTCCCAGCCCCCCCCGCTCTAACCCACTAGTCCCCACTCCCCTCCCAGAGCCGGGAGAGAACCCAGGAGTCCTGGCTCCCAGCCCCCCCCCGCTCTAACCCACTAGTCCCCACTCCCCTCCCAGAGCCGGGAGAGAACCCAGGAGTCCTGGCTCCCAGCCCCCCCCGCTCTAACCCACTAGTCCCCACTCCCCTCCCAGAGCCGGGAGAGAACCCAGGAGTCCTGGCTCCCAGCCCCCCCCACTCTAACCCACTAGTCCCCACTCCCCTCCTAGAGCCGGGAGAGAACCCAGGAGTCCTGGCTCCCAGCCCCCATTCACCTCCCAGAACTGGGATAGAACCCAGGAGTCCTGGCTCCCAGCCCCCCTGCTCTCACCCACTAGCCCCCCTCCCCTCCCAGAGCCGGGAGAGAACCCAGGAGTCCGGGCCCCCAGCCCCCGCCACTCACCTCTGGCTTATCTCGGCTCTCCCGGGGACTGCGGCTCTGCGCGCGCCGGCTGAGCTCGGGGGATGCCGAGCGATCTCTCTTGGGGGCATCCTTGGAGGCGCCCTCGGGGTCGGCTCTCCTGCGCGGCGGCGCTGGGGGGCTCACGCTGGGCCGGGAGGCCCGCTTCTGAGTGGTGACGCTCCGGGACCTGGGGGGGGGGGGGCACAAGAGAGGAGGCTCAGGGGTCCCGGAGAGCAGCAGGACCCCGCCCCCCCCCCCCCCCCGCCGGCGGGGGCCTACCTGCTCCGCGAGCTGTCGGAGGAGGAGGAAGAGTCTGGAGAGGACGAGCGACCTCTTCGGCCCTTCTGGGACGCCGACTCGCTGGTGGATCTGAGAGCAGGCGGGGGGTTAGGGGGCGGGCGGCGGGGGGGGGGGTCAGGAATCCTGGCCGGCGGAGGGGGTAGGGCAGTGTGTGTGGGGGGGATCCTGGCAGTGGGGGAGGAGGGACAGCGTGTGTGCAAGGGGGGGGTAAATCAGGCAGTGTGGGGAGCGCAGGGCAAGGAGGGGGCTGGCTGCTGCGTGGGGGGGGCACAGGCCAGGGAGGTGCAGGGGGGGCGGGTTGCTGCGTGGGGGGGGGGGGCACAGGCCGGGGAGGGGCAGGGGGGGCTGGCTGCTGCGGGGGGGGGGCACAGGCCAGGGAGGTGCAGGGGGGGCGGGTTGCTGCGTGGGGGGGGGGGCGCACAGGCCGGGGAGGTGCAGGGGGGGCTGGCAGCAGCGTGGGGGGGGGCACAGGCGGGGGAGGTGCAGGGGGGGCTGGCTGCTGCGTGGGGGGGGCACCGGCCGGGGAGGGGCGGGGGGGGGCTGGCTGCTGCGTGGGGGGGGCACAGGCCGGGGAGGTGCAGGGGGGCCTGGCAGCAGCGTGGGGGGGCACAGGCCGGGGAGGTGCAGGGGGGGCTGGCAGCAGCGTGGGGGGGGCACAGGCCGGGGAGGGGCAGGGGGGGCTGGCTGCTGCGTGGGGGGGGGCACAGGCCGGGGAGGTGCAGGGGGGGCTGGCAGCAGCGTGGGGGGGGCACAGGCCGGGGAGGGGCAGGGGGGGCTGGCACCGGCGTGGGGGGGGGCACAGGCCGGGGAGGGGAAGGGGGGGCTGGCTGCTGCGTGGGGGGGGCACAGGCCGGGGAGGGGCAGGGGGGGCTGGCTGCTGCGTGGGGGGGGGCACAGGCCGGGGAGGGGCAGGGGGGGCTGGCACCGGCATGGGGGGGGGGGTCGCACACGCTGGGCTCTTACCGCTTCCTCTTCTTCTCCTTGGCTTTGTGTTTGCTCTTCGGACTGGGAGACCTGAGGGGAGGAACAGGGACCCTTGGGAAACGGGAGACCCCCCAGGCCCAGCGCCCCACTGCCCCGCCCCCCACACCCAGCACCCCGCCCCCCACGTCCACCGCCCCACCCCCCACAGCGCCCCCTGCTGGGCGAGGCCGGAGGAGCCGGGAGCTCCCCCCATAGCCAGCGCCCCCCCAGCGCCCCCTGCTGGGCGAGGCCGGGGCTGCCCATCTCACTATGAAACGCCGCCGCCGCCGTCCCTCACCTGTGTTTCCTCTTCTTCGAGTCGGACTCCGACCTGGACAGAGAACACGGAATCTGGGGTCAGCAGAGCCACGTCACCCCACTGCGCGCCAACCCCCCCCAACTAACAGACCCCGGGGCCCATCCCCGCACCCAGGCAGTCCCCTGCCCTGGGGCGGGATTGGAGCCAGCGCCCCCTAGAGGGGAGAAGGCCCCACATCCCATTTCCTCCGAGCCAGCCCCTTACCTGTGTTTCTTCTTCTTAGAGCTCTTTTTCCTCTCCCTGCGAGAGGGGGATCTGCTCTCTGACCTGCGGGGCACACGGCTCCAGTCAAACGCAGCTGGAGGGAATCGGAGAACCCAGGAGTCCGGGCTCCCAGGCCCCCTGCTCTACCCACCGGCCCCCACTCCCCTCCCGGAGCCGGGGAGAGAACCCAGGAGTCCTGGCTCCCAGCCCCCCTGCTCTTCCCACCGGCCCCCACTCCTCTCCCTGAGCCGGGGAGAGAACCCAGGAGTCCTGGCTCCCAGCCCCCCTGCTCTTCCCACCGGCCCCCACTCCCCTCCCAGAGCCGGGGAGAGAACCCAGGAGTCCTGGCTCCCAGCCCCCCCTGCTCTACCCACCGGCCCCCACTCCCCTCCCGGAGTCGGGGAGAGAACCCAGGAGTCCTGGCTCCCAGCCCCCCCTGCTCTAACCCACCAGCCCCCACTCCCCTCCCAGAGCCGGGGAGAGAACCCAGGAGTCCTGGCTCCCAGCCCCCCTGCTCTACCCACCAGCCCCCACTCCCCTCCCAGAGCCGGGGAGAGAACCCAGGAGTCCTGGCTCCCAGCCCCCCTGCTCTTCCCACCGGCCCCCACTTCCCTCCCAGAGCCGGGGAGAGAACCCAGGAGTCCTGGCTCCCAGCCCCCCTGCTCTACCCACCGGCCCCCACTCCCCTCCCAGAGCCGGGGAGAGAACCCAGGAGTCCTGGCTCCCAGCCCCCCCTGCTCTACCCACCAGCCCCCCTCCCCTCCCAGAGCTGGGGAGAGAACCCAGGCGTCCTGGTACTCACCTGCCTCTGTCTTTCTTCTTTTTCTTTTTTTTCTGCTTGGGGGATGGCGAGCGGGAGCTGCTGGACTCACGGACCAGGCTGGGGACAGACAGAGCAGGTGTGAAGGGGTTAATCCCCCCTGGTCCTGGTCCAGCCCCAGCCCCACCCTCACCCCCACCTGAGCCCCTGGTGCCAGGGCAACCGGCCTGGAGCTTGTGCCCCATGGGCAGGGCTGCACCTCAGGCCAGACGGGGGGGAAACGGCCCCCCAGCCCAGCACCGCACACAGCCTGCCCCCCCCAACCCCAACCCGCCCCAGCAGGGGGCAGCACTGTGCCCCCCCCCAACCCCAACCCGCCCCAGCAGGGGGCAGCACTGTGCCCCCCCAACCCCGCCCCGCCCCGGCAGGGGGCGGCTCTGTGCCCCCCCACCCCTTCCCGCCCCGGCAGGGGGCAGGGCTCCCCCCCCCCCCCAGTACCTGTACTGCTTCTGCTGCTCCTGCTGCTTGGCTGCCGCTGCCGCCGCCTCCTTAGCCCTGCGGTTGGGGTCGAACGAGCTCCCGTCGACGTAATTCTCGCTGATGCCAAAAGCCGCCCGCAGCCGCTCGTTCTTCTTCTCGTTGGCCTCGGCCAGCTGGTGGGTCTCTGTGACCCTGGGGAGGCGGAGAGGGGGCGGTGAGGGGCACGACGGACTGCAGGACTGGGGCACCGGCCGGGCTGGGGGGGGAGCCCAGGGCCGGGCTAGTAGGGGGCTGCGGGTCGGGAGTGAGGGGCACCGGCCGGGCTTGGGGGGGCAGGGGCTGCGGGTCAGGAGTGAGGGGCACCGGCAGGGGCTGTGGGTCGGGAATGAGGGGCACCGGCAGGGCTGGGGGGGGGGCAGGGGCTGCGGGTCGGGAGTGAGGGGCAGGGGCTGCGGGTCGGGAGTGAGGGGCACCGGCCGGGCTGCGGGTCGGGAGTGAGGGGCACCGGCCGGGCTGCGGGTCGGGAGTGAGGGGCACCGGCGGGGCTGGGGGGGGGGGCAGGGGCTGCGGGTCGGGAGTGAGGGGCAGGGGCTGCGGGTCGGGAGTGAGGGGCACCGGCCGGGCTGCGGGTCGGGAGTGAGGGGCACCGGCCGGGCTGCGGGTCGGGAGGGAGGGGCACCGGCGGGGCTGGGGGGGGGGGCAGGGGCTGCGGGTCGGGAGTGAGGGGCAGGGGCTGGGGGTCGGGTGTGAGGGGCTGCGGGTGGGGTGTGAGGGGCTGCGGGTCGGGAGTGAGGGGCACCGGCCGGGCTGCGGGTCGGGAGTGAGGGGCAGGGGCTGCGGGTCGGGAGTGGGGGGCAGCGGCAGGGCTGGGGGGCGCAGGGGCTGCGGGTCGGGAGTGAGGGGCAGGGGCTGCGGGTCGGGAGGGAGGGGCAGGGGCTGCGGGTCGGGAGTGAGGGGCAGGGGCTGCGGGTCGGGCGTGAGGGGCAGGGGCTGCGGGTCGGGAGTGAGGGGCACCGGCCGGGCTGCGGGTCGGGAGTGAGGGGCACCGGCCGGGCTGCGGGTCGGGAGTGAGGGGCACCGGCCGGGCTGCGGGTCGGGAGTGAGGGGCACCGGCCGGGCTGCGGGTCGGGAGTGAGGGGCAGGGGCTGCGGGTCGGGAGTGAGGGGCAGCGGCCGGGCCGGGGGGGGCAGGGGCTGCGGGTCGGGAGTGAGGGGCACCGGCAGAGCTGGGGGGGGGCAGGGCTGGGCTAGCAGGGGCTGCGGGTCGGGAGTGAGAGGCACCGGCAGGGGCTGCGGGTCGGGAGTGAGAGGCACCGGCAGGGGCTGCGGGTCAGGAGTGAGGGGCACCGGCCGGGCCGGGGGGGGCAGGGGCTGCGGGTCGGGAGTGAGGGGCACCGGCCGGGCTGCGGGTCGGGAGTGAGGGGCACCGGCCGGGCCGGGGGCAGCGGCTGACACCCGCCAGGCCCGTGCCGCGGGAAGGGAAGGGAAGGGAAGGGGGAGCCCGTCCCCAGCGCCCCCCGGTGAAGCTGGCGGTGCCGGGGCCGTGCCCCACGCGGCTGCCCCCCCTCGGGTACTTACGCCGGCTTCTGCTCCGGCTGCTGCTCCCCCTCCTTGCCCAGCGCCACGTCCTTCTCCAGGAGCATGAGCCGGAAGGTCGCCACCTTCTCCTGGATCTCGCCCTCGGCGTAGCTGGGGAGAGGAGCCAGGCGGGTCGGGGGGCGCGGGGGGAGGCGGGGGGTTCCCGGACGCTGGCTGAGCCAGCGCCCGGCTTTCCCCCCTCCAGCAGCCCCCAAAACAAGTCAGGGGAAATGTGACCCCCCCCCCGGTCTCGGCACCTCCCGGCAGACAGGCAGCAGCACCCCCGGTGTGCCCCCCATGTCCCACCCCCGATGTGCCCCCCAACAACCCCCACGTCCCATCCCCACCCCCCGGTGTGCCCCCCATGTCCCACTCCCGATGTGCCCCCCAACAACCCCCGCGTCCCATCCCCACCCCCCGATGTGCCCCCTCACGCCCCCTGCCTCCCACCCCAGTGTGCCCCCCATGTCCCACCCCCGATGTTTGCCCCCCAACAATCCCTGCGTCCCATCCCCACCCCCCGATGTGCCCCCTGCCTCCCACCCCGATGTGCCCCCCAACAATCCCCGCGTCCCATCCCCACCCCTGATGTTTGCCCCCGATGTCTCACCCCCAATGTGGGCCCCCAACAATCCCCGCGTCCCATCCCTACCCGATGTGCCCCCTGATGCCCACTGCCTCCCACCCCAATGTGCCCCCCACAACTCCCGCGTCCCATCCCCACCCCACGATATGTGCCCCCAACAACCTCCAGACTCCCAATGTGTGCCCCCCACAACCCCCGCCTCCCAGGTGTGCCCCACTCAACCCCCGCCTCCCACCCCCATTGTGTACCCCCCACACATACCCCACCTCCCATGCTGATGTGTGCCCCACACACCCACTGCCCCCCACCCCTGGTGTGCCCCAACAACCCCCGCCTCCCATCCCCACCCCGATGTGCCCCCTGCCACACCCCATGTGTCCCATCTCCGCCCTCAATGTGTCCCCCCCATGGATGCCCCCCCAACACGTGCCACAGTGCAGCCCCCCCCCCCAACGTACCCCTGTTCCTCCATGAGCTCGGCCAGCTCCAGGCATTTCAGCTCCACCTTGCGCTTGCGCTCATGGTCCAGGATCTCCTGGTTGGGCTTCTTGACCAGAGACGACTCCAGCTTCCTGAGCTCCTCCTCCGACTTGTAGTCGGTTCGCTCCTTCTTGTGCCGCACGGCCGAGAGGTTGCGCTGGACGTAGCCGTTGGTGCCGCTGCCCCGGGGAGTGGGGAGCCCTATCCCATTGTACATGGCGCCGCCAGCCTAGCACCGCCCGGGCCTGCAAGACCTGCGGGGAGCCACGCGGCATCAGCCCCCGCCCGCCGCCAGAGCCCGCTCCCCTCCCAGAGAGCCCAGGCCCCCCGACTCCTAGCCCCCACCCCGAACAAGCCACCCAGAAAACCCAGCCCCAACACACGGCTAGATCCAAAGTAGCACGGCACCGAGGGCAGAACTCCGGGGAGGGGCTGGGGGGGCACAGATGAGGGGTGGGGGGCAGGCAGGGGGAAGGGATGTGGCCTAAGAGATGCTCTGGGGCAGGGGGAGCCTGGGGGGAGCAGAGGAAGGAGGAGTTATGGAGCAGAGAGAAGGGGGGGGATAATGGCAGGGGAGAAATCTGTATTTTGAGGGTCACTCCCAGGTGAGGGGCTGGGGCTCCTGCACTGCCTCCACCCCACTGCCTCTCCCCACCCCCAACACCCCCTCCCCATCCATCTCCCCCCACCACAACCCCTCCTCCGCCCCCCCCACCCCAACCCCTCCTCCGCCCCCTCCCCCGGCACAATCCCTCCTCCGCCCCCCACCCACACCCTCCTCCGCCCCCCACCACAACCTACCCCCTCCCCACTCCCTGCCCCCACCCACTACCTACCCCCTCCCCCTTCCCCCCACCATCTCCCACTCGCTCCCCCCTCTGCCCCATCCCTCCACCTACCCCCACCACCCCTCTCTCCTCCGCCCCCTCCCCTTCCCCCCACCACAACCCCTCCTCCACCCCCTCCCCACTCCCTGCCCCCACCCCCCACCACAACCCCTCCCCACTCCCTGCCCCCAGGCACCTCCTACCCCCTCCCCACCCCCCCCACCATCTCCCACTCGCTCCCCCCTCTGCCCCATCCCTCCACCTACCCCCACCACCCCTCCCTCCTCCGCCCCCTCCCCATCCCCCCACCACAACCCCTTCTCTGCCTCCTCCCCACTCCCACCCTCCCGACTCCCCCCACCGACCCCCTCCCCCACCCCAGCCCCCCACCATCTCCCACTCGCTCCCCCCACCCCAGCCGCACCCCCCCTATCCACTCCCTCCTCCGCCCCCTCCCGACTCCCCCCCCACTCGCTCCCCCTTCCCCTGGTGCCCCCCCCGCTCCCCACCTCCAGCCCCTGCCCGCGGCCCCGCGCCCCCCGCGCCGCGTCTGCGCCACTCACGGAGCCAGGCCGCTCGCTCGCTCCGCGCCGCCGCCTCGGCCTGAGCCTGACTCCGAGCCAGCAGCTGCCCCCGCCCCCGCCAGCGCCGCCCGCCGCGGGGCACCACGGGAAATGGAGTCCGCCGGGCCGCGACGCGCCGCGCGGGGCCGCGGGAGCTCCAGGCGCGCGGGACTACAGCTCCCGGCGTGCCCCGCGCGCGCCGCGCCTGACGCCGCCATTTTGTGCGCTCCACCGTTAGGCCGCGGGGCACGCCGGGATCTGTAGTCCGGCTGAGCCGGGGAAGCCGTGGCAAGTAATGGGGGGTCAGGGTACGGCGCGACTACAGCTCCCATAAGGCACCGCGGCAGCCGCACAGCCCATTGGGATGCTCACTACGCGGCTCAGGGCAAAGGGCGGCTGGGCCCGTCGGGACTCTAGTTCCCATGAGGCGCCGAGGCAGCCGCACAGCCCGCTGGGTAACTATCATCCCACTGCATAGGTAGTAGGGACAGGTGACGTTGGAAAAACCGTTCCCGGCATGCCCCGCGCCGAACGCCGCCATTTTATTCGCTCGACAGTGGGGCCGCGGGGCATGCTGGGAGGCGTAGTCCGGCCAGGCGGGACTGCCGCTCCCATGGGGCCCCGCGGCGGCTGGGACATCCCCCGGGCCGGCTGAGGGCGACGGGGGCGGGCCGTGAGGACGCTGCCCGGCGCCATTTTGAACCCTGGGGACTGGCGGGGTCCTTGCCCTGCTCCTACCACTGCAATCTGTTATCGTAGGGTCCCAGGCACGCCGGTCTGTTATTGTAGGGTCCCAGGCACGCCGGTCTGTTATCGTAGGGTCTCACGCACACCGGTCTGTTATTGTAGGGTCTCACGCACGCTGGTCTGTCATTGTAGGGCTGCAATGTTATCGTAGGGTCCCACGCACACCGGTCTGTTATCATAGGGCTGCATTGTTATCGTAGGGTCTCACACACACCGGTCTGTTATTGTCGGGTCCCACGCACACCAGTCTATTATTGTAGGGCCGTGTTGTTATCGTAGGGTCTCACGCACACCGGTCTGTTATCGTAGGGTCCCAGGCACGCCGGTCTGTTATCGTAGGGTCCCAGGCACGCCGGTCTGTTATCTTAGGGCTGCAATGTTATCGTAGGGTCTCACGCACACCGGTCTGTTATCGTAGGGTCCCAGGCACGCCGGTCTGTTATTGTAGGGCTGCAATGTTATCGTAGGGTCCCAGGCACACCGGTCTGTTATCGTAGGGCTGCAATGTTATCGTAGGGTCCCACGCACACCGGTCTGTTATCGTAGGGTCCCAGGCACACCGGTCTGTTATTGTAGGGCTGCAATGTTATTGTAGAGTCTCACGCACAACGGCCTGTTATCGTAGGGTCCCAGGCACGCTGGTCTGTTATTGTAGGGCTGCAATGTTATCGTAGGGTCCCACGCACACCGGTCTGTTATCGAAGGGCTGCAATGTTATCATAGGGTCTCACGCACACCGGTCTGTTATCGTAGGGCTGCAATGTTATCGTAGGGTCTCATGCACACCGGTCTGTTATCGTAGTGTCCCAGGCACACCGGCCTGTTATCGTAGGGCTGCAATGTTATTGTAGGGTCTCATGCACACCGGTCTGTTATCGTAGGCCTGCAATGTTATTGTAGGGTCCCACGCACACCAGTCTGTTATTGTAGGGTCCCACGCACACCGGTCTGTTATCATAGGGCTGCATTGTTATCGTAGGGTCTCACACACACCGGTCTGTTATTGTCGGGTCCCACGCACACCAGTCTATTATTGTAGGGCCGTGTTGTTATCGTAGGGTCTAACGCACATCGGTCTGTTATTGTAGGGCTGCGTTGTTATTGTATGGTCCCACGCACACTGGTCTGTTATTGTAGGGTCTCACGCACACCGGTCTGTCATTGTAGGGCTGCGTTGTTATTGGGGGGTCTCACGCACACCGGTCTGTTATTGTAGGGCTGTGTTGTTATCGTAGGGTCTCACGCACACCGGTCTGTTATTGTAGGGCTGCGTTGTTATTGTAGGGTCCCATGCACACTGGTCTGTTATTGTAGGGCTGCATTGTTATTGGGGGGTCTCACGCACACCAGTCTGTCATTGTAGGGCTGCGTTGTTATTGTAGGGTCCCACACACACCGGTCTGTCATCGTAGGGCTCGTTGTTATTGGGGGGTCTCACGCACACTGCTCTGTTACCGTAGGGTCACTGCTGAACCCGGCCTTTCTTGGGTCCCAGCTGTTTAACCAAGTCCCAGAACTGGCTTTCCCAGGCGCTCCCTGCCCTGCCCCCATTAAAGACCCGTTCCAGGGAAGGGCCGGGCTCTGTAGCTCACAGGGCCCAAGCACGCCATGGAAAGAAAGAAATGCTTTGAGTCAGGGAAGAACTACATTTCCCAGTATGCCCTGGGCTAGAGCCTGCTGCATTCTGGGAGTTGTAGTTCAGTTAGCCCAGAAGCCCTTGGAAACGGCTTGACTCGGGGGCAGGGTTCCGTTAGACGACCTTTCCCAACATGCCCTGGGTGGGATCCTGTTGCATTGTGGGAATTGTAGTTCAGATGTACCAGCGTGGCCTTCTCTATAGTTCAAGTTACTTTAATTACTCACCCCTAGCCGAGGGTTCACCGTTCCTGTCATTGGAGAGAGTTCAACCCCCAGGTCGCTGGCGGCAGCCAGGTTCTCAATAGACGGGGGACCCAGAGACCCCTCAATGCTCTTTTGGCCAGAGCTCCCTTCACTAACCAGCCAGCCCCCAACACACACTGCAGCCTAGGCCCCGGACAGAGCATCAATCATCCTCTTCCTTCTCCTTGTCACCATCTCCAGCCTCCCCTGTGGCCACCATCCTGGTGCCCTCTCCAGGAAACCGCTTTTATCACCTGTTACGCTGACGCCCACTGGGGTTCAGACCTATCGGGGAAGGTTTGACCCCTTTTCCTCCTTTGAACATCCAGCCCCCACAACATGTGGGTTGCCCCTGTTTCCTATGGGCAAATTCGTTAGTTCCCCTTAACACATGAACGCTGATGTCACCTGATCACCGCAGGCACAGCTGGTTGCCCCGAGGAAGTCTTGAACGTTTCACCCCAGCTACCAACAGTCATCCTGTGGTGTCTGCTTAGCGCTCGTGGACGTTATTATCCAAGCTCAGCAGTTCTTCTCAAAGCATCAGCAGATCATCAACGCAGCCACAAGCTCAGCGGGTTTATTATCATCGGACTTACGCTAACGTATCTTCAGATTATAGCTCACTTCTCCTAAGGCAGAGGGCCTCAAACGTTTTGCCTGTGACCCCATTTTGAGACTTGACCCCAGAGAGCAACAAAGTTAGGCACGTGCTCCTTGCAAGAATCGATCGCAGGAACTTTCGATGAGCTGTTCGATTTCAGCTGCCGGCAAATCCCTGGCATCGGGCTTGTGCTGAGAGGGGTTTCGAGCCGAATCATACTTTCCCATTCCCAAGTTGGAGGGAAAAGGACACAAAGTCTTTCTCCAGCCAGCTCAGATGCTCAGCCATCACCTGTGCGGGAGGCGGAATAATTTCCTGCAAAGCTGCAGGAAGGATTCATAGTTAGTCTTCAATAGATTATTCTTCTCAAAAACAATTTGAGTCACGAATCCTGTGGTCAATCACTCAGCTGAAGGACCTGGGTGTTTTTTCCTTGCAGACCTGTGTTCCATTCATTCTGTTTCCCCCAGGTGTCCGTGACATAGGCAAAAAGACACATCTTATTTTAGTCACATAGAAAATCAATGAACCCACTCTCTTTGCAGTCCATTGCATAGGCACGCAGCTTGTCTCAGTTCAGAAAATCGTCCCAGGACTCTCCAGCAATGTGGCGGGATCGGACCTCCTGCCTTCATCCAGTTTTGCAAACAGACGTGCACGAAGAGACTGAATCATGATGTAGTTCATCGTTGCAAACACCCACCACGCAATCACACGGGATATTTTTGTCTTGCATGTGCCCATGGGGCACATTAAACATTCCTTGTGCCGTCTCGTGTCTGGGAAGAGGGGGACAGAACGTCTTCGAGAGTTGCACCCTCCAAGGTGTTATTTCACAAAAGCCAAGAAATGTGCATGACGACCCTCAGTGCTTGCATCAGCCTGAAGCACCCGCATTTTTCAGGTTCAGAGTAGCAGCCGTGTTGGTCTGTTTCCGCAAAAAGAACAGGAGTCCTTGTGGCACCTTAGAGACTAACACATTTATTTGAGCATAAGCTTTCGTGGGCTAGAACCCACTTCTTCGGATGCATAGAATAGAACATACAGTGAGGAGATCTATATACACACACAGAGAGCATGAAAAGGTGGGGGTTGTCCTACCAACTCTGAGAGGCCAATTAAGTAAGAGAAAAAAACTTTTGAATTGATAATCAAGATAGCCCAGTACCGCCAGTTTGATAAGACGTGTGAGAATACTTACAAGGGGAGATAGATTCAATGTTTGTAATGGCTCAGCCATTCCCAGTGTCTACCACATGTTATCGTCATCATGTCAATTGCAGCTGGCAAAATCAAAGTCTCCCCAGTTATCTGAGTCTTCTTGAACCTGTGCGATGTGATAACTCACCTCAGTGGATATGTTCTGAGCGCGGTCAGGGACGGATTTGACTTTCTTGAATTGCATTTGTTGACGTGAAAGTTCTTCTTTCCAGCGCTGGAGAAATGACCTTGGTTTTCCTGTGTGTTCCTTGTGAAGGGTTTCCAAGTGTCATTTAAGTTTAGTGGGCTCGATGCTTTTGCTATATAACACCGGGTGATGTAGCCTTTCTTCGTGCTCGACCAAGACACCAGCGAAGCCATACTCAAAGAAAGCCTGGTCATATTTGGGAGCTCGCTTCTTGGACATTTGGTATTTGTTTTCCATTTCAACCACATGCTACACATGCTGCTGGAGGCTAAAGCAGATACTCATATATAAAAATGCCTCATATCACAAATCAGAAAGAGGAATTCATTGTCAAGCAAATTCAGCCAGGACTTAAGAAGTCCTTGTGTGGTGAGATCAGGTCACCATGGAGACAGTGATTTAGGATGATTTCAGTCAGGTACTCAAGGTGGCATAAACAAAGACAAGGACCCTGCCTTAAGGCGCTTCCAAGCCGCTGCAGATTCCTGTCTCCGAAAAGGCCAGCACAGGCTCCTACCAGCTCAAGCAAAGAAGATGCTCTGTTGACGAGGCTGCTGCTCACAGATAAGGATTTTCTAGATTCACGTCCCTCGGCTGGATGGTGCCAATGGCCAAATCAACGTCTGCACAGCCACCATATCCAGGCCTGCTCCCCAAACGCCGCACCAGGAGGCCGCAGTTTTGGCCTACAAAATGGCGACCTCTGCCCAATGTGACCTCATACCATACTGGCGCGGCCTTTGTGGAACAGGTCTGGACGTGCTCGGGGGCAGACGGCATCGTCTCTCCGGCCGAAACTGGCCCGTTGGACCCACAACACCACCTGCTGATGGCGCAACCCCATTTGGAGTCGCGACCCACGGGCTGAGAACTGCTGTCCTGAAGCCTGATTTGGCCGAGCTAAATATCTCACCAGCCTCAGGCCCGTAGGCCCGGCGTTCAACACGAATCATTACCTATATCCATCTCTAGGGCCTAAATACACCTGATACCTTTTATCCTTGGCTACGCTAGGCACCCCAGGAATTTCAACTGAGTCCCTGGGGGGGGGGGGGCATGGACTACATTTCCCAGCATGCACGGGCTGGAGCCTGTTGCATTGTGGGAGTTGCAGTGGCATGTTAACCTGTATTATACCGTTCAGCCACAAGGTGGAGCTGCGTGTTAAATACCTTATTCAAACTAACCTCAGCCATACCTGCGGATCTTCTAAACAGGGCCCTAGCAAATTCACGGCCATGAAAACCACATCACAGGCAATGAAATCTGGTCTCCCCCGTGAAATCTGCACGGTGTAAAAGACCAGATTTCCTGGGGGAGACCAGCATTTCCCAAACTGGGGGTCCTGATCCAACAGGGAGTTGCAGGGGAGAACCACGGTTATTGGGGGGGGTTGTACTATTGGCACCCTTACTTCTGCGCTGCCGTCACAGCTGGGTGGCTGGAGAGCGGCGGCTGTCGGCCATGTGCCCAGCTCTGAAAGCAGCGCCCCGCCAGCAGCCGCGCAGGAGTACGAGTGGCAATACCACACCTGCCATCCTTCCTTCTGCGCTGCTGCTGGCGGCGGCTCTGCCTTCCAAGCTGGGATCCCAGCCAGCAGCCGCCTCCCTCCAGCCACCCGGCTCTGACGGCAGCGCCGCCACCAGCAGCGGCGCAGGAGTACGAGTGGCAATACCACACCTGCCATCCTTCCTTCTGCGCTGCTGCTGGCGGCGGCTCTGCCTTCCAAGCTGGGCTCCCAGCCAGCAGCCGCCGCCCCCCAGCCACCCGGCTCTGACGGCAGCGCCGCCACCAGCAGCAGCGCAGGAGTATGAGTGGCAATACCACACCTGCCATCCTTCCTTCTGCGCTGCTGCTGGCGGCGGCTCTGCCTTCCAAGCTGGGATCCCGGCCAGCAGCCGCCTCCCTCCAGCCACCCGGCTCTGACGGCAGCGCCGCCACCAGCAGCCGCGCAGGAGTACGAGTGGCAATACCACACCTGCCATCCTTCCTTCTGCGCTGCTGCTGGCGGCGGCTCTGCCTTCAGAGCTGGGATCCCAGCCAGCAGCCACCGCCCTCCAGCCACCCGGCTCTGACGGCAGCGCCGCCACCAGCAGCAGCAGCGCAGGAGTAGGAATGGCAATACCACACCTGCCATCCTTCCTTCTGCGCTGCTGCTGGCGGCAGCTCTGCCTTCAGAGCTGGGATCCCGGCCAGCAGCCGCCGCCCCCCAGCCACCCGGCTCTGACGGCAGCGCCGCCACCAGCAGCGGCGCAGGAGTAAGGGTAGCAGTACTGCAAACCCCCCCCCACACACACACACACACACCTCCTTTTGGGTCAGGACCCCTACAATTCCAACACTGTGACATTTCAGACTTAAATAGCTGATAAAATCCTATGACCATGAAATTGACCAAAATGGCCCGTGAATTGGGCAGGGTCCTACTTATAAATGCTAAACACGTGTGATGTGACTCAGTAGAGCCCTGCGCGGCTACACAATTTAGCGTGGCTGTGACGCCCTCAGCCCTGCCCACTGGAGCAGGCACCGGGCTCACCGGCAGCTGTGCACGGATGGGACTCTGTCCGGGAGCGTGCAAGCTGCTTGCATACGCACCAGCATGACCAGGGACAGCTGCCGGTGTGCCTGGTCGCCTGCTTTCTATCGACAGACATCCAAACCCGCAGATATAAATTGTGTATCCTCGCAGGGCTCTATGTATGAGCCAGTCCAGCTCTGGTACAGAAGACCATGGCCTGGGGTCAGGAGCAACCTAAGAACAGAAATACAGGAACAAAGCAACAAAGATTACAGGATCCTCTCAATGCGCCCCTCTTCGGTGCCCCAGAGAGCGTCAGCTTTGACAAACCGACAGCCTGGAAACAAGATTTTGAATTGCAAACACACTCCAGAAAGAAACTGGAAATATCCAGGTGTCTTCTTTAATTCCTGCTACGGGGAAGCAAGCGGAGCATCGCTTTCAGTCTGCAGACACTCACAACGATGACTCTGAAAGGGACTGGCCTGGGTTTGATGCATACTTTATACCTCGGAGAAAACGGGGTTTACAAAAGAGCATCTCCCCCCCCCCCCCGGGTGTGAACGTAACTTACAGGACTTACTGCCGGAGTCCTGAGCGGGGCGGGGCCTCATCCGGAAGAGGCGGCTGGGAGCCCCCTGGGGCTCAGGGGCAGATTAAAGGGCCCAGGGCTCCGGCCGCCGGGGGGAACCCCGAGCTTTGCGGGGCTGGGGCCGGGATTTAAAGGGCCCAGAGCTCCTGCCGCTGAGGGGAGCCCCAAGCCCTTTAAATCCCGGCCCCTGCCCGGCCACCGGAGCCGCGGCCGGGATTCAATGGGCTCTGGGCTGCCTGCTGCGGCGGGGAGCTCTGAGCCCTTTAAATCCCAGCCGCAGCCGGATTCAATGGGCTCTGGGCTGCCCGCTGCGGCAGGGAGCTCTGAGCCCTTTAAATCTCAGCCGCAGCCGGATTCAATGGGCTCTGGGCTGCCCGCTGCGGCAGGGAGCTCTGAGCCCTTTAAATCTCAGCCGCAGCCGGGATTCAATGGGCTCTGGGCTGCCCGCTGCGGCAGGGAGCTCTGAGCCCTTTAAATCTCAGCCGCAGTCGGGATTCAATGGGCTCTGGGCTGCCCGCTGCGGCAGGGAGCTCTGAGCCCTTTAAATCTCAGCCGCAGTCGGGATTCAATGGGCTCTGGGCTGCCCGCTGCGGCAGGGAGCTCTGAGCCCTTTAAATCTCAGCCGCAGTCGGGATTCAATGGGCTCTGGGCTGCCCGCTGCGGCAGGGAGCTCTGAGCCCTTTAAATCTCAGCCGCAGCCGGGATTCAATGGGCTCTGGGCTGCCTGCTGCGGCGGGGAGCTCTGAGCCCTTTAAATCTCAGCCGCGGCCAGGATTGAAAGGGCTCTGGACTGCCTGCTGCGGCAGGGAGCTCTGAGCCCTTTAAATCTCAGCCGCGGCCGGGATTCAATGGGCTCTGGGCTGCCCGCTGCGGCAGGGAGCTCTGAGCCCTTTAAATCTCAGCCGCAGTCGGGATTCAATGGGCTCTGGGCTGCCCGCTGCGGCAGGGAGCTCTGAGCCCTTTAAATCTCAGCCGCAGCCGGGATTCAATGGGCTCTGGGCTGCCCACTGCGGCAGGGAGCTCTGAGCCCTTTAAATCTCAGCCGCAGCCGGGATTCAATGGGCTCTGGGCTGCCTGCTGCGGCGGGGAGCTCTGAGCCCTTTAAATCTCAGCCGCGGCCAGGATTGAAAGGGCTCTGGACTGCCTGCTGCGGCAGGGAGCTCTGAGCCCTTTAAATCTCAGCCGCGGCCGGGATTCAATGGGCTCTGGGCTGCCCACTGCAGCGGGCAGCCCAGAGCCCTTTCAATCCCGGCCGCGGAAGCTGGTGCCGTGCAGCATGGAGTACTGGCTCTTGCCGGTACACCGGACTGGACCGGCTTATTTTCACCTCTCCCCCCGCCCCCCGAGAATCCAAGAACGAGGGGAAATGTTGAGCGTTTTATGAGAGCTGAAAACTCTGAGTATGAGACTGTAACACATGAAAATATCCGAGACAGGCTGGTTATTGGGATAACAGATAAAAACAGCAACTGCTGAAGAGAGATTATCCCTAGCCACAGCTAATCAAATAGCTAAAATTTACTGACTAACATACGCTGGCTGGTATATGTATATTATGCTGATGACTACCTTCAAAACACGTATTTTAAGCGTTCACGTGTACATATTAAGCACGATCCTAGCAGCTCTATAGCCTAGATTGGCCTGCACCTTTACTGTGTTCCTGAACACTTATGCTAAATATCCCATAATACCTTGCATCAGTTGAAGGAAGCCTTGTCTTGAACAGACAGGAAAACTGTCAGTATCAGGCAGGTGGTTATTCATAACAGCAGGAAAGGCGTTGGCCGTACGGTCAGGAGATGCCTTCCTCCCCCTTAGTACCTGGGATGTAGGTACTGAAAACAAAGAGAGGCTGCGTCGGCACCTGGAATGCGTGGGACTGATCTCCAGAGACTGGTGCTGTGTAGACCCTTTTTCCCAGCACCGTATTAAGAAACCTACCTGATGCTGGTTATTTGGTCTCTTAGGTGTATTTCGTACTGAACCAAAGTGTGATCAGGCAAACGACTGTAGAATTTATCAACAACGTAGAGCAATCGGACAAACCTGACAAACCTGAAACTTGCTCAGAAACGTAAACAGACACTTGAGTGCTGAAAGTCAGTATCACGAGACACCCCCCGAGGCAAGGAGAGAAACCACCAAGGCTAAAGAGGGACACATTCCAGCCTACATGCACAAGGTTTGGAAAAAGTCAGATCCCAGGAGATGATGCATGTCCAGCCAGAGGCGCACGGTGTGATACATGCACGAAATATGGACATTTTGCAGCTGATTGCTGCAGCAAAGTTGTAAGGGGGTTGACTCATATTACAGACAATCAAAAGCCATTGTCTGTGAGATCTATCCCCTGCGAGGCGACAGAGCCTGCCTGGAGAGTGAACCTGAATATTCGTGGCGTTAAAATTGACTCAGGAGCTGATGCAGGAGGACTCGCCTTCAACCCCTCCCAGAGCTGAAATCACCTGTCACAGCTGTGACTAGCCCTGGAGATACGGTGAACTGCATGGGCCAGTTCACCACAGAAACAACTTACAAAGACGTGGGATCAAAGGACCACCGGCCAACAGGCTTCTCAGCCGCAGCCTGCCAGCCACCATGGGCCTAGTGAGAAACGTGGAAGACCTCAATGGAATATCCCTCTAAGCCGTGTGGCTGTGCAGCTGCCTATTAAGTGCCGTGCGAGCGCGCAGGGTTGCAGCGAGGAGAGATGCCTCTCCCCCAGCTCCGGACCTGCCGCGGTGCCATTCCCCCAGCCCCGACCCAGCCCTGAACCTGCCACGGCTCGGACAGGCGCCCAGAGAGAGCTGGGGGGACCCCTCTCTCCCCACCGTAGCCCCGGGGAGCCCCACTGCACCCCAAGCCCCTCGTCCCTGGCCCCACCCCAGAGCCCACACTCCCAGCCAGAGCCTTCACCCCCCTCACATCTCAGCCCTGAGCCCCCTCCCTCACTCCAAACCTCTCGGCCCCACCCCCGCCACCGGAATGTCTTATGTGCACCAATATGGAGCTCGTGTGTCACACATCACCTCCATATTGGTGCACATAATAAAATTAATTCCGCACATGGGTGGGAAAAATTAGCGGGAACGTTGTCGGTGAGACTAGACTTTTGAAAGGAGACCCCGTACAAATCACCTAGGAGACAATGCTGATCCGTACCGTGTACATCCAGCGCACAGGATCCCTATCCCGTTACTGCGTAAAGTGGAGCCAGAATTAGAGAGCATGGAGCGGCCTGGCTTCATCGAAGAGATCTCTGAGCCGGCAGCAAGCCCCCGGGTACCAGAGATAAAGACAAATACGAATCTGTGTGGCTCTTCGAAGACCTAATGAAGCAGTTGTGAGAGAAAACTCTATCCTCCCAACAGCGGATGATTCCCTCCCCAAAGTGAAAGGAGCTACAGCGTTCCCCAAGCTGGACGCCTCGCGTGGATTCGGGCAAATTTCTGTAGCCCAGCGGCTCTCAAACTTTTGTACTGGTGACCCCTTTTACACAGCAAGCCTCCGAGTGCGACCCCCCCCCACCCTTATCAATTAAAAACACTTTTTTATAAATTTAACACCATTCTAAATGCTGGAGGCAAAGCGGGGTTTGGGGTGGAGGCTGACAGCTCACGACCCCCCCATGTAATAACCTCGCAACCCTCGGAGGGGTCCTGACCTCCAGTTTGAGACCCCCCTGCTGTGGCCAATGAAAGAGCTAAACTGGCTACATTTATCGCACCCTCGGGGAGATTCTGCTTTTGAAGATGATCTTTTGGGAGTACTAGGGCACCTGACATTTGCCAAACTGCACACACGGAGTTGTCGTTTGCATGGACAATATACTGAGATATGGACCTTCGTTGGAGGAACGCAACAAAACCCTCAACGAAGTCCTAACCCTAATCAGTCGCTCTGGACTCAGGCTAAACAAGGAAAAATGTGTTTTCTGCCTACCCTCAATTGAGCTTTGGGGGCAGACAAAGAAAGATGGAATCAGCTGTGGCCTAAGTGGGTATCGTTGCACTAAAATGACTCGGAGTGGAAGCCACTTGCGTTTTGCTCACAGAAGCAGAAAAACGATATGCACAGGTAGAGAAGGCGTGCGTGGGAAGCATTTGGGCACGTGAGAACTTCTACAGATAGCTGTGTGGACTAAATGTGTTTACACTGATAACAGGCCATAAACCAGTCAATGGAAAAGCTCTGGATCAAGCATAGCTGAGATGCCAGCGTCTACTGGTAAGCTTAATGTGATTTAACCCAATTGTTAAATATGTTCCTCAGAAAAATCTGGTGGTAACTCACACCCCGTCACGGAGCCCAGCATTGCACTCAACTACCCGTGAGCTCAAAGATGACATACAGGCATATGTGGATGCTCTGGACACCTCCAGACCAGTGTGAGGAAAGAAACTACTCCAGCTACGAAAAGCAACACTGACCGACATGCAACTTTAGAAAGTTCTAATTTACATGGGGTGGCTGGCCCAAGTGTCTAAAGGCCACTAAAGAAGTGACCAGAGACTACCTTGTGGTGTGTGGACAGTTAAGCAAGTCAAATAGACTCATGGTTAAAGGCAATTGCATCATAATTCCAAACAAAACGAGAGGAGAAATCCTAAACCTCATCCAAGATTAACGAAATGCTTTGAATAAGCCAAGCAGTCAGTGTGGCGGGCCAGGCACCAGCAGGGACATAAAGTCGCATGTGAACGTTGCAGAACTAACAGACCAACACGATGCAAAGAACCTTCAGTAACCACAGCTCTACCACGCTGCAACAGCTGCTTCCTGAGCAAAGGCAGAAAAACTGAGGAACCACTTACTGCACCCCTCATACTCCAGAAGGGACTGTCCCACCTCAAACAAAAAGTCAGCCCATGCTCCCATGCACTGGAATAGAAAACAAGCAGGAAACTTACCTGAAAATCATGCAAGAAACCCAAAACAACTATAAAAAAAAACCCCCTGACAACAGCCATCCAACACAAAAACAAAACATGGAGCCAACTCCAACCCACAGAACACAACCTCTGGGAGAGACCATGGCACCAGGACCCACCACAGTGCCACTAAAAGACACCCTGAGACCATCAGTTCTTCTTTCACAACAGTGAGGACACAACCCCCAACTACCACGTCCCCACCAACAGTCATAAGCAAAAAGAATGGTCTGACGGGACACCTTTGCTTCAGGGAAACAATTGACTGTGAGATCCTTAACAGAGATCACATCCAGCACAATCTCTCCAGCCCCAAGAGGGCAGCTGTGCAGTCCCTGTAATCCAGTCGCCAGATAGTGATCAAACCTGCTGACAAAGTGGGCACCATCGTAGTCCTCCACTGTGATGAGTCAATCAACAAGGCCAAATGACAAACTCTCCGACACCATCTACTACAAAGAACTCAAAGAAGGCCCCACACCACAATTCACCCAGGAATGTAAGGGTATCATCCAATCCTTCCCCAAACCACTACAAGCTCAGCTCCCAAGAACCCACCCCAGGGACCATCTACCTGCTTCCCAAGATACACAAACAAGGGAACCCAGGCAGACCCATCGTATCAGCCCATGGCACTCTTACAGAAGGAATATCGGGAGTCATCGAAACCATCCTCAAACCACTCACCACAGAAAGGGACGGCTTCCTCCAGGACACAGCTGACTTCCTCCACAAACTCTGCAGCAACAGCAGCTTCCCTCAGAAGAACACCATGGCTGTCACTTCCTTACACACCAACCCCCCTCAGAATGACGGCATCGCCACCTGCCTCAAATATCTACAAGACAATGGGACAGCCCTCAGATCTCCACCCGAGAACATCGACAAACCCGGAACACTTTGTCCAAACCGTGGGAGCAGCCGTGGCTACTAGGACGGCTCCCCAATATGCCAAACTCTTCGTGGGCCACCTTGAAGATGAATTTCTGGACCAGTGCAATCACAAAACCAATGATACACCTGAGATACATCGATGATATTGTCCTACTCTGCACAGACGACCTAAACTCCCCCGTAGATTTCCACCACAATATGAACAACCCCCACCCGTCCATTCAACTCGCTGTGTGACACTCCCACACCAGCATCAACTTCCTGGGCACCACACTCAGCTTCAGCCATGGAACTCGACTGGCCAACTAACTGTATAGAAGAAACCCACAAATCCCAACACCTACCTTCATAGATCCAGTAACTACCCCAAACACACCTAGAAATCTGTTCTCGACAGCCAAGGCCTCAGATACCACCAGGGGCGGCTCTAGGCACCAGCAAAACAAGCTGGTGCCTAGGGCGGCAAAATGTAGGGGGCGTCCCCTGCCGCCGGGGAGGGCAGGAGGCTGGGCTGGCAGACCTGCCGCAGTCATGCCTGCGGGAGGTCCACCGGAGCCCCGGGACGAGTGGACCTGCCGCAGGCATGACTGCGGAGGGGGCGCTCGTCCCGCGGCTCGGCTGGACCTCCCGCAGGCATGACTGCGGCAGGTCAACCGGAGCCGCGGGACCACGGCACCCGCCGCAGTCATGCCTGCGGCAGGTCCGCTCGTCCCGGGCTCCGGTTGACCTGCCGCAGTCATGCCTGCGGGAGCTTAACCGGAGCCGCGGGAAGAGGGGACCCGCCGCAGGACCGGGGAAGGGCGGCGCAGCGCACCGCGCTGCTTGGGGCAGCCTGATTTCTAGAGCCGCCCCTGGATACCACAGAATATATTCCAAGGAGAAAGCCCAGGACACCCACCTTAACATGCTTGAAAGCGCCTTCACCAAACAAGGACACTCCATGAGAGAAGTAGATCGCATCATGGAGCAGGCCACCCAAATACACTGAGATACCCTGCTTCAATATGGAAATAAAACCCGCTCTGACCGCAAGCCCCTAGTTGTCACCTACCCATACGGAGTATCATCAGACAACTACAATCCATTCTCAATGGGGACCCTGTCCGGAAAGGAATCTTTTGCGAACCTCCTGTGCTGGCCATGAAACAACTTTTCAGCCTGGCCAAACTCATCATCAGAAGCAAGGTCTCCATCGGCCAGGACCCACCAACTCAAAACGGCACCAGACCCTGCCAGAACAACAGCTGCAAACCCTGCAGATATATCACCACTGCTATGATAATCAGCACCCGCCAATGCACCTTTCAAGACATGCCCATCACAACCTGTGGGGTACCTCATCCAGTGCGCTAAATGCCCCAATAGCAACGATGTCGGGGTGAAACCGGACAGTCACTATGCTCTTGAATGAACTCACCCAGGAAAACGGTAAAAGACAAAAACACACTGTCACGCGTGGGCAAACAAAACGATCGCTCCATAGCTGACCTGTCAGGCCTTGTCCTGAAAGGAAACTGAACCAACACCTTCAAAAGACGCGCCTGGGAACTTAAATTCATAGACACTAAAAATCACAGTCTTGACAGAGACACTGGGTTCATGGCTTCTTGCAACAATCTGCAATCCACTAACTCCCTCCTTTGTGCCATGACTGCAGAGGTGTTAACAGGCCACTCTACCTGGAATGGTCCCATACAATATGTGTTAACTCCTTATGCTAAACAATCTGTTTCACTGTGTGTTTAGCTGTGAGGCCCTGGTACCTCTCCCAGCCCGGTGTAGCTTGAAAGCTTGTCTCTTCCACCAACAGAAGTTGGTCTATTAACAAATATTACCTCATCCAGCTTGTCTCACTAAGACCTTCAGAGAGATTAGCTGCAGATGTATGTGAATTCAGAGGACATCACTACCTGGTGGCTGTGGACTGTTCATCAAGATACATAGAAATCGTGGACTTGAGAACCAAGAGGCGTCCCAGTGTGATTGAGACACTGAAGCTCACTTTGGTATTTCAGAACAACTAGTGGTGGGGAACGGGCAACAATTCACCGCAGCCGAATGAAATGAAATAGGATTTTGCTCATACTGCTTCAGCTCACATGACCCGCACGCGAATGGAATAGCTGAGAGAGCCGTACAGACAGCCAAGAAAATCCTACAGCGGGAATCATAGAATCAGAGACTCTCAGGGTTGGAAGGGACCTCAGGAGGTATCTAGTCCAACCTCCTGCTCAAAGCAGGACCAAACCCAACTAAATCATCCCAGCCAGGGCTTTGTCCAGCCTGACCTTAAAAACCTCTAAGGAAGGAGATTCCACCCCCTCCCTAGGGAACCCATTCCGGTGCTTTATCAGGGTTACCTAGGAGGATCCAGTCCTTGCTCTTTTGAATTCCAGACCATCACAAAGAGAGGCTACTGGTTATAGTCCAGCACAACTCCTGATGAGAAGACCAATCAGATTCAGAAGAAATGGCCCAACTTTGGAAAAGAATCTGTCTCCAAAGTAGCCAGACATGAAGAGAGAGTAGCCAAATCAGAGAGAAAGGCTAATACAGCTTAAGGACACTTTTACAACAGACGTCACTCAGAGCGTGGCCGAGTCTAGAAACTTGTGACCCTGTTCGTGCAAACTGGGTGGAGAAAAAGGATGGACAGCTCCAGCTGTTGTGAAGAAAAATCGTTCAGCACCCAGATCGGATGCGATCAAGACCAACAGCAGAAAGTTCAACGGAAACATAAGAACACCCATACTGGGTCAGACCAAAGGTCCATCTAGCCCAGTATCCTGTCTTCCGACAGTGGCAATGCCAGGTGCCCCAGAGGGAATGAACAGAGCAGGGAATCATCATGTGATCCATCCCTTGCCACCCATTCCAGCTTCTGGCAAACTGAGGCTAGGGGCAGCATCCTTGCCCATCCTAGCTAATGGCCATTCATGAACCTATCCTCCATGAACGTATCTAGTTCTTTTTCTGAACCCTGTCGTGGTCTTGGCCTTCACAACATCCTCTGGCAAGGAGTTCCACAGGTTGACTATGCGTTGTGTGAAGAAATACTTCCTTTTGTTTGTTTTAACCATTGACATCTACAGTTTGTTCCTCAGAAAGAACAATCACCAGAGCAAACTCTACAGATGGTGGATGCAGAACAAGGAGAAGACTCGAGGATTCCAAACTAACCACGGCCAGCAGCCAGTGGCGTTATGCGTTCTGGTCATGGGATTAGCAAACCGATACGATTGAGAGACGCTTAACATGGTATAAATATTGTCAGCGGCAGGAATGCAGAACTGAAAGGGGGCGACGGAATGGAATGTTAAACCATTATATGGATAATGCGGGCCAGGCACTTCAGCCACCCGGTTTCTCTAATGTCCTGGGACCAACACAGCTACAACAACTCCGCACACCACAGTGTGTTTTACCGTTCGGTCGCTAGGGGGCCGGTGTGTAAAATACTTCATATAAACGAACCCGGCCAGACCTGGCAGAGCATGAAAGGATCTGATGATGAACACAGCTGGATGTATACACAAGCTCTGTTGCCAGCAGAATTCTGGCTTGTCACCCAGTGGTTCTCAAACTTTTTTTCTGGCAACCCAGTTGAAGAAAATTGTTGATGCCCGTGTCCCAGCGGAGCTGGCGATGAGGGGTTTGGGGTGGGGGGGGCTCAGGGCTGAGCAGAGGGTTGGGGTGCAGGGATGAGGGGTTCAGGGTGTGGGAGAGGGCCAGGGCTCTGGGCTGGGGGTGCAGGCTCTGGAGTGGGGCTGGGGATGAGGGGTTTGGGGTGCTCCAGGTTTGGGGGGAGCTCAGGGCTGGGGCAGGGGATTGGGGTGAGGATTACCTCAGGCGGCTCCCGGTCAGCGGCACAGCAGGGGTGCAGAGGGAGGCTTCCTGCCTGTCCTGGCACCGCGGATCGCGCTGTGCCCGGAAGTGGCCAGCAGCAGGTCCAGCTCCTAGGCGGAGGCACGCAAGTGGCTCCACGTGGCTCTCGCCCACCGGCGCCGCCTCCTCCAGCTCCCATTGGCTGGGAACCGGCCAATGGGAGTGCGGAGCTGGTGCCTGAGGTGGTGGCAGCGCCCAGAGCCCCATGGTCCCCCGCCTAGGAGCCAGACCTGCTGCTGGCCGCTTCTGGGGCGCAGCGCGGAGCCAGGACAGGTAGGGACTCGCCTGCCTTTGCCGGGCAGCACGGCCCACGGGACTTTTAACGGCCTGGTCGGCACTGCTGACCAGCGCCGCCGCGACCCACGGCCTTCCATTCCGCGACCCAGTACTGGGTCACGACCTGCCGTTTGGAAACTACTGCCCTACAGGAGCATGACAGGAGTTGTAGGTCACCTGGCCCATGAGCTCACTGGAAATACAGAGTCCTGGGGTGCAGGTAGAGGGGGATAGTGTAGGAACTACATTTCCCAGCATGCCCTGGGCTGGAGCCTGTAGCACTGTGGGAGCTGTAGTCCAGGAGCCCCCTGCGGCTGCACAGATTTCCTTCTGCAGCCAGGAGCAGCTGTCCTTTGCCCATGACTCTCTTTGAACGTGAAACCCAGTTGCTGTTGGATTCTTTCAGCTTCCCCTCCCACTTCTGGCAACCCCACATTGGACTCAGATGCCTGGCGAACAGCTGGGAGGAAAACACTCTGGGTGAAAACCTGGAATCTCACCCACCCAACCACCCTCTCCTTCCATTCGCCCAAAGAACCCATTGGCCCCAACTAGACTCCATATCTTCTCATGTTGCTGTGGTGAAGATTGTGCCTTTAAGGGCTGAGCTTCCCAGCCGAAGAGTCCAGGCTGGGTACAGAATAAATCCGAGCTCTTGCAATGATTGGACACACTGAGGTCTAGATCAGCTAAACACCTCGGAGGAGCTGGGCCTGAGAGATCACTGAGCTACCAAGTGCCAGGGAGAATCAGGGATATTTTGGTTCACTGGCAATTTTGAAATATCGGGAACAAAACTGTTTCACGTGGTGCCGTAAATGGAAATGTTCAGCAAATCAAAAAGGATTCATTCAGGGTTAAATGAAACGTTTTCTGTTGATTCTGAGTTTTTCCAAACGGTTTGGGATTTTTTTTTCCGAACTAAAATAAAAGGAAATATTGATCTGAAAAGTCACATTGAATCAAAATCTAAAATAAAAACCCATCAAAAGGGAACGTTTAAAAACGTTTCTGAAGGGTTTTAAAATAAAATGATAGGAAATTTTTACATAAAAAAGTGGTTGCAAACCAACAAAAACCAAAAAAATCAAAATGTTTCCTTTGCATGGGGATTTCGCACATGTTTTTGAATCGCTTTCGGTAAAGTTAAAGGAAAGTTCGACATGAACAAATGGTTGCAAACAAAAAATAATCATTTTGATGGACTGATATTTTGAAAACGGATTTGATTTTTTGTAGCTACAATGATGGGAAATTGTGAACCATAAAGTCATTTGGAACTCAAAACGGAATTGTTTTGTTCTGATTCCTGATGGGTTGGGATTTTTTCCAGATAAAATCACAGGCCCTTTGGAACCAAAAGGGAGGTTTGAACAGAAACCCGGAGGTGATTTTTTTCCCAGTTCCCAGTCTCTTGAAATGTTTGGGGATTTTAAAAAAATAAACGTACAGGAACTCAGGGTGCACAGAAAGGCAAAGGCATTCGGAACCCAAATCACCTAGAGTCAGAGATTCTCAGTTTAGGGGGGACCCCACCCCAGATCCGCTGATGGCACCTGCATGATGCAGGGCTGCCCTGAGTTAATCCCTGCTTGAACCAGAGTAGGGTGACCAGATGTCCCAATTTTATAGGGACAGTCCCAATTTGGGGGGCTAGGCGCCTATTACCCCCCCACGCCCATTCCGATTTTTTAGACTTGCTATCTGGTCACCCTAAACCAGAGCAGGGCGTCCAGAAAAACAGCCCATCTTGAGATCAAACCTGACAGTCGTGGAGCATCCACCACAGCCCCTGTTCTCCTGGGCTCACTCCAGGCCTGGTATTATAGGATCACTGTGGGAGTAGGGGAGCTCAGGCTGCTGTGACACCCCACCCCTGTACCCTACACCCCACTGCCCCGATATCAATTCTCCTTCCGGCCACAGAGGGGTGCTGTAGTCTTGGGTCTCCCATAGAACACACCCTGGCTGGTACATTGAGAAGGAGGGGCCAGGAGCCAGGACTCCTGGGTTCTATCCCTGACTCTTCTTGAGGAGTGGGGTCTAGTGGGTGAGAGTGTGGGGGCTGGGGAGCCAGGACTCCTGGGTTTTCTCCCAGCTCTGGGAGGGGAGTGGGATTTATTGCATCAGAGCAGGTGGGGGCTGGGAGCCAGGACTCCTGGGTTCTCTCCCAGCTCTGGGAAAGGAGTGGGGGCTGGTGGGTCAGAGCAGGGGGGCTGGGAGTCAGGACTCCTGGGTTCTCTCCTCAGCGAGGGAAGGGGGGCTTTAGTGGGTGGGGGCGGGGCGGGGATGCCCGGGTTCTACCCCCCTCCTGGGATGAACCACGGTCCCTTCCTCCATTAGCAGGGAGGAGCCCCTGCTGTGATACTCCTGAGCTCCGGCTTATGGCAGAGGATGGTGCATGGAAGAGGCCTGATGAAATTCACCAGAAACTGAAGTGAAACTGGCCAGACCATGACTCAACCTGCGGGGGGGGGGGGGGCGGAGGGAAGTGAGAGAACTTACAATCCTGGAGTCCTGGCTCGCAGCCCCCAGGCTCTAACCACTAGCCCCCCCTCCCCTCCCCGAGCCGGGGAGAGAACCCAGGAGTCCTGGCTCCCAGCCCCCCTGGCTCTGACCACTAGCCCCCACTCCCTTCTCAGAGCCTGGAGAGAACCCAGGAGTCCTGGCTCCCAGCCCCCCTGCTCTAACCCCTCAGCCCCCCCTCCCCTCCCAGAGCTGGGCAGAGAACCCAGGAGTCCTGGCTCCCAGCCCCCCTGGCTCAGACCACTAGCCACCACTCCCCTCCCAGAGCCAGGGATAGAACCCAGGAATCCTGGCTCCCAGCCCCCCTGCTCTGACCACTAGCCCCGCCTCCCCTCCCCTCCCAGAGCCGGGAGAGAACCCAGGAGTCCTGGCTCCCAGCCCCCCTGCTCTGACCACTAGCCCCCACTCCCTTCTCAGAGCTGGGAGAGAACCCAGGAGTCCTGGCTCCCAGCCCCCCTGCTCTGACCACTAGCCCCCACTCCCTTCTCAGAGCTGGGAGAGAATCCAGGAGTCCTGGCTCCCAGCCCCCCTGGCTCTGACCACTAGCCCCCACTCCCTTGTCAGAGCTGGGAGAGAACCCAGGAGTCCTGGCTCCCAGCCCCCCTGCTCTGACCACTAGCCCCCACTCCCCTCCCAAAGCCAGGGAGAGAACCCAGGAGTCCTGGCTCCCAGCCCCCCCTGGCTCTGACCACTAGCCCCCACTCCCCTCCCAGAGTCAGGGAGAGAACCCAGGAGTCCGGGCTCCCCTCCCCCAAGCTGTAGCCCAGGGCTGTGGTTAGTTTGAGCCGGTTGCAGGGAGAGGGGCTGGGTCTTTGTTTACGGGGGCGGGGGGAATTCTCCGGCCAGCGCTAAGTGGACGGAGTTTCACCTGGGGGTGATGTCACGGGGAGGGGAATGGGCGGCGGGGGGGGGGGTGTCGGTATTTAACCCCCCAGGGAGGAGCCTGCCCGCTGCGTATTATTGCAATTTGCGGGACTACGACTCGGAGCTGGTGGGCTGGCGAGAGTTACTGCGGAGAGACAGGTGAGTGATTGTGGGGGCTGGGAGCCAGGACTCCTGGGTCCTCTCCCCGGCTCTGGGAGGGGAGTGGGATCTAGTGGTTAGAGCAGGGGGGCTGGGAGCCAGGACTCCTGGGTTCTCTCCCCGGCTCTGGTAGGGGAGTGGGGGCTGGTGGGTTAGAGCAGGGGGGGCTGGGAGCCAGGACTCCTGGGTCCTCTCCCCGGCTCTGGGAGGGGAGTGGGGGCTATTGGGTTGGGGGGGGTGGGAGCCAGGACTATTTCAGACTCAGGTAGAGCAGTGTGTGTTTGTGGGACCGTGGGGGGAAGGCGGCATCAGGACTCCTGGGTTCTACTCCGACCTGTGTGCGCCCTAGGCTCCCGTGCCTCAGTTTCCCCTACCTAAAATAGGACCAAATTCTCCCCCCCCCCGCCCCCACCGGGGCTGGAGGCTGAGCTGCTGTTTGTGGCTGTGGGCACAGAGACCCGCTGGGCTGGCAGTGCCCCCCCCCCCGCCGCCCCCCAGCCAGCCCCACGTGTGCGGCTGTGGGACAAAGGGGCCGCTCTCGGGGGAGGGGGCCGGGGCCGGGGCCGGCTGGGATGGCGCTGCTCCCCTCCCCCCTCCCCCGTTTCATCTGAAACTGCCCGCCCGGCGGGGGGGTGGGGAGTTTCACAGAAACCTGCGGACAATGGGGCTGAGGTGAGAACAGGGGAGGGTCTTTGTCCTGGGGCCGGCCGAGCCCCGGGCGGGGGAGGGGTGGTCACTGGGGGGCGGCCAGGAGCTGATTTGTTCCCCGCCACCTGGCTCTGGGATTTTAACCTGTTCCTCGGCCCCTGGGCTGCTGCCGGGACGGGGCGGGGGGGGAGTTGGAAAGGAGCCTGGCGAGGGGCTGTGGGGGGAGAACCAGCCTGGAACGAATGTGGGAGAACCCAGGAGTCCTGGCTCCCAGCCCCCCCCCCCCTCTAGCCCCAGAGCTGGGGGGAGAACCCAGGAGTCCTGGCTCCCAGCCCCAGAGCTGGGGGGAGAACCCAGGAGTCCTGGCTCCCAGCCCCACCCGACTCCCGTCCAGTCCCCTCCTGGAGCCGGGATGGAACCCAGGCGTCCGGGTGCTTGTGGAAGCCCTGCTGAGGGGGTCCTGGGACCCCTCACGCCGCCCCCTTGCGGGAGCCGCTCCCCAGCTCTGCACCATGGCGGGGGGGGGGGGCTTGTCCCCCCTGCCCCCCGGGTACCCAGGCACTAACCCAGCCAGCCCAGGGCGGGGCTCGGGTGGGGGCGTCCCTGGGCCCGCTCCCCCCTCCCGCCGCGCCAGGGCAGGCGCGGGGCTGGGCGCGTTTCTGCCGAAGCGAACTCGGTGGGTCCGAGCTGGGGCTGCCCCATCTCCCCGCCCCCCAGCTGCATCCCCGCCCTGGGGTCACGTCTAAGCGCGTCCCCTTCGCGCCCCACACCTGCCGGGCGCGGCCGGCCCCGGGCACTGGGGCGCTCGCCCCGCTTGGCTCTGGGGGTGGGGGCTGGGGCTGGCTGGGAGCGGGGAGCCCCGGGATGTCCCGTCCCCCCGGGGCAGCACGGTCCCCCCGGCCGGCCCCCCAGCAGAGCCGGCGCCAGTTGGGTTGTAGGAGCCGCGCTCCGAGCTCCGGAGGGAAGCGGCCACCTGCGGCCGGCGGTGGGAGTCAGGCCAGGCGGTGACTCACCGAGGAGGGGACGGAGAACTGGAGTAGTGGCAGGGGTGGGCCGGAGACCTCCCCCCACCCCCTTACCACCCCCCAGGCCCCGTTTTGGGGTCACCACAGTGCAGCCATTGCAGGGGGGGACATGGGGGTGGGGTGAGGGCAGCGTTGGGGTGATCCTGCCCAAGGTGGGGGCGTGTTAGGCAGGGGCGGCTCTAGACATTTTGCTGCCCTTGGGGCGGCATGCCATGGGAGGCGCTCCGCCGGTCACCGTGGCTCCGCAGCCAGCAGACCCTCCACAGGCATCGGGAGGACCACCAGAGCCCTGCCTGCCAGTCGCGCCCCCCCGCGTGCCGCCCCAAGCATGTGTGCTGGGGTCTGGAGCTGCCCCTGGTGTTAGGCGAGGCACCTTCAGCACTTGGGCGGCGGCTGCTCTTCCTGGCTGGTCCATCTGAAGGTCCTTTAGTGTCCATCACACCAGGGCCCTGCCCGAAGACCCAGGGTCACTTGAATCCCATTGGTGCCCTGCGCATATGGCTGTGCGGTGTCAGAGCAGGACAACAGCCCTGGTGGGACCCCTCCCCATCCTCGCCTCTTATCCAGGGGTTCCTGGGTGCTGAGTCCTTCTCACCTTCTCCCCATCTCTCTCTCTGCAGGCGCCTTCCCACCCAATCATGGCCTCGGCAGGTCTCCAGATCTTGGGCATGGCTCTCTCGGTGGTGGGCTGGCTGGGCTGCATCATCTCCTGCGCCCTGCCCATGTGGAAGGTGACGGCCTTCATCGGCAACAACATCGTGGTGGCGCAGATCATCTGGGAGGGGCTGTGGATGAACTGCATCGTGCAGAGCACGGGCCAGATGCAGTGTAAGGTCTATGACTCTATGCTGGCTCTGCCCCAGGACCTGCAGGCCGCCCGCGCCCTCATGGTCATCTCGGTGCTGCTGGCCGTGCTGGCCTTGCTGGTGAGCGTGGTGGGCGCCAAGTGCACCAACTGCGTGGAGGACGAAGGCGCCAAGGCGCGGATCATGATCGTCTCCGGCGCCGTCTTCGTGGTCGCCGGCGTCCTCTGCCTCATCCCCGTGTGCTGGTCGGCCAACACCATCATCCGGGACTTCTACAACCCGCTGGTGTCCGAAGCCCAGAAGCGGGAGCTGGGGGCTTCCCTCTACATCGGCTGGGCTGCCGCCGCCCTGCTGGTTCTGGGGGGCGGCCTCCTCTGCTGCACCTGTCCCAAGAGGAACACCAACTACAGCGCCCGTTACACCGCCGCCGTCTCGCAGCCCCGCAGTGACTACCCCAGCAAGAACTACGTCTGAGGGGCAGGCAGCCTGGGGCCTCTCGGCGGGCAGGGCCCCATCTCCGCATGAGCCCCCCGGGGGCAAAGCGAGCCGGTCGGTGCTGGGGGTGCATCTGCAGCCTGGAGGGAATACAGAAGCTAAGCCGCAGACCCATGGTATCCGCCACTGCTGGTGGCTTCACCTTGGCTTCTGGACCCCACCACGCTGCAATGGTCCTCGGCCCACGTGGTCCAGCGCTGATCGCTGAAAATTAGAGGGTTATCGGGGGGGAGGTCAATAGAGCACCCCAAGCCTGGCCTCTCTAGAGGAGAGGGGGAGTTGGGGGGCCTAGTTTTAACCTTTGCATGTGTCCTACATAGTCCTTAGATATTTTTCATAGCATCTGCTTGGTTTTTATATATGACGAATAAAATATCTGAGTTTTTTGTATGGAGCAATGGCCTTCTGTGCTCCCTGGCGTGGGGCTCTGTCTCCAGCCCGCCGCGGGGGTAAGACGAGCGAAGGCTGCTTTGTCCGCTCCCTTCACCCCCTCATCCTCAGCCCTTGTGCTGTAAAATTCATCTCTCGATCTGCTCCACGTCCTGCCTTCTAGGGGTTGTTGCTGCTGCTTCTGGACTGTGCTCGAGTGGGAGAGCAGCCCTGGGAAGTAGCGGCTCCTCCCCTCCCCCCTGCTCTCACCCACCAGCCCCCACTCCCCTCCTAGAGCTGGGAGAGAACCCAGGAGTCCGGGCTCCCAGCCCCGCAGCTCTAACCCTCTGGTTCTGGGAGGGGAGTGGGGTCCAGGAACGAAACCTGGGAGTTGTGGCTCTCCAGTCCCCTGCTTGGGTTTTAACCGCAGGATCATGTGGCAGGCAGTTCCACAGGTTCCCCGGGCAGAGTGTCAAACCAATTCCATGCTGTTAGAGGGCGGCATTGGCGGGGTCTGAATGGGCCAAGGGTGACCAGGCTGGGTGGAGAGCGACAGGGGGCCACTCTCCCCTGCTGCAGGGCGGGGCCCTGTGCTGCATGGTGGTGGGGAGCTCATAGGGGGTGCTGTGCCCACACAGTGTTATGTGCCTGCCCTGCCCCAGAGGTGGCTGCATCTCAGCAGCAGAGAAGTGGGTTTATTTCTGAGCGGGAGGGGGTGCGATTTGGTATCTCTTTCCCTGCTCCACTGCAAGGCTGCCTGGTGGTGAGGAATCCCTCCCCTGTGCGGGGCCGGGGGCAGAGCTTTGCATGGGGAACAGCCTGTGGGGTGGAGGGCAGCAGCTCAGAGGGGAGTGGGGTCTAGTGGTTAGAGCCCCCTCCCAGGAGTGGGAACAAGAGGCTTGGTGTATGAGCCAGGCCTAGAGTGTGGGGGGGGGTCTGTGTGCCTGGCTTTTGGGCTGTGGTGACCCCTCCCTCCCTGATGAATGCCCCCCCGCACACAGCATGGCCCCTGGGAGGGAGGACGTGAGATTTCTCTCCTGGTGCCAGCCGCCCCCAGCTCCAGGGAAAGCTCCACTGGCACAGGAATGTGCTGGTGCCCGTCCAGCTCGTGGGAGAGACGCTGGGCGGGCTGGGATCCAGGGAAACAGCGAAGCCGAAACGGGCAGGTGGGGGCCAGCGCCCCCTGGAGGGGAAAGGCCCCATCCCCGGAGCCAGCCAGTCCCTGCCCCAGGGCTGGTCGGAGCCAGCGCCCCCTGGAGGGGAAAAGCCCCATGTCCTGGAGCCAGCCAGTCCCTGCCCCAGGGCTGGTCAGAGCCAGCGCCCCCTGGAGGGGAGAGGCCCCATCCCCGGAGCCAGCCAGTCCCTGCCCCACGGCTGGTCGGAGCCGGCGCCCCCTGGAGGGGAAAGGCCCCATCCCCGGAGCCAGCCAGTCCCTGCCCCACGGCTGGTCAGAGCCGGCGCCCCCTGGAGGGGAAAGGCCCCATCCCCGGAGCCAGCCAGTCCCTGCCCCACGGCTGGTCGGAGCCGGCGCCCCCTGGAGGGGAAAGGCCCCATCCCCGGAGCCAGCCAGTCCCTGCCCCACGGCTGGTCGGAGCCGGCGCCCCCTGGAGGGGAAAGGCCCCATCCCCGGAGCCA
This sequence comes from Mauremys mutica, assembly GCF_020497125.1. Taxonomy (NCBI): domain Eukaryota; kingdom Metazoa; phylum Chordata; order Testudines; family Geoemydidae; genus Mauremys; species Mauremys mutica. Next base: position 155,587,772 of record NC_059075.1, read on the forward strand.
GCCAGTCCCTGCCCCACGGCTGGTCGGAGCCAGCGCCCCCTGGAGGGGAAAGGCCCCATCCCCAGAGCCAGCCAGTCCCTGCCCCACGGCTGGTTGGGGCCAGCGCCCCCTGGAGGGGAAAGCCCCCATCCCTGGAGCCAGCCAGTCCCTGCCCCAGGGCTGGTCGGAGCCAGCGCCCCCTGGAGGGGAAAGGCCCCATCCCTGGAGCCAGCCAGTCCCTGCCCCAGGGCTGGTCGGAGCCAGCGCCCCCTGGAGGGGAAAGGCCCCATCCCCGGAGCCAGCCAGTCCCTGCCCCAGGGCTGGTCAGAGCCAGCGCCCCCTGGAGGGGAAAGCCCCCATCCCTGGAGCCAGCCAGTCCCTGCCCCAGGGCTGGTCAGAGCCAGCGCCCCCTGGAGGGGAAAGCCCCCATCCCTGGAGCCAGCCAGTCCCTGCCCCACGGCTGGTCGGGGCCAGCGCCCCCTGGAGGGGAAAGGCCCCATCCCCGGAGCCAGCCAGTCCCTGCCCCAGGGCTGGTCGGAGCTGGCGCCCCTGGAGGGGAAAGGCCCCATCCCCGGAGCCAGCCAGTCCCTGCCCCACGGCTGGTCAGATCCAGCGCCCCCTGGAGGGGAAAGGCCCCATCCCCGGAGCCAGCCAGTCCCTGCCCCACGGCTGGTCGGGACCAGCGCCCCCTGGAGGGGAAAGGCCCCATCCCCGGAGCCAGCCAGTCCCTGCCCCAGGGCTGGTCGGAGCCGGCGCCCCCTGGAGGGGAAAGGCCCCATCCCCAGAGCCAGCCAGTCCCTGCCCCAGGGCTGGTCGGAGCCAGCGCCCCCTGGAGGGGAAAGGCCCCATCCCCAGAGCCAGCCAGTCCCTGCCCCACGGCTGGTTGGGGCCAGTGCCCCCTGGAGGGGAAAGCCCCCATCCCTGGAGCCAGCCAGTCCCTGCCCCAGGGCTGGTCGGAGCCAGCGCCCCCTGGAGGGGAAAGGCCCCATCCCTGGAGCCAGCCAGTCCCTGCCCCAGGGCTGGTCAGAGCCAGCGCCCCCTGGAGGGGAAAGCCCCCATCCCTGGAGCCAGCCAGTCCCTGCCCCAGGGCTGGTCAGAGCCAGCGCCCCCTGGAGGGGAAAGGCCCCATCCCCGGAGCCAGCCAGTCCCTGCCCCACGGCTGGTCGGGGCCAGTGCCCCCTGGAGGGGAAAGGCCCCATCCCCGGAGCCAGCCAGTCCCTGCCCCACGGCTGGTTGGGGCCAGTGCCCCCTGGAGGGGAAAGCCCCCATCCCTGGAGCCAGCCAGTCCCTGCCCCACGGCTGGTCGGGGCCAGCGCCCCCTGGAGGGGAAAGGCCCCATCCCTGGAGCCAGCCAGTCCCTGCCCCACGGCTGGTCGGGGCCAGCGCCCCCTGGAGGGGAAAGGCCCCATCCCCGGAGCCAGCCAGTCCCTGCCCCAGGGCTGGTCGGAGCTGGCGCCCCTGGAGGGGAAAGGCCCCATCCCCGGAGCCAGCCAGTCCCTGCCCCACGGCTGGTCAGATCCAGCGCCCCCTGGAGGGGAAAGGCCCCATCCCCGGAGCCAGCCAGTCCCTGCCCCACGGCTGGTCGGGGCCAGTGCCCCCTGGAGGGGAAAGGCCCCATCCCCGGAGCCAGCCAGTCCCTGCCCCAGGGCTGGTCGGAGCCGGCGCCCCCTGGAGGGGAAAGGCCCCATCCCCAGAGCCAGCCAGTCCCTGCCCCACGGCTGGTTGGGGCCAGTGCCCCCTGGAGGGGAAAGCCCCCATCCCTGGAGCCAGCCAGTCCCTGCCCCAGGGCTGGTCGGAGCCAGCGCCCCCTGGAGGGGAAAGGCCCCATCCCTGGAGCCAGCCAGTCCCTGCCCCACGGCTGGTCGGGGCCAGCGCCCCCTGGAGGGGAAAGGCCCCATCCCCGGAGCCAGCCAGTCCCTGCCCCAGGGCTGGTCGGAGCTGGCGCCCCTGGAGGGGAAAGGTCCCGTTTCCCATCCCCTGAGCCAGCCAGGTGGGGCTGGGTGACGGTGAGGGGAATTCTGGGAACGTAGCTGGGTGTTTTTCATTCCCGTTGTTGCGGGGTGGGGAGATGGGCTGGGAATCCCCCAATCTCGTCTGGGGAACAGGGATGGACAGAGATTGGGGAGAGGAGGGACACGTACAGCATCCCCCATCCCCCCCCCAACCCGTACCCTGCCCCCCCCCCCACCTCAGCTCTTCTCTCTGTGGGGTGACTGGTAGCAGTCTCCTCCTCCCACAAGCAACACCCCCCCTCTGCTTGCCCCGATTTGCCCCCTCATAAACCAAGCCCCCAATTCTCTTTCCTCCCATCAGCTGCACCTCTCCCCAGCCAGGCCCCAAAATGAGAAGCAGGAGGCGAGGGTGGCGGGTGCTAGTCTGGTTCTTTTATCTCCATAACACCCCCAGGGATGTGGGCCGAGCCCCCTCCCTGGATGGGTCAGGAAACGGGTTCAGTGTCCTCCCAAAAGAACCACAGCCAGGGCTCACCAGACCCACTCCCTCTGAACCCCCCAAATCCCACTCAGTGATGACCCAATAAGCCCTGGATCTATCCCCAGTGGGGGGTGAGACCCCCAAAATCTGGAGCCCCTGGATTTGGCTCGAGGGTTTCGGGCAGTCCCCACGTTCAGGGGGTGGCTCAGCAGGTCTCAGTCCAGGGCGCTGGGACGGACAATTATTAACCGTCGAGCAAACAAAGCCGGGGTGAGGTCCAGCCGGACTCCATGGGGTCAGGGCTCCCTGGCCAAGCCCCCCGAGCTGTTCAGGGGCTGGGGATCGGCCGCGTCTCCCGTCCTTCCCTGGCAGGGTGTCTCCGGCTCTGCCCCGCAGCCCCCCGAGCTGTTCAGTGGCTGGGGATCGGCCGCGTCTCCCGTCCTTCCCTGGCAGGGTGTCTCCGGCTCTCCCCCGCAGCCCCCCGAGCTGTTCAGGGGCTGGGGATCGGCCGCGTCTCCCGTCCTTCCCTGGCAGGGTGTCTCCGGCTCTGCCCCGCAGCCCCCCGAGCTGTTCAGGGGCTGGGGATTGGCCGCGTCTCCCGTCCTTCCCTGGCAGGGTGTCTCCGGCTCTGCCCCACAGCCCCCCGAGCTGTTCAGTGGCTGGGGATTGGCCGCGTCTCCCGTCCTTCCCTGGCAGGGTGTCTCCGGCTCTGCCCCGCAGCCCCCCGAGCTGTTCAGTGGCTGGGGATCGGCCGTGTCTCCCGTCCTTCCCTGGCAGGGTGTCTCCGGCTCTCCCCCGCAGCCCCCCGAGCTGTTCAGGGGCTGGGGATCGGCCGCGTCTCCCGTCCTTCCCTGGCAGGGTGTCTCCGGCTCTCCCCCGCAGCCCCCCGAGCTGTTCAGGGGCTGGGGATCGGCCGCGTCTCCCGTCCTTCCCTGGCAGGGTGTCTCCGGCTCTGCCCCGCAGCCCCCCGAGCTGTTCAGGGGCTGGGGATTGGCCGCGTCTCCCGTCCTTCCCTGGCAGGGTGTCTCCGGCTCTGCCCCGCAGCCCCCCGAGCTGTTCAGGGGCTGGGGATTGGCCGCGTCTCCCGTCCTTCCCTGGCAGGGTGTCTCCGGCTCTGCCCCGCAGCCCCCCGAGCTGTTCAGTGGCTGGGGATCGGCCGCGTCTCCCGTCCTTCCCTGGCAGGGTGTCTCCGGCTCTGCCCCGCAGCCCCCCGAGCTGTTCAGGGGCTGGGGATCGGCCGCGTCTCCCGTCCTTCCCTGGCAGGGTGTCTCCGGCTCTGCCCCGCAGCCCCCCGAGCTGTTCAGGGGCTGGGGATCGGCCGCGTCTCCCGTCCTTCCCTGGCAGGGTGTCTCCGGCTCTGCCCCGCAGCCCCCCGAGCTGTTCAGTGGCTGGGGATCGGCCGCGTCTCCCGTCCTTCCCTGGCAGGCTGTCTCCGGCTCTCCCCCGCAGCCCCCCGAGCTGTTCAGGGGCTGGGGATCGGCCGCGTCTCCCGTCCTTCCCTGGCAGGGTGTCTCCAGCTCTCCTTTGTCCATCCGCCCTTTGTTCAGCCCTTCACCGCCTCCACCTTTCGCTCCTTTCCTTGGTGGCCCCCACGTGTTTGCTCTGCCCATCCCCCTCTTTTATTTAGTTCATTTCGTTCCTTCCTTCCCTCACTTTTTCATTTGTCCGTTGTCTCATTCACTTGCTTGTTCCCGCGTCCATTCGCTCTCTTCGTTGCTCCTCCCTTCGCTCATTTGCCCGCTTGTTCATTTGTTTGCACCCTTCTTCGTTCCTTCACTCACTCGTTCTTTCCTTCCTGCAGCCATGCTTTTGTTCACTTGTTTTTCCTTTACTCGTGATCTATTAGTCCCTTTGTTCATCCATCCACTTCTCCATTCCCTCATTCATTCATCTCCTTCCACCTTCACGCATTCTCGCTCTCCTTCACCAGTTTAGTCATTCCCTCAGCCATTAGCTGATTCCCTCATTCATCCATTCACTCCCTCATTCACCTCTTCACACCTTCATCCATTCACTCCCTCGTTCACCTCTTCACACCTTCATCCATTCACTCCCTCGTTCACCTCTTCACACCTTCATCCATTCTCCCTCATTCACCTCTTCACACCTTCATCCAGTCACTCCCTCGTTCACCTCTTCACACCTTCATCCATTCACTCCCTCGTTCACCTCTTCACACCTTCATCCATTCTCCCTCATTCACCTCTTCACACCTTCATCCAGTCACTCCTCATTCACCTCTTCACACCTTCATCCATTCACTCCCTCATTCACCTCTTCACACCTTCATCCATTCACTCCCTCATTCACCTCTTCACACCTTCATCCATTCACTCCTCATTCACCTCTTCACACCTTCATCCATTCACTCCCTCATTCACCTCTTCACACCTTCATCCATTCACTCCCTCGTTCACCTCTTCACACCTTCATCCATTCACTCCCTCGTTCACCTCTTCACACCTTCATCCATTCACTCCCTCGTTCATTCCCTCACTCTTCACTCATTCATCTGTTCACCCACATGCTCATCCCTCTATCCCCTCCTCCACTCCCCTCAGACATAGTCCCTCTTGTCCACCCCGCTGCCCACCCCAGACCTGGCAGCCGCCATGTACCCGACCCGGGGTGGGTACCTCTCGGAGCGGGGGGGGCAGGAGCAGCAAAGCAGAGCCCCCCCCAGAACCAGCAGGGCGGCGGCTGCCCACCCCACATATAGCGCCGCCCCCAGCTCCCGCTTCAGGGCTTCGGACACCAGCGGGTTGTAGAAGTCCCGGATGATGGTGTTGGCCGACCAGCACACGGGGATGAGGCAGAGGACGCCGGCGACCACGAAGACGGCGCCGGAGACGATCATGATCCGCGCCTTGGCGCCTTCATCCTCCACGCAGTTGGTGCACTTGGCGCCCACCACGCTCACCAGCAAGGCCAGCACGGCCAGCAGCACCGAGATGACCATGAGGGCGCGGGCGGCCTGCAGGTCCTGGGGCAGAGCCAGCATAGAGTCATAGACCTTACACTGCATCTGGCCCGTGCTCTGCACGATGCAGTTCATCCACAGCCCCTCCCAGATGATCTGCGCCACCACGATGTTGTTGCCGATGAAGGCCGTCACCTTCCACATGGGCAGGGCGCAGGAGATGATGGAGCCCAGCCAGCCAAAGATGCATAGCCCCATGCCCAAGAGCTCCAGCCCTGCAGAAGCCATTGCTGGAGGAGGAGGAGGCCAACGGGAGCGAAGCAGGGATCTTAGTGGGGACGCGAGGGCGTCGGAGCAGAGAGAGGAGCCCAGGAAATAATTCTGGGTGGGGATCGGCTGGAGACACCAAGGCAAGGAAGGTCGTAGTGGAGAGACAAGGCCAGAAGACAGTTCTTTGTGGGATCAGCTGGGGCCACGAGTCCAGAAAACAGAGCCCTATGGGAGGTGTGTGAATATGAGATCCAGATAGTTCCCTCTGAAGGATCTGGCTCTGGGAGACGGATCCCGATGGGACCGGCCAGGGACGCGCCTGAGAGACGGAGCCTAAAGGAACCAGCCAGGAAGACGTGTCTGGGAGAGGGATCCTGGTGGAACCAGAGAGACGTGTCTGAGAGGCGGATCCCGATGGAACCACAGGGGAGACGGATCTCGCATGTGAGAGACGGAGCCTAAAGGAACCAGCCAGGGAGAAGCATCCAGGGGACAGATTCGGATGGAAGCGTCCGGGGAGACCCGTCCGGGAGAGGGATCCTGACGAGAATGGCTGGGGAGGCAGGTCTGAAGCACTTCCAGCCCGGAGAGGACAAGGCTCTTGTTTAACACCAGGGCTCACTCTCCCTGTGTCACCACCTCTCCCTGGACTGATCCTGTGAGCTGGGGAGGCGGGGGGGGGGTATATGAGGCCTCCACAGGTGAGTGGGCGGGACGGGGGAGGCGTGGGAGGGCACTGGGCTCTCTATGGAGACCAGGGCACGAGGGGTGCTGGTGAATGAACAATTATTTTGTTAGCTTGTGCCTGGACACTGCCCGCCCCCACGCTGGAGGGGGGAGGAGGTGGGCTCCGCAGGGGGCGAATCACCAGCGACTTGTTCCTCCAGGCCCTGGGAAAACAGAGATTACAATGAACACACGTCTGGCTGCCCCGACTCCCCCTTCCCAAGGCTGCTGCGGGGGGTGGCTCTGGGGCAGGGCAGCTGGGGACCGGTGACAGTCCCTACAGCACAGCACCCCCAGCCCCACGCTGGGGCCCTGGGGTCAGAGGGGAGGCCGGCTAACGGGATTCCTGTGTCCCTTTAGCAACCGGTCAGGTCCCTGGGCTGATAAGGGGGGAGCTGGGCACACACGGCTCAGATCTGCTGATAAGAAATTAACCCCCCCGAGCAAACAGCCTGTGACTCCACCCAGGGGCCCGGGGGACACGGGCTGGCTGGCTCGGGGCGGAGAATGGGACACGGGGCCTCTCCCCGCTATGGGGCGCTGGCTCCAATCCAGCCCCAGGGCGGGGACTGGCTGGCTCAGGGGGGCAGGGAACGGGACATGGGTCTTTTCCCCGCTATGGGGCGCTGGCTCCAATCCAGCCCCAGCGCAGGGACTGGCTGGCTCAGGGGGGCAGGGAACGGGACACGGGGCTTTTCCCCGCTATGGGGCGCTGACTCCAATCCAGCCCCAGCGCAGGGACTGGCTGGCTCAGGGGGGCAGGGAACGGGACATGGGGCCTCTCCCCGCTATGGGGCACTGGCTCCAATCCAGCCCCAGCGCAGGGACTGGCTGGCTCAAGGGGGCAGGGAACGGGACACGGGGCTTTTCCCCGCTATGGGGCGCTGGCTCCAATCCAGCCCCAGCGCAGGGACTGGCTGGCTCAGGGGGTAACTTGAAACTGCCAAACTCAGGCATGGGCGGGAAAAGGGAAACCACCACTGGTGGCTGCTTTTCTAGGTCGTTGCTATGTGTGACCATGGCCCAGGCCGATTCAGCTGGGAGATAGGAGCCCGTTGCCAGGGGAACAGTTGGCTGGGAGACCGGGGGGGGGGGGCACCTGGGAACAGAGCAGTCACTGAGCCGAATCTGGCGCTCTGGGCTCTCACCTGGTATCAGGTATCCCACCGCCTCCCGCAGCACACCTGCAGGTACGCAGCACTGCCGCCCTGTGGCCAGTATGGGGAACTGCATCCAATGGGGCCCTCAGCTAGCCCAGCCCATCTCACCGCCCAGCGCTGCCGGTGCCCCTCACTCCCGACCCACAGCCCCTGCCAGCCCCCCCCACAGCCCTGCCGGTGCCCCTCACTCCCGACCCACAGCCCCTGCCAGCCCCCCCCACAGCCCTGCCGGTGCCCCTCACTCCCGACCCGCAGCCCCTGCCCCCCCCAGCCCTGCCGGTGCCCCTCACTCCCGACCCGCAGCCCCTGCCCCCCCCAGCCCTGCCGGTGCCCCTCACTCCCGACCCGCAGCCCCCCCCAGCCCTGCCGGTGCCCCTCACTCCCGACCCGCAGCCCCCCCCAGCCCAGCCCTGCCCCCCCCAGCTCTGCCGGTGCCCCTCACTCCCGACCCGCAGCCCCTGCCAGCCCGGCCCTGCCCCCCCCAGCCCTGCCGGTGCCCCTCACTCCCGACCCGCAGCCCCTGCCAGCCCAGCCCTGCCCCCCCCAGCTCTGCCGGTGCCCCTCACTCCCGACCCGCAGCCCCCCCCAGCCCAGCCGGTGCCCCTCACTCCCGACCCGCAGCCCCTGCCAGCCCAGCCCTGCCGGTGCCCCTCACTCCCGACCCGCAGCCCCCCCCAGCCCAGCCCTGCCGGTGCCCCTCACTCCCGACCCACAGCCCCTGCCAGCCCCCCCCCAGCCCTGCCGGTGCCCCTCACTCCCGACCCGCAGCCCCCCCCAGCCCAGCCCTGCCCCCCCCAGCTCTGCCGGTGCCCCTCACTCCCGACCCGCAGCCCCTGCCAGCCCGGCCCTGCCCCCCCAGCCCTGCCGGTGCCCCTCACTCCCGACCCGCAGCCCCTGCCAGCCCCGCCCTGCCCCCCCCAGCTCTGCCAGGGCCCCTCACTCCCGACCCGCAGCCCCTGCCAGCCCAGCCCTGCCCCCCCCAGCTCTGCCGGTGCCCCTCACTCCCGACCCGCAGCCCCTGCCAGCCCAGCCCTGCCCCCACAGCTCTGCCAGTGTCCCTCAGTGCTGACCCACAGCCCCCTGCCAGCCCAGCCCTGCCCCCCCCAGCCCTGCCGGTGCCCCTCACTCCCCAACAGCAGCCCCCCCCACCCCCCCCCTGCCGGTGCCCCTCACTCCCGACCCGCAGCCCCTGCCAGCCCAGCCCTGCCTCCCCCCGCTCTGCCGGTGCCCCTCACTCCCGACCCGCAGCCCCTGCCAGCCTAGCCCTGCCAGTGCCCCTCACTCCCGACCCACAGCACCTGCCAGGCCCGCCCTGCCCCCCCAGCCCTGCCGGTGCCCCTCACTCCCGACCCCCAGCCCCTGCCAGCCCAGCCCTGCCGGTGCCCCTCACTCCCGACCCGCAGCCCCTGCCAGCCCAGCCCTGCCGGTGCCCCTCACTCCCGACCCGCAGCCCCCGCCAGCCCAGCCCTGCCAGTGCCCCTCACTCCCGACCCGCAGCCCCTGCCAGCCTAGCCCTGCCGGTGCCCCTCACTCCCGACCCACAGCACCTGCCAGCCCCGCCCTGCCCCCCCCAGCCCTGCCGGTGCCCCTCACTCCCGACCCCCAGCCCCTGCCAGCCCAGCCCTGCCGGTGCCCCTCACTCCCGACCCGCACCCCCTGCCAGCCCCCCCCCAGCTCTGCCGGTGCCCCTCACTCCCGACCCGCAGCCCCTGCCAGCCCCCCCCCAGCTCTGCCGGTGCTCCTCACTCCCCACCCGCAGCCCCTGCCAGCCCAGCCCTGCCCCCCCCCAGCAATGCCGGTGCCCCTCACTCCCGACCCGCAGCCCCCTGCTATCGGTGCCCTGGGACCCGCCAACTCTGCCAGTGCCCCTCAATCCTGACCCCCAGCCCAAACCTGGGCTCCCCACCACCATTCCCTGTCTCTGTGGGTCGCTGGCATTGTGCAGATGTTATGCAGGAATCCTGAGGCCTCCCACTTGCCTGGGGAGCAAGGCCGCTGGAGCCGCCTGTTAATAGGCCTAAACCTCTGAGAAGGACAGGGGCTGCGGGTCGGGAGTGAGGGGCACCGGCAGAACCGGGGGGGGGCAGGGCTGGGCTGGCAGGGGCTGCGGGTCGGGAGTGAGGGGCACCGGCAGGGCTGGGGCGGGCAGGCCTGGGCTGGCAGGGGCTGCGGGTCGGGAGTGAGGGGCACCGGCCGGGCTGGGGGGGGGCAGGGCTGGGCTGGCAGGGGCTGCGGGTCGGGAGTGAGGGGCACCGGCAGAACCGGGGGGGGCAGGGCTGGGCTGGCAGGGGCTGCGGGTCGGGAGTGAGGGGCACCGGCAGAGCAGGGGGTGCAGGGCTGGGCTGGCAGGGGCTGCGGGTCGGGAGTGAGGGGCACCGGCAGAGCTGGGGGGGGGTAGGGCTGGGCTGGCAGGGGCTGCGGGTCGGGAGTGAGGGGCACCGGCAGAGCTGGGGGGGGGTAGGGCTGGGCTGGCAGGGGCTGCGGGTCGGGAGTGAGGGGCACCGGCAGACTCCGTGGAGCTGCATGTTGTTCGTTTGGTGTCTGGCGCCCTCTCCTGGCCATTCCCAGGCAATGCGCAGATAGGAGGGGTGGGGAACAGGCTCTGTATGCGGGGGGAGTCTCCTGGGCTTTTAGCAGTGCAGGGGCCATGACACACAGCAGGGAGCAGGCTCCCCCCCCCCCACAACACACACGTCCATCGTCCAGCTCCCTCCCCCTCACAGCACAGAACTGGGCGGGACTCCCCGGCCTGGGGCAGCATCAACGCCGGGGAGCCCCCAGCCCAGCCCTGCCCCCCCCAGCTCTGCCGGTGCCCCTCACTCCCGACCCACAGCCCTTGCCAGCCCAGCCCTGCCGGTGCCCCTCACTCCCGACCCGCAGCCCCCCCCAGCCCAGCTCTGCCGGTGCCCCTCACTCCCGACCCGCAGCCCCTGCCAGCCCAGCCCTGCCCCCCCCAGCTCTGCTGGTGCCCCTCACTCCCGACCCGCAGCCCCTGCCAGCCCAGCCCTGCCCCCCCCCTCCGAGCTCTGCCGGTGCCCCTCACTCCCGACCCGCAGCCCCCCCCAGCCCAGCTCTGCCGGTGCCCCTCACTCCCGACCCGCAGCCCCTGCCAGCCCAGCCCTGCCCCCCCAGCTCTGCTGGTGCCCCTCACTCCCGACCCGCAGCCCCTGCCAGCCCAGCCCTGCCCCCCCCCCTCCGAGCTCTGCCGGTGCCCCTCACTCCCGACCCGCAGCCCCCCCCCCCCACATTGAATAACTGTAGAAGGGTAACACCGCTGGCACCCCCATGGCTGGGCCCGGCACAGCAGCTGTCTCCCGTCTAGCGCCCCCTGCTGACAGCAGCTCGGGTGGTCCCACCTTACGGGACTGTCTGAATTCACCACCACCCCCCGCCCAGGATAGCAGCCGTCACCCAGGAAGCTCCAGCGACCCTCTCCCACCCCGGCCAGGGGTCAAACTCCTCTGCTCTCCTGCAGCAAAGGGGGTGCGCGGATAGCGTCCCGCAGCCCCTTTCACCCCTGCCCCCCCCGGACTCCTCTGCAGCTACCCCGGCCCCCGTGAACCCTTCCACCGCTCGTGTGGGGCAGGCACGCGGTGACACGAGCACGGCCTGCTGCGCGATCAGCCCAGCTGCAGGGGACCCGAAACGAAGGCTCCAATTCTCCTGTATCCTGACGTCCAAGTACTAAGGGGAGGGAGGATACAGGCCCGTGGGTGTGAACGGGGGGGGGCAGGATACCAGGGCACAGGAGCCCCCCACAATGCTGGATCCTCCCTTCTCACCCCCCTCCTCTCCCCCAGCCCCAGGTGGGGATAAAGCCCTGGGAGGGGATGACATTGTCCTCGGGGTCCGGGGCCGGCTCCCGGCACCAGCTCAGCAAGCAGGGGAAGCGGCGGCACGTTGGGCTTTCGCTGGCGGGGCCCTTGGGGCCCTGCGGCTGAATTGCCGCCAGAGACGGCGGCGACGTGCTGGAGCTGCCGCCCATCGCCAGCGCAGCTTTCCCCCGCCCCCCCGCCGCTTGGGGCGGCAAAACCCCTGGAGCCGGCCCTGTCGGGGTCAGCCAGGCCAGGGGAATCCGGCTGTGGAGCCTGGCCCCCGAAGGGGCAGTTATGGTGCCTGGCCTGAGAGAGAGAGAGAGAGAGAGAGAGAGAGAGAGTAAAACTCTAGCTCCTGTTTTGCTTAGGATGGGCTGGGAGCCAGGACTCCTGGGTTCTCTCCCGGCTCTGGGAGGGGAGTGGGGGCTGGTGGTTAGAGCAGGGGGGCTGGGAGCCAGGACTCCTGGGTTCTCTCTCCGGCTCTGGGAGGGGAGTGGGGGCCGGTGGGTAGAGCAGGGGGGGCTGGGAGCCAGGACTCCTGGGTTCTCTCTCCGGCTCTGGGAGGGGAGTGGGGGCTGGTGGGTTAGAGCAGGGGGGCTGGGAGCCAGGACTCCTGGGTTCTCTCCCGGCTCTGGGAGGGGAGTGGGGGCTGGTGGTTAGAGCAGGGGGGCGGGGGGCCAGGACTCCTGGGTTCTCTCTCCGGCTCTGGGAGGGGAGTGGGGGCCGGTGGGTAGAGCAGGGGGGGCTGGGAGCCAGGACTCCTGGGTTCTCTCTCCGGCTCTGGGAGGGGAGTGGGGGCTGGTGGGTTAGAGCAGGGGGGGCTGGGAACCAGGACTCTGGGTTCTCTCCCGGCTCTGGGAGGCGAGTGGGGGCTGGTGGGTGAGAGCAGGGGGGGTCAGGACTCCTGGGTTCTCTCCCCGGCTCTGGGAGGGGAGTGGGGGCTGGTGGGTTAGAGCAGGGGGGCTGGGAGCCAGGACTCCTGGGTTCTCTCCCCGGCTCTGGGAGGGGAGTGGGGGCCGGTGGGTAGAGCAGGGGGGGCTGGGAGCCAGGACTCCTGGGTTCTCTCCCCAGCTCTGGGAGGCGAGTGGGGGCTGGTGGGTTAGAGCAGGGGGGCTGGGAGCCAGGACTCCTGGGTTCTCTCCCGGCTCTGGGAGGCGAGTGGGGGCTGGTGGGTGAGAGCAGGGGGGGTCAGGACTCCTGGGTTCTCTCCCCGGCTCTGGGAGGGGAGTGGGGGCCGGTGGGTAGAGCAGGGGGGCTGGGAGCCAGGGCTCCTGGGTTCTCTCCCCGGCTCTGGGAGAGGAGTGGGGGCTGATGGGTTAGAGCAGGGGGGCGGGGAGCCAGGACTCCTGGGTTCTCTCCCCGGCTCTGGGAGGGGAGTGGGGTCTAGTGGTTAGAACAGGGGGGGTCAGGACTTCTGGGTTCTCTCCCCGGCTCTGGGAGGGGAGCGGGGTCTAGTGGTTAGAACAGGGGGGTCAGGACTCCTGGGTTCTCTCCCCGGCTCTGGGAGGGGAGTGGGGTCTAGTGGTTGGAGTCAGTGGTTGTGGCTGTCTCCCTCTCCCCCCCCATTTGCACCCCTCAATGTTTCTACCCACCGCACTCCGTGTCTCTGCCCAAGGATTCGGTTTAGCTGATGCTGGGATTAGACCCAGGACTCCCAGGAGGGGATGAGCCAGCCCCCCGGCAGCGCCAGGAGGCAGGACCCACACCCCAGCAGCAGCACAGCGCCCCCCACAGCGCCAACACCCCAAACCCTTCCTGCCGTCTGGCCTGCACCTGGGGGAGCTCTTCCTTCCCTCCCACCCCCCGACGCCCAAGCCCCTGGCAGGAGAACAAAGGGGCTCAGAGACGTTCCCGTCACGCTTCCAGCCCCCAGATTCCTCCTCCGACTTGCACCCCCCACCCTCAAGCAAACGGCCCAGCGCAGCTTTGTCCCCCCAGGGCCGGTCACGGAGCCAGGAGACCAAGCCAAGAACCACCCAAAGGCAATATCACCCGGCGGGGTTCAGAGCTGGGGAGGGGCCGCGATCAGCCGGGAGATCTTAACCCGTTGGGGGGCTGCGGGTCGGGAGTGAGGGGCACCGGCAGAGCTGGGGGGGCTGGACTGGGCTGGCAGGGGCTGCGGGTGGGGAGGGGGCTCCAGCAGAGCTGGGGGGGGCAGGGCTGGGCCGGCAGGGGCTGCAGGTGGGGAGGGGGCTCTGGCAGAGCTGGGGGGGGCAGGGGCTGCAGGTGGGGAGGGGGCTCCAGCAGAGCTGGGGGGGGCAGGGCTGGGCCGGCAGGGGCTGCAGGTGGGGAGGGGGCTCCGGCAGAGCTGGGGGGGGCAGGGGCTGCGGGTGGGGAGGGGGCTCCAGCAGAGCTGGGGGGGCAGGGCTGGGCCGGCAGGGGCTGCAGGTGGGGAGGGGGCTCTGGCAGAGCTGGGGGGGCAGGGGCTGCGGGTGGGGAGGGGGCTCCGGCAGAGCTGGGGGGGCAGGGCTGGGCCGGCAGGGGCTGCGGGTGGGGAGGGGGCTCCGGCAGAGCTGGGGGGGGCAGGGCTGGGCCGGCAGGGGCTGCGGGTGGGGAGGGGGCTCCAGCAGAGCTGGGGGGGCAGGGCTGGGCCGGCAGGGGCTGCAGGTGGGGAGGGGGCTCTGGCAGAGCTGGGGGGGCAGGGGCTGCGGGTGGGGAGGGGGCTCCGGCAGAGCTGGGGGGGCAAGGCAGGGCCGGCACGGTCAGCGGGTGGGGAGGGGGCTCCGGCAGAGCTGGGGGGGGCAGGGCTGGGCCGGCAGGGGCTGCGGGGGGGGAGGGGGCTCCGGCAGAGCTGGGGGGGCAGGGCTGGGCCGGCAGGGGCTGCGGGTGGGGAGGGGGCTCCGGCAGAGCTGGGGGGGGCAGGGGCTGCGGGTGAGGAGGGGGCTCCGGCAGAGCGGGGGGGGCAGGGGCTGCGGGAGGGGAGGGGGCTCCGGCAGAGCTGGGGGGGGCAGAGGCTGCGGGTGGGGAGGGGGCTCCGGCAGAGCTGGGGGGGCAGGGGCTGCGGGTGGGGAGGGGGCTCCGGCAGAGCTGGGGGGGCAGGGGCTGCGGGTGGGGAGGGGGCTCCGGCACAGCTGGGGGGCCCAGCCCTCGGCAGCACAGCACAGCACAGCCGGCCGGCGGGCAGGGCTCTGTTGCCAGACCGGGTGCGGTGGCGGAGCCGCCGGCCCAGGGACACTTCCTCTCCCTTCAGCACATTGCCCCCCCCAGCCCCCCAGGTTCCTGAATCCTGGATGGGCCCGATCCGTCCTTCCAGACAGCAGGGACGTGGGAACGGGCTGGATCCGGACTCCTGGGTTCGCGGGGAGGGGAGTGGGGTCTGGTGGGTTACAGCGGGAGGGCTGGGAGCCAGGACTCCTGGGTTCTCTCCAGCTGCCACTCCCCGTATCCTCCCCGTGTAAAATACTGCAGGGCCGTGTTTCAAAGGAGGGGCTGTGAATCATGGGGCAGGGGTCACCTGGGGTCACCCCCCCTTGGCTCCCCCCTCACAGACAGCCGGAGAGGCTGATGGGAAAGGCAAATAGTGGCTGGGTGGGGAGAATTTGGCAGGGGGCCGTGATGTCTGGGGCAGGGGGTCAGTTGGGGGATAGGAAGGGGGGGTCAGGGGGCAGACGGGAGGAATGTGTCAGGAGAAGGAAAGAAAGAGAGAATAGTGTGAGGCAGGGTGGGGAGCCAGGACTCCTGGGTTCTCTCCCTGGCTCCGGGAGGGGAGGGGAGTCTAGTGGTTAGAGCAGGGGGGGCTGGGAACCAGGACTCCTGGGTCCCTCAGTCTCAGCCTGTTCCCCGGGCAGCTCTCCAGAGTCAGTTTCCAGCTTGTGTGTGCTGGGGAGAAAGGGGCAGACACGGCCCCCGGTGGCAGGACGGCGCTGCTGGGCTCTGCCGGGCCGGAGGGGGACGGGGGGGGACAGTGGGGCATTCGCCCCCTCGCCCAGGTAGGGAGGCTCTGCTCTCAGTCCCGCCGTCCCGCTCCCCATGTGACATTCCACGTCTGAGCCCCATAGCGCCCCCCGCCACGATCCTGCAGAGGTGGGGAATGGATCTTGCACCTGAAATGTGCCGAGGACGGTGAGAGCCCCAAAGATCTACCCAGCAGGCACCGTGCCCCCAGGGGTCCCTGCCCCATATCCCAGCCTGGTGCTAGGGGGCGCCGTGCCCCCAGGGGTCCCTGCCCCATATCCCAGCCTGGTGCTAGGGGGTGCCGTGCCCCCAGGGGTCCCTGCCCCATATCCCAGCCTGGTGCTAGGGGGCACCGTGCCCCCAGGGGTCCCTGCCCCATATCCCAGCCTGGCGCTAGGGGGCACATGCCCCCAGGGGTCCCTGCCCCATAGCCCAGCCTGGTGCTAGGGGGCGCCGTGCCCCCAGGGGTCCCTGCCCCATAGCCCAGCCTGGTCCTAGGGGGCACCGTGCCCCCAGGGGTCCCTGCCCCATATCCCAGCCTGGTGCTAGGGGGCGCCGTGCCCCCAGGGGTCCCCGCCCCATAGCCCAGCCTGGTGCTAGGGGGCACATGCCCCCAGGGGTCCCTGCCACATATCCCAGCCTGGCGCTAGGGGGCGTCGTGCCCCCAGGGGTCCCTGCCCCATGTCCCAGCCTGGTGCTAGGGGGCGCCGTGCCCCCAGGGGTCCCTGCCCCATATCCCAGCCTGGTGCTAGGGGGCGCCGTGCCCCCAGGGGTCCCTGCCCCATATCCCAGCCTGGTGCTAGGGGGCGCATGCCCCCAGGGGTCCCTGCCCCATGTCCCAGCCTGGTGCTAGGGGGCGCTGTGCTATACATGGTCCCTCCAGCAGGGGGCAGTGCAGCTCACGTACACACCAATTCTCCCCCTGCCCCTTCCATTTCCCCCCATCCTAACAGAGGTCCCCCCATAGGGCAGGATCTGGGGATCGGTCCCCCCGACACACGATCCCCCCACGCCTCCAGACTCTCCAGACACAGCCAGGTCGGGCTGTTTGCCGACCGCAGGGAGCCGTGTTTTACCAGCCGGGCCGGGGGCCCTGCGTTTACCTTGGCTGGTGACAACAGACAGAGCGAATGACCCTGCGGCGTTATGGCTTCCGCAGCGGGGAGCGCGCCGGCGCTAGCGTCCAGCACGGCCGCCGGGGCACTGCTGGGAGGAAGCCCACAGCACCACAGGCCCTGAACAACTCTGTATAGCAAGAGGCTGAGGCTAGCCCAGCCCTGCCCCCCCCAGCCCTGCCGGTGCTCCTCACTCCCGACCCGCAGCCCCTGCTAGCCCAGCCTTGCCCCCCCCAGCTCTGCCGGTGCCCCTCACTCCCTATCCGCAGCCCCTGCCAGCCCAGCCCTGCCCCCCCCCCAGCCCTGCCGGTGCTCCTCACTCCCGACCCGCAGCCCCTGCCAGCCCTGCCCCCCCCAGCTCTGCCGGTGCCCCTCACTCCCGACCCGCAGCCCCTGCCAGCCCTGCCCCCCCCAGCTCTGCCGGTGCCCCTCACTCCCGACCCGCAGCCCCTGCTAGCCCAGCCCTGCCGGTGCTCCTCACTCCCGACCCGCAGCCCCTGCCAGCCCAGCCCTGCCCCCCCCCCAGCTCTGCCGGCGCCCCTCACTCCCGACCCGCAGCTCCTGCCAGCCCAGCCTTGCCCCCCCCAGCTCTGCCGGTGCCCCTCACTCCCGACCCGCAGCCCCTGCTAGCCCAGCCCTGCCCCCCCCAGCTCTGCCGGTGCCCCTCACTCCCGACCCGCAGCCCCTGCTAGCCCAGCCTTGCCCCCCCCAGCTCTGCCGGTGCCCCTCACTCCCGATCCGCAGCCCCTGCCAGCCCAGCCCTGCCCCCCCCCAGCTCTGCCGGTGCCCCTCACTCCCGACCCGCAGCCCCACTCCCACACTGCAGAGTCAGAAGTGAGACACAATTACATAATCATACACCCTGTTTTGACAAGCTGCAGTTAACAAAGTTTGGAGGGGGGGGGGGACGTCCCTAGTGCCACCTCCTGCTTGGGCTGTTGACCTCTGCTCTGTGTGCGCACGTAGCTGCGTTGTGTGATTGTTTGCAACTGTCTGCGTGCCTGTGGGATGTGAGTGTGTGTGTTAGTGTATCCGTGTATGGTGTGTGCACAATGTGGGGTGTATGCAGCAGTGTGTGTTGGGGTATCAGTGTGTGTCTGTGTTTGTGTGGGTGGATGGTGTGTGAGTCTGTGTGGATCAGTGTGTGTCTCTGGTTGTGTCTGCATGTATCGGTGTATGTGTGCGGGGGTATAAATGTTTGTGTGTGGGGATGGGTGTCTATCAATGGTTGTACCAGTGTGTGTGGGGGGGTGTATCAGTATGTGTGTCTATGGGGCTGTATATGTGTGTGTGGATCAGCACAAGTGTGTATCTGTAGATCTGTGTGTGATTCAAGGTGTGTAACAGTGTGTACGTCTATATGTGCATCTGTATATATGTGGATATCAGTGTCTGTGTATCACTGCAAGTGTATCAGAAGTGTGTGTGTGTGTAACATTGTGAGTGTATCTCTGTGTGTGTATCTCTGTGTGTATCACTGCGAGCAATGGAGTGTGTCTATTGGTGTGCGGGTGTTTCCCTTGCCCCCTCCCGGCAGTGGGGGCGGGGCCAGGGGCAGAGCCATTCCCTGGGGGGTGGGGCCATGGGTATATAGGGGGCCCAGGGCTTGAGGGGGAGCTCACATCGCCATGGGGCTGGGGACCCTGCACGCTGGGCTGCTTTTGCTGCTGCTGTGCCTGGCCAGGGGCAGCCTGCAGGGGGGTGAGCAGGGCAGGGGGGCTGGGGCTTGGGGGGCTGGGCTGGGACAGGATAGTGGTGGGGGCCAGGGCTGCCTCATACAATGGCACTGCCCCTGTGGGGTGCTGCAGGTCCCGGGGGGCAAAGGGGACACTTGGGGCAGCTCTGCAGTTCAGTGGGGAGAGAAACTGAGATGGGGTTGAATTAAGGATGAGATTAGATTGATTCCCCTCCCAGAGCTGGGAGAGAACCCAGGAGTCCGGGCTCCCAGACCCCTCTGCTCTCACCCACCAGCCCCCACTCCCCTCCCAGAGCTGGGAGAGAACCCAGGAGTCCTGGCTCCCAGCCCCCTCTGCTCTCACCCACCAGCCCCACTCCCCTCCCAGAGCCGGGAGAGAACCCAGGAGTCCTGGCTCCCAGCCCCCTGCTCTAACCCACCAGATCCCACTCCCCTCCCAGAGCCGGGAGAGAACCCAGGAGTCCTGGGTTGGTTCACAAAGTCCCCGTTGAGGTGCCACCAGCCACCCTTGTCCTTGCCCAGGACTCCTAGGTTCTACCTGTTGCTCTGGAGTTGCTCCCAGCCCCCCTTCCCATGGGTCCCTGCCCCAAAGCGCCACCATCCTCAGTGCCCACCTCTGCCAGGGACACCAACTCCCCACCCCACTCTTGCAGGGACCCTCAACCCACAGTCCCCTCATATCGCCCCTTGGTGTCCCCTGACCACCCTGTACCCCAGCGCTTCTCTAGGGGTACCCCATCTCTGACAGCTCCCCTGTGCCCCCCTCCCAGGAGTGAAACCGCAGGCAAACGGAGCCCTCGGGCGTCTCTACCGCCCGTCGCTGACCCGGGGTAAGTGGCGCCCCCAGCTGGGCACAGGGGGAGGTGTTCCTGAGCGAGCAGAGCGGGATGTTAGCGGGAAGAGGGGGGCACCGGGCGTGGATGGAGAGAGAGGGAAGGGGTGGGTATGAGGCTGGATGAAGGATATAGAGGGGGGCTGAGGGAAAGGGGGCAGGGCTGCCCAGGGGGTCCCTGGCTAGCTGGACCCAGCATTCTCAGGGGAGGGGGGATGGTCTCCCAGCAGGAGAGCGGGGGGGGGCACAGGGGGCTGGCTCACCCCATGTGCTATATGGGTTGCAGGTGCAGGGGGAGTTCACCCTGAAGCTGGGCTGGGACCAGCTGGAGCCAAGGCAGGTGGGTGACTCCCAGTCCCTACCCCAGACCCCACTTCCCTTCCAGAGCCGTGGAGAGAACCCAGGAGTCCTGGCTCCCAGCCCCCCTGCTCTAACCCACTAGACCCCACTCCCCTGTAGTGAACTGTGATGGTGCGTTTGCTGCAACCTTCAACCCTAGTGTCTGCTCCTTCCTCCCAGGACCATACACCGGCTATGAACCCCAAGGACTGCAGCCGGGACCGGGTGAGCCCTGGGCGTGGGGCGGGTGGGGTGTGGGGGGGCTGGGGCGGAAGTTGCTGGGTGCTTTGGGGGTTGCCCATGGTGCTCATGATGTCTGGTCTCAGCTCTTTCCCAAACTGTGCTGGCCGGGAGCAGGGACAGTTGGGTGGTGGGATTCCAGAAGACGTGTCCTCCAGCCTTGAGCCCCCACACCCTGACATCCTTCCAGCTCCGTCCCTTCCAGAGGCCTGGCCAGCTCCGTCTGAGAGGGACTGTTCCCCCGGCAGAGATGGAGCCCATCTCGTCCCCTGCTCCTCCCTGCTAATCCCTTTCCTCTCTGTTCCCGGCAGGAGCTCAGAACGGGTTTGGAGTGGCACCAGGTGTACGGGTGAAGCCAGGCAAAGCAGGTGAGTGGAGATCAACTGCCCCACTGAGGACAAAGGCTCCTTTCTCTGCCCACCTTGGCAGGGTGAATCCCTGACCCACTCAGCATAGAAATACTGGAGTTCTCTCTGGGGAGTGTGGCGCTAAAGGAGAATCCCTGTTAGCTCGGAGCAATATAGGGCACCTGACACAAACACACAGTCCCGATCCCCTCCAGCAGTGGGCAGCGCTGTGCACTCTCCCACAAACACGTCTGGCTCTAACCCCTCTCTCCTTTCTGCACAGGCTACGGGGTCCCCGCTGGTTATGGTGCAGGTAGGAGCACCCCCATCTCCCCTTTGCAGTCCTCACTGCCCCGACTCCCAAACCGGGGAGACAAAGGGCTGGGGTTCTGGCGTGTGGGAGAGCTCCTGGCTCTCTCCCACCGGCTGAGCAGAATCCAAAGCACGGCAATTTGGTGCAGGCTGGACACAGGGGTCCCGGCTTTCCCCGCAGAGCTGGGGGAGCCTGCTCCCTTGTGCGATCGCACGACTAGAGACATCCCAGGGCATCGCGGATGGGGGGAACCTCGTCCGCCCCTAGACTGCCCCCATCTGGCTGTTGGCGAGGGGATGGCCATAGTGAGCCTCGAGTATGGAGGGGGAAACTGAGGCACGGGGCTGAGGCTTGGCAAGGTATAAAACCCAGGAGTCCTGACATCCAGGACTGCTGAGCCCTGAGCGGACGTGAACAGCTTCACAAGCCACCACACAGCAGCGACAGGGCGGTGTCAAGCCTCAGCCTCCCACAGACCCCCCACCTGCCCTGCCCCGTGCACGTCCTGACCCACTCTGAGCTGGGGGCTGCCTCCCTTCCGGGGCCCTGGCGTGCAGCGCCGTCCTCCCGAGTGCTGGGACACCCCCACACCCATGCACAGACCCGCCAGGACGTACCCTGCTCACCGCGCCTTGTTCAAAATAGCGCATGGTGCACTCCCCTCGGGCCGAGCCAGCTGGGGACTACAACCCCCAGAATGCTCTGTGGGCTGGGGCCACATGCCCTTGCTGCAGGGTGGAGAGAGCGGGGCGGGAATCGGAGCCCGAGGGCTGGGTGCAGAGCGCGGGCACAACATCTGTGTCCACAGCCCAGCTGCCAGCCACAAAAATGGGCCGTGGGTATCCATGGTGCTACCCTTCGGCTAAACCCACTAGACTCCACTCCCCTCCCAGAGCTGGGGAGAGAACCCAGGAGTCCTAGCTCCCAGCCCCCGGCTCTAACCCATAAGACCCCACTCCCCTCCCAGCGTCCTCATAGATTCCCATTATCCTTTTTCCAGGATTAGGTGGGTATTCCCAGGGTGCAAAACAAAAGCCAGGTGAGTGTAAACAAAGTGGCTGCGGGTCGGGAGTGAGGGGCACCGGCAGAGCTGTGCGGGGCAGGGCTGGGCTAGCAGGGGCTGCGGGTCGGGAGTGAGGGGCACTGGCAGTGCTGGGGGAGGCAGGGCTGGGCTAGCAGGGGCTGTGGGTCAGCACTGACGGACACCGGCAGAGCTGTGTGGGGCAAGGCTGGGCTGGCAGGGGGCTGTGGGTCAGCACTGACGGACACCGGCAGAGCTGCGGGGGCAGGGCTGGGCTAGCAGGGGGCTGTGGGTCAGCACTGACGGACGGACACCAGCAGAGCTGTGTGGGGCAAGGCTGGGCTGGCAGGGGGCTGTGGGTCAGCACTGACGGACACCGGCAGAGCTGTGTGGGGCAAGGCTGGGCTGGCAGGGGGCTGTGGGTCAGCACTGACAGACACCGGCAGAGCTGTGGGGGCAGGGCTGGGCTAGCAGGGGCTGTGGGTCGGGAGTGAGGGGCACCAGCACAGCTGTGTGGGGCTGGGCTGGCAGGAGGCTGTGGGTCAGCACTGAGGGACACCGGCAGAGCTGTGGGGGCAGGGCTGGGCTAGCAGGGGCTGCGGGTCGGGAGTGAGGGGCACCGGCAGAGCTGTGCGGGGCAGGGCTGGGCTAGCAGGGGCTGCGGGTCGGGAGTGAGGGGCACCGGCAGAGCTGGGGGGGGCAGGGCTGGGCTACCAGGGGCTGCGGGTCGGGAGTGAGGGGCACTGGCAGTGCTGGGGGAGGCAGGGCTGGGCTGGCAGGGGCTGTGGGTCGGGAGTGAGGGGCACCGGCAGAACTGTGTGGGGCTGGGCTGGCAGGAGGCTGTGGGTCAGCACTGAGGGACACCGGCAGGGCTGGGGGGGCAGGGCTGGGCTAGCAGGGGCTGCGGGTCGGGAGTGAGGGGCACCAGCAGAGCTGGGGGGGGCAGGGCTGGGCTGGCAGGGGCTGCGGGTCGGGAGTGAGGGGCACCGGCAGAGCTGGGGGGGGCAGGGCTGGGCTGGCAGGGGCTGCGGGTCGGGAGTGAGGGGCACCGGCAGGGCTGGGGGGGGCAGGGCTGGGCTGGCAGGGGCTGCGGGTCGGGAGTGAGGGGCACCGGCAGAGCTGTGCGGGGCAGGGCTGGGCTGGCAGGGGCTGCGGGTCGGGAGTGAGGGGCACCGGCAGAGCTGTGCGGGGCAGGGCTGGGCTGGCAGGGGCTGCGGGTTGGGAGTGAGGGGCACCGGCAGAGCTGGGGGGGGGCAGGACTGGCCTGGCAGGGGCTGCGGGTCGGGAGTGAGGGGCACCGGCAGAGCTGGGTGGAGGCAGGGCCGGGCTAGCAGGGGGCTGTGGGTCAGCACTGAGGGACACCGGCAGAGCTGTGGGGGCAGGGCTGGGCTAGCAGGGGGCTGTGGGTCAGCACTGAGGGACACCGGCAGAGCTGGGGGGGCAGGGCTGGGCTAGCAGGTAGCTGTGGGTCAAGATTGAGGCCCCCCTGTGTGTCTATTTCAGGGTACTTCCATGCTGCGCTGCCCCTGGGAGGTGAGTCAGACCCCACTGCCCCTTATATTCCCATACTACTGTGCCCCTCCAACTGCCCCTTCTCAGGGAGATCAGTGCCTGGCCCTCCCCCCGCACCCTGACCCCTCTGCTTTTCCTCCCCAATAGGCCTCCCTCCCATGCACCCCCCATCAGTGTCCCCATCCCTCTTGATGTGCGCCCCATCCGGTGTCCTCTTCCCCATCCCCCGCCACCTGCTTCTTCACTGTCTCGCTGGAGAGCCCACCTCTCACAGCAATGGCACCTTGAGGAGAGCCCCCTCCAGCTCCCTGGGGGGAGAGAGGCTCACTGAGCAGGGGGGGGGCCCTAAAGGAGTTGAAAGCCCTCCCCCCCACAGGTCCCAACCCCCTGCTAACCATCCCCCACCATTACTCTATCCCTCTCCGCCCCCGATGATCCCACCCCCAAATGCCAGAGCTCACAGTGTGGAGGCCAGATGCTTCATTCTGGGTTCTCCTCCCCACAGGTTTTGGGGCAGGACCCAGAGCCGGCAGCTACCCCACAGCTCAACAAGGTAAGGGGCATAAGCTAGGGCCGGGGCTGGAATAGGGAGGAGCTCCCCCGCGCAGCCCGCGCCCTGCCCCACTCCCCACAGCGCCCCCCTGCTGGGAGAGGCCGGGACTGGAGCACTGCACCCCAATTTGTGGCTGATCTGGATTCTCTTGGCTCTGTAGGCTACCCTGGAGTAGGCGGTGGGTACCTAGTCAATGGAGCACAGCCTGGCTACGGGCATGGTAAGGGGACCTCAAATTATATTCCCTTCCCCCACACACCCAGGCTGAGCCTGTCTGATCTCCCATCTCTCTTCTAGGCTACGGTGCAGGAGGGAACAGTCACCCTGGGGCCGGACTCCAGTCAGGATACGGCAACGGTGTGTCCAGTGACAGAGGGATGGGAGTGAGGGGCACTGGCAGAGCTGGGGGGGGGCAGGGCTGGGCTAGCAGAGGCTGTGGGTTGGGAGTGAGGGGCACTGGCAGAGCTGGGGGGGGAGCCCAGGGCTGGGCTAGCAGGGGCTGCAGGTCGGGAGTGAGGGGCACTGGCAGAGCTGGGGGGGGAGCAGGGCTGGGCTGGTAGGGGCTGCGGGTCGGGAGTGAGGGGCACCGGCAGAGCTGGGGGGGGGCAGGGCCGGGCTAGCAGGGGCTGCGGGTCGGGAGTGAGGGGCACTGGCAGAGCTGGGGGGGGAGCAGGGCGGGGCTGGTTGGGGCTGGGGGTCGGGAGTGAGGGGCACGGGCAGAGCTGGGGGGGGAGCAGGGCTGGGCTGGCAGGGGCTGCGGGTTGGGAGTGAGGGGCACCGGCAGAGCTGAGGGGAGGGGAGCCCAGGGCTGGGCTAGCAGGGGCTGCAGGTCGGGAGTGAGGGGCACCGGCAGAGCTGGGAGGGGCGTGAGCCCAGGGCTGGGCTAGCAGGGGCTGCGGGTCGGGAGCGAGGGGCACTGGCAGAGCTGGGGGGTGAGCCCAGGGCTGGGCTAGCAGGGGCTGCGGGTCAGGAGTGAGGGGCACCGGCAGAGCTGGGGGGTGAGCCCAGGGCTGGGCTGGCAGGGGCTGCGGGTCAGGACTGAGGGGCACCGGCAGAGCTGGGGGGTGAGCCCAGGGCCGGGCTGGCAGGGGCTGCGGGTCAGGAGTGAGGGGCACCGGCAGAGCTGGGCAGGGAGCCCAGTGCTGGGCTGGCAGGGGCTGCGGGTCGGGAGTGAGGGGCACCGGCAGAGCTGGGGCGGGAGCCCAGGGCTGGGCTAGAAGGGGCTGCGGGTCGGGAGTGAGGGGCACCGGCAGAGCTCGGGGGGGGGGAGCCCAGGGCTCGGCTTGCAGGGGATGCGGGTCGGGAGTGAGGGGCACCGGCAGAGCTGGGGGGGGAGCCCAGGGCTGGGCTAGCAGGGGCTGCGGGTCGGGAGTGAGGGGCACCGGCAGAGCTTGGGGGGGGCAGGGCTGGGCTAGCAGGGGCTGCGGGGCGGGAGTGAGGGGCACCGGCAGAGCTGTGGGAGGGGAGCCCAGGGCTGGGCTAGCAGGGGCTGCAGGTCGGGAGTGAGGGGCACCGGCAGAGCTGGGGGGGGGAGCCCAGGGCTGGGCTAGCAGGGGCTGCGGGTCGGGAGTGAGGGGCACCGGCAGAGCTGGGGGGGGAGCCCAGGGCTGGGCTAGCAGGGGCTGCGGGTCGGGAGTGAGGGGCACCGGCAGAGCTGGGGGGGGAGCCCAGGGCTGGGCTAGCAGGGGCTGCGGGTCGGGAGTGAGGGGCACCGGCAGAGCTGGCGGGGGAGCCCAGGGCTGGGCTAGCAGGGGCTGCGGGTCGGGAGTGAGGGGCACCGGCAGAGCTGGGGGGGGAGCCCAGGGCTGGGCTAGCAGGGGCTGCGGGTCGGGAGTGAGGGGCACCGGCAGAGCTGGGGGGGGGGAGCCCAGGGCTGGGCTAGCAGGGGCTGCGGGTCGGGAGTGAGGGGCACCAGCAGAGCTGGCGGGGGAGCCCAGGGCTGGGCTAGCAGGGGCTGCGGGGCGGGAGTGAGGGGCACCGGCAGAGCTGGGGGGGGGAGCCCAGGGCTGGGCTAGCAGGGGCTGCGGGTCGGGAGTGAGGGGCACCGGCAGAGCTGTGGGGGGGGAGCCCAGGGCTGGGCTAGCAGGGGCTGCGGGTCGGGAGTGAGGGGCACTGGCCAAGCTAACTGCCGTGTATTATCCCATCCCCAGGTGCCCGGGCCGCATACTTGGGGCGTTTCGCTGGCCCTGGCACAGATCTCTCAGCTGCTAAATTTGGTGAGTGCTTCTGCCCGGCTCGGGGGGATAGGAAATGGGACCCGGGGCCTTTTGCTCCAATCCGGCCCCAGTGTGGGGAAGTGGCTGGCTCAAGGGGGACACGCCCCCCATCCTGACACCCTGTCTGTGTTGCAGGCCTGGGCCAGCTCCCATACAATGGGCAGCCCCAACAGGCCATGCCCACGGGTCTAGGGGGAGACTACGGCGCTGGGAAATACGGTAGGTGTGGCTAGGGGCACTGGGCTCATACGGGGGGTGGAACTTGTCCAGAGGGTTGTTATAGAGGAGATTGTAGGGGGCAGCCACCCCTCCAGGGGGGTTATTTGGGGCACAGGGGTCTGTGCTAGGCCGCCCAATATCTTAGCCCCCGCACCCTGCACAGAGATGTGGGCTGGGGGCCTGGGATGCCCCCCGCTAACCCTGCCTTGCCTAAACTAACCTTACCCCCCCACCCCGCAGGAGATCCCGGGCATTTCCCCTATGGCCTTCAGCGCCCCGGGCTGGGTGCAGACAGGAAACCGTGCAGCAGCCCTGCTGGGATATCCATTCCCATCCCTGCCCCCAGTGGATGAAGGCACCCGGACGCCGGGGTCCCTGCGTCCCAGGAAAAGCTTCCTGGGGCCTCAGCACCACTCTCCTTCCCAGCCCTTGGTGGGATCTCCCACTCCCCTGCTGATCTCCCACCACCACTGTGTTTCCTCCTCCAGGTGGCACGGGGCAGCTGATGTACAGGGCTCAGCCGGCTGGGCCCAGTGCCCTGGATGGTAAGAAATGCTCAGGGGCTGCCCAGAGAGGTGCCCGCTCTCCTCCCGCGTCTGGACACACGGGTGTCCATCCCCAGGGGCTCAAAGCCCCTTCCCTGTGCTAATTTCCTCCTTCCACCACTGCAGGCAACGGGAACGGACCAGGATATGCGAACGGAGGGGACCTGCAGGCTAACGGACTGGCTGCTGGTAGGAGCCCTCCTGACCCCAGCATCCCCTCCTGGGACTGGAGTAGCGGGAGCTCCCCCCACAGCCGGCGCTCCTGCCCCACTCCCGTCAGCGCCCCCTGCTGGGAGAGTCTGGGACTGGAGTAGCGGGAGCTCCCCCCACAGCCGGCGCTCCTGCCCCACTCCTCTCAGCGCCCCCTGCTGGGAGAGTCTGGGACTGGAGTAGCGGGAGCTCCCCCCACAGCCGGCGCTCCTGCCCCACTCCTCTGAGTGCCCCCTGCTGGGAGAGTCTGGGACTGGAGTAGCGGGAGCTCCCCCCACAGCCGGCGCTCCTGCCCCACTCCTCTGAGTGCCCCCTGCTGGGAGAGTCTGGGACTGGAGTAGCGGGAGCTCCCCCCACAGCCGGCGCTCCTGCCCCACTCCTCTGAGTGCCCCCTGCTGGGAGAGTCTGGGACTGGAGTAGCGGGAGCTCCCCCCACAGCCGGCGCTCCTGCCCCACTCCCGTCAGCGCCCCCTGCTGGGAGAGTCTGGGACTGGAGTAGCGGGAGCTCCCCCCACAGCCGGCGTTCCTGCCCCACTCCTGTCAGCGCCCCGTGCTGGGAGAGTCTGGGACTGGAGTAGCGGGAGCTCCCCCCACAGCCGGCGCTCCTGCCCCACTCCCGTCAGCGCCCCCTGCTGGGAGAGTCTGGGACTGGAGTAGCGGGAGCTCCCCCCACAGCTGGCGCTCCTGCCCCACTCCCGTCAGCGCCCCAGGCTAACCCTTGTCTCTCTTGCAGGGGGATACAAGCCACTCACAGCAGGACAAGCTCCCGGGGGCTATGGACTAACTCCAGCAGTATACGGTAGCAGTATGGGGGGGCGGGGGAAGAGTCCACATTGTATCTGAAACCGCTCTTGCGTGTGTGTCCTATGCCCTCTAGTGCTGTCCACAGAGAACGATTCTCCTTTGGGCAGCAGAGACCAGGACAGCCTGTGACCTGTTCTCATCTGCTCTCATCCCCTTTTAGGAGGCAAGGAGGCCAAGTATGGCCTGAACGGCTTTCTGGGGAATGGATACAGAGGTAAGACTTGGGGAAGGCACGTGTATCGGTGGGGTGTGAGTCTCGGAGATGGGGGAGAGGTGTGAATCCTGCAGGCGGTTTTCTGGGGGGAGGGCATAGGCTAAAGGAGCCGACTCTCTGCAGTTTGGCTAAGGGCTTGAGGCAGGAAGTGGCTGCAAATATCACAGCAGTGTGAACTTCAGGGGGGTTATTTCAGGGAAGCGGGGGTGCAGCAGGTAAGATATATGATGGTATGTCCCATGCAGAATCTATGCCCTGTTGTCTAGTGAAGGGGGGAGGCAGGAGCTCCGGGAGGGACTGGCCGCCTATCACTCTGTGTGTGGGCATCCCTTAGAGATGCACCAGCCTCCACTCACCCTTGACGATGTGCCGCTCTCTTGAAGCTCTGACCCCATGTCTCTCTTTATTCCAGGTCGCTGCCCTCCGGGGAAGTGCTGAATGCCGGACCTTCACCTGGGGAACTCCACGCCACAGGATGGCACGAGCCGGCTGCTTCTGGTGCTAAGAGAAACAAGAATTTCTCCTGATATAAATTATCATCTCTTTCTCTTTTTTTTCCTCTTTATTTTTAATGGCTAGAGATCTGTCTTTTTAAAGGAAAAACAAATGGTGACTGTCAATTTAACTTGTTTTTGGAAAGCGAGGCTGCAACATTTCTGGTGACCCCTGACTAGGGTGACCAGATAGCAAGTGTGAAAAATTGGGACGGGGGTGAGGGGTAATTGGCACCTATATAAGAAAAAACCCAAATATCCGGACTGTCCCTATAAAATCGGGACATCTGGTCACCCTACCCAACCTCCCTGCCTCTTTGGTCTTGGCCAGTGAGGTGAGAAGGATTTTAAGGGTAGGTCAGTCCAGGAATATGGGATGCACAGAGGGGGTGACTCAGTTGTTAACTCCCCTTCACTGGATAGGCAGCGAATATTCGTTTGTAGCCAGAGGGTGGGGTGTGGGAGTGTTTGTAATAAAGATCCCGCACAAAGCTGAAGTCTCAAGATCTTTGTACGCCGTCCCGGTTACACTGGGGGCAGTTCACACCTCTC
The DNA here is from genome assembly GCF_020497125.1 of Mauremys mutica. Classification (NCBI taxonomy): domain Eukaryota; kingdom Metazoa; phylum Chordata; order Testudines; family Geoemydidae; genus Mauremys; species Mauremys mutica. The sequence goes on from NC_059075.1 coordinate 155,616,191, forward strand.
CCAGCAATCGGCGCAGGGTCTCGGAAGAGTCAGGCAGACGTTGGTTCTCCTCCAGTCGCGTTTGAAAGCGTCCCTTTGCCATCCTAGCAGCTAGAGTCTTAATTACAAATAAAAATTAAAGCCGAGTCTCTGGAAAACAATGGAGGGTGGGCTGTCCAGGCAACCATGGCTAGTCCTACCTACCCCGGAAAAGGGGAGATGGTGGGTTTTCTCCCCCGCCCCGAATGAAATGTGGGGCCTTGGTTTTCAGCCCCCCACGTGCAAGCCATCCATGCAGGTCGTCTCCCCACTCCCCAGGCTGCTGGCTTGCCCAGTGGGGGGAACTGGATATGGGACACCCTGGGGAAGTTCTGGACCCTCCCCACCCAAGGGTGGGGGCTAGGGTAGTTATTGGGGCTGCCCCTGTACATGGGGGGGGCTGCCCCTGTGGAGGGCTGGGGGTTTCCAGGGGGCATTGTCCTGGGAGGATGTCCCCTCCCTGTGGGGTGGGGGTTGGAGGGCAGAGGGGGCTGCCGTTGGGGGGGGCTGCGCCTGTGGAGGGCTGGGGGTTTCCAGGGGGCATTGTCCTGGGAGGCTGTCCCCTCCCTGTGGGGTGGGGGTTGGAAGGCAGAGGGGGCTGCCATGGGGGGGGGCTGCGCCTGAGGGGGCGAGCCAGGGGAAGGGTTGGCCACACTTTGGTTGCCCCAGTGCATTGTGGGCGGGAACGTCACTTGGCTGCGCTCCCCCCGGCAGGGCCGAGCTGGAGTGGGCGTGGCGAACGAGAGGGGAGGCGGGGCCATGCCGGCCTCTCGCCTCTGATTGGCTAACGAGGTGTTGGCGGGAGGCGGTTGGCGGCTCGCGCCGCGCCGGGGGAGATTTTGGCGCCAGGACAAAGCGGCGGTTGGGCTGGCTCGGGGCGCGCGCGCGGGAAAGGGCTGCGGGGGAGCCCGTCACATCCGGGTACCTGGAGGGGAGCGAGCGCGGCGCCCCCGCCCCGCGGGGACCGGGGAGGAGGTGAGGCCCCAGGGGCCCCCGCTGGCCCCGCCCCCTGCCACACCCCGCCCACGGGCCCCGCTCGCGTCAGGCGGGGCGCGGGGTCCCCCGGCTGAGGCCAAGGGGGGGCCACCCCCCCCGCCGGGCCCCCTCCCCCCGCCGAGCCCCGCCCCCCAATACCCCCCCACTGGACCCCCCTCCCCCTACACCACCCAACCCCCCTGCCGAGCCCCGCCCCCATCAGCCCCTGCTGAGCCCCGCCCCCCAATGCCCCCCACTGGACCCCTCCCTCCCTACGTCAGGCCCCCCTACCCCTACCCCACCCAACCCCCCTGCTGAGCCCTGCCCCCCAATACCCCCCCACTGGACCCCCCTCCCTACCCCACCCAACCCCCCTGCCGAGCCCCGCCCCCCAATACCCCCCCACTGGACCCCCCTCCCCCTACCCCACCCAACCCCCCTGCTGAGCCCTGCCCCCCAATACCCCCCACTGGACCCCTCCCTCCCTTCGTCACGCCCCCCTCCCCCTACCCCACCCAACCCCCCTGCTGAGCCCTGCCCCCCAATACCCCCCCACTGGACCCCTCCCTCCCTACGTCAAGCCCCCCTCCCACCACCCAACCCCCGCCAGCCCCCCTGCCGAGCCCCGCCCCCCACTGGACCCCTCCCTCCCTCCCTACGTCAAGCCCCCCTCCCACCACCCAACCCCCGCCAGCCCCCCTGCCCCCCAATACCCCCCCACTGGACCCCTCCCTCCCTACGTCAAGCCCCCCTCCCCCTACACCACCCAACCCCTTCCAACCCCCCTGCCGAGCCCTGCCCCCATCCGCCCCCTGCTGAGCCCAGCCCCCCAATACCCCCCACTGGACCCCCCTCACCCTACACCACCCAACCCCTGCCGAGCCCCGCCCCCATCAGCCCCTGCTGAGCCCCGCCCCCCAATGCCCCCCACTGGACCCCTCCCTCCCTACGTCAGGCCCCCCTCCCCCTACCCCACCCAACCCCCCTGCTGAGCCCCGCCCCCAATACCCCCCCACTGGACCCCTCCCTCCCTACGTCAGGCCCCCCTCCCCCTACCCCACCCAACCCCCCTGCTGAGCCCCGCCCCCAATACCCCCCACTGGACCCCTCCCTCCCTACCCCACCCAACCCCCCTGCCGAGCCCCGCCCCCCAATACCCCCCCACTGGACCCCCCTCCCCCTACCCCACCCACCCCCCCTGCTGAGCCCTGCCCCCCAATACCCCCCACTGGACCCCTCCCTCCCTACGTCAAGCCCCCCTCCCCCTACCCCACCCAACCCCCCTGCTGAGCCCCGCCCCCCAATACCCCCCCACTGGACCCCTCCCTCCCTACGTCAAGCCCCCCTCCCCCTACCCCACCCAACCCCCCTGCTGTGCCCTGCCCCCCAATACCCCCCACTGGACCCCTCCCTCCCTACGTCAAGCCCCCCTCCCCCTACACCACCCAACCCCTTCCAACCCCCCTGCCGAGCCCCGCCCCCATCAGCCCCCTGCTGAGCCCGCCCCCAATACCCCCCCCACTGGACCCCCCCTCCCCCTACACCACCCAACCCCTGCCGAGCCCCGCCCCCATCAGCCCCCTGCTGAGCCCCGCCCCCAAGACCACCCACTGGACACCTCCCTCGCTTTGTCTTGGCCCCCTCGCGCTACACCACCCAACCCCTGCCAACCCCCCTCCTGAGCCCTGCCCCCTGCTGAGCCCCGCCCCCCAATACCCCCCACTGGACCCCTCCCTCCCTACGTCAAGCTCCCCTCCCCCTACACCACCCAACCCCTGCCAACCCCCCTGCCGAGCCCCGCCCCCATCAGCCCACTGCTGAGCCCCGCCCCCCAATACCCCCCACTGGAGACCTCCCTGCGTATGTCAAGCCCCCCTCCCACCACCCAACCTCTGCCAGCCCCCCTGCTGAGCCCTGCCCCCATCAGCCCCCTGCTGAGCCCTGCCCCCCTATATTCCCCCACTGGACCCCCCTCACCCTACCCCACCCAACCCCTGCCAGCCACCCCCGCCGAGCCCTGCCCCCCAATGCTCCCCCCAATGCTCCCCCCACTGGACCCCTCCCTCCCTACATCAAGCTCCCCTCCCCCTACCCCACCCAACCCCTGCCAGCCCCCCTGCCGAGCCCCTCCCCCCCACGCCAGTGCCCCCCACCAGACCCTGCCAGTGGCCCCCCCAAGGCCCCCATAGACCCTCCCCCCTCCCAAGGGACCCCCTACTTGATCCCTCTGCCCCACGAGGGGTCACAACGTGAACTCTCCCATTCAAGCCAAGGCGGAAGCTGTGCCGGGGTGACCCCAACCCACACTCATTCCAAGGGGCCCTGGCCTGGAGACCCCCCCCAGCCCCATGCCAACGGGTGCTGACCAGGAAACCCCAAGCCCCCCATCCCCAGCCCCTGGGCGCTCTCCCCAGCGGTGCCCGGCCATGCTGCTGACCCCGGGTGCTGTTTTTCCCTTTTCCTGCAGCGCCTCCCTCTGGCAGAGCCGGCCATGCCGCTGCCCCTGGACTGCGCGGGGGCCGAGTCCCAGCTGAGCCGCACGCCCCTGCCGGTGCCTGTGCCGGCCTTCTTCCAGGAGGCCGAGCGCAGCTTCTCGGCGAAGAGGCCAGGCCGCCCGCTCAGCTACACCCTCCCGCCCCGACCGCGCCACAAGGGCACCTTGACTGTCAGCCGGGTCTTCGCCGGCCGCCAACCACAGCCCTGGAGCCAGCCCCGGCCGCGCAGCGTCTCCTTCGGCGGCTCCCACGCCCGGGCGCTGGCCCCCCGCAGCCGCCTCTACGACCCCACCCGCAGAGAGCCCTTCTTCAGCCAGTGCTTCCAGCTGCTGGGCCGGCTGGGGCGTGGCTCCTTCGGGGAGGTGTATAAGGTAAGGGGGGGGACACCTGGGGTGGGAGATCCCAGCTGGGGGTGGGGTTTGGGGGATGCCTAGGGTGGGTAGATTAGGGGGATCCCAGCTGGGGAATGAGCATGATTCTCAACCTGAGCCTGTCCCCACTGGTGGCTGATCTGTGTGCAGCAAGGAGGATGAGTATGGAGTTATTCTGTGGGGCAGAGTTGTGAGGAAGGAGGGAATCTGTCGGGGGAGCTGGGTCCTGGCCCTACCCTCCCCATCTGATCTGTCCCCCACAGGTGCGCAGCAAGGAGGACGGGCGGCTGTACGCAGTGAAGCGCTCGGTGGAGCCATTCCGGGGCGCCGGCGACCGGCAGCGCAAGCTGGCCGAGGTGCGGAAGCACGAGCGGGTGGGGCGCCACCCCAACTGCGTGAGCTTCGTGCGGGCCTGGGAGGAGCGGGGTCAGCTGTACATCCAGACAGAGCTGTGCCCGGCCAGCCTGCTGCAGCACTGCGAGGGGCGCGGGACGCTGCCCGAGGGCCAGGTGCGGGCCTGCCTCTGGGACCTGCTGCAGGCGCTGCGCCACCTGCACGCCTGCGGGCTGCTGCACATGGACGTCAAGCCGGCCAACGTCTTCCTCACCGAGCGCCGTGTCTGCAAGCTGGGCGACTTTGGCCTGGTGCTGGAGTTGGACCGTGGAGACCTGAGTGACGCCCAGGAGGGCGACCCGCGCTACATGGCACCGGAGCTGCTGCGGGGAGAGTACAGTGAGGCGGCTGATGTCTTCAGGTGGGCCCGCTAGAGCCACGGATAGAACCCAGGAGTCCTGACTCCCAGCCCGACCCCTCTATCCACTAGACCCATCCCCTGGCTTTCAGTCTGCACACCCCCTTTCTGGACCACCACCCCTTCGCTGCCCCGTGTGCTCTGAGTCCAGGCACCCTGGCGTGTGGCAGGGAGCAGAGGATTCTGGGAAGCCAGCTCCTGGCTGACCCAGCGTGCGCCTCTCTCTTCCAGCCTTGGCATGACTATCCTGGAAATCGCCTGCAATATGGAGCTGCCCAATGGAGGGGAGGGCTGGCAGCAGCTCCGGCAGGGCTACTTGCCTCCCGAATTCACTGCCGGTAAGTGGGGGTCTCCTGTCCTGGCACAGATGGAGCTGCTGATGGCTACTCAGTGTGCCATGGACCCTACTTCACACAGGGAAACCTGCTGGAATTGGCATTCAGTCTGGTGGTCAGAGCGGGGAGGGGGGCTGGGAGGCAGGACTCCTGGGTTCCATCCCAACAGAGTAGTGTCTGTCTAGTGCCGTGATACTGACAAGCAACAAGTGGCTCTTTAATGTGTCTCCTTGCGGCTCTTTGCAGCGCATGATATTAAAACACTGATTTAATTATTAACCAATCAGGATGATTTTTACAATGTTATTAACCGATTGTAGTCGATAAAATAATACTTGATCAATCATTTTGCTGTGAGACTAAGATACAGTAAAATCTCAGTTATGAAAACCAGCGTTATGAACTGATCAGTAAACCACACACCTCATTTGGAACAGGAAGTACAAATCAGGCATCAGCAGAGATGGGCGGGGGGGAGGTAAATTCAGTACAGTACTGTGTTAAGGGTAAACGACTTTAAAAAGGGAAAGTAGCAAATTTCTCCGGCATAGTGAAGTTTCAAACTGTATTAAGTCAATGCTCAGTTGTAAACTTTTAAAAGAACAACCATAACGTTTTGTTCAGAATTACGAACAACCTCCATTCCCTTGGAACTCTGAGGTAGCGGGTGTGTGTATATAAAAACTAAATATTTCCTTCACACTGTTTAAAAATGAATCTATAGTAAATGAAACAACGAATTCACACAACTGTGGCTCTTCAGCATAATGTTGATTCCTAATTTGGCTTCTGAACCACTGAGGTCAGTATCACTGGTCTAGTGCAGTGGCTCTCAAGGTTTCCAGACTCCTGTCCCGCTTTCAGGAGTCTGATTTGTCTTGCCTAGCCCCAAGGTTCACCTCACTTAAAAATGACTTACTTACAAAATCAGACATAAAAACACACAAGTGTCACAGCACACTATTACTGAAAAATGGCTGACTTTCTCATTTTACCATATAGTTACAAAACAACTGGAATTAGGGCTGTCACTCGATTTAAAAAAAATTAATAGTGGTAATCGCACTGGTAAAGAATAGTAGAATACCATTTATTTAAATATTTTCTACATTTTAAAATATATTGATTTCAATTACCACACAATACAAAGTGTACAGTGCTCACTTTATTTTGTTACACATATTTGCACAGTAAAAAACAAAAGAAATCATATTTTTCAGTTCACCTAATACAAATAATGTAGTGCAATCTCTTTATCATGAAAGCTGAACTTACAAATGTAGAAATATGTACAAAAAATAACTCCACTCAAAAATAAAACAATGTCAAACTTTAGAGCCTACTCAGTCCTACTTCTTGTTCAGCCCATCACTCAGACAAGCAAGTTTGTTTATATTTGCAGGTGATAATGCTGCCTGCTTCTTATTTACAATGTCACCTGAAAGTGAGAACAGGCGGTCACATGGCACTGTTATAGCCGATGTCACAAGATACGTACGTGCCAGATGCGCTAAAGATTCATATGTCTGTTCATGCTTCAGCCTTCCAGAGGACATGCGTCCATGCTGATGACAGGTTCTGCTCCATAACAATCCAGAGCAGTGCAAACGACACATGTTCCTTTTCATTATTTGAGTCAGATGCCACCAGAAGAAGGTTGATTTTTTTTTACAGGTTCAGTTCTGTAGTTTCCACATCAGAGTGTTGCTCTTTTAAGATTTCTGAAAGCATGTTCCACACCTCGTCCCTCTCAGATTTGGAAGGCACTTCAGATTCTTAAACCTTGGGTCGAGTGCTGTAGGTATCTTTAGAAATCACACATTGGTACCTTCTTTGCATTTTGTCAAATCTGAAGTGAGTGTTCTTAAAATGAACAACATGTGCTGCGTCATCTGCGAGTGCTTTAACATGAAATATATGGCAAAATGCAGGTAAAACAAAGCAGGAGACATACAATTCTCCCCCAATTCTCAGTCACAAATTTAATTATTATTATTTTTTAACGAGCGTCATCAGCATGGACACATGTCCTCTGGAATCGTGGCTGAAGCATGAAGGGGCATACGAATCTTTAGCGCATTTGGCACGTAAATATCTTGCGATGCCAGCTACAACAGTGCCATGCGAATGCTTGTTCTCACTTTCAGGTGACATTGTAAATAATAAGTGAGCAGCATTATCTCCTGTAAATGTGAACAAACTTGTTTGAGCGATTGGCTGAACAAGAAGTAGGCCTGAGTGGACTTGTAAAAAATCTACATTTGTAAGTTGCACTTTCACAATAAAGAAATTGCACTACAGTACTTGTATGAGGTGAACTGAAAAATATGATTTCTTTGTTAATCATTTTTACAGTGCAAATATTTGTAATAAAAATAATATAAAGTGAGCCCAGTACACTTTGTATTCTGTGTTGAAATCAACATTTGAAAATGTAGAAAAATGTCAAAATTTAATAAATGTAAATTGGTATTTAAATTATTTAACAGTGCGATTAAAAGCGTGATTAATTTTTTGAGTTGAGTTAACTGCAATTAATCGACAGCCCTAACTGGAATATCAGTATTGTATTTGCATTTCAGTGTGTAGTATATAGAGCAGAATAAACAAGTCATTGGATGCAATTTTAGTTTGGACAGACTTTGCTAGTGCTTTTTCTGTAGCCTGCTGTAAAACACGGTGACTATCTGGATGAGTTGATGTACCCCCTGGCCCTGGGAGACCTGTGCATACCCCGAGGGGAACGCATACCCCTGGTTGAGAACCGCTGGTGCAGTGGTTAAAGAAGGCAGGACTGGAAGTGAAGGGCACTAGGGGGCACTGTGCTGCAGGGAGATGGGTGGGGCTCAGTAGGGGGCGCTGCTGACATCTCTCCCTGGCCCAGGTCTCTCCTCAGAGCTGCGGGCGCTGCTGGCTGCCATGCTGGACCCCAATCCCCGGCTCCGGCCCTCGGTGGAGGCGCTGCTCAACTCCAGCATCATGCGCAAGACAGAGAAGTGGCGCAAGCTGACGCTGCTGGTGCAGGACGGACTCCTGAGAGCTGCCTCCTTGTGCCAGGTGAGTTCTGGGCGGGGGGGAGCACGTCAGTCCTTACCCGCAGCCCCCAACTCTGCCGGTGCCCCTCACTCCCGACCCGCAGCCCCTGCTAGCCCAGCCCTGGGCTCCCCCCCCAGCTCTGCCGGTGCCCCTCACTCCCGACCTGCAGCCCCTGCTAGCCCAGCCCTGGGCTCCCTGCCCAGCTCTGCCGGTGCCCCTCACTCCCAACCCGCAGCCCCTGCTAGCCCAGCCCTGGGCTCCCTGCCCAGCTCTGCCTGTGCCCCTCACTCCCGACCCGCAGCCCCTGCTAGCCCAGCCCTGCCCCCCTCCAGCTCTGCCGGTGCCCCTCACTCCCAACCCGCAGCCCCTGCTAGCCCAGCCCTGGGCTCCCCTCCCTCCCAGCTCTGCTGGTCCCCCCCTCACTCCCAACCTGCAGCCCCTGCTAGCCCAGCCCTGGGCTCCCCCCCCCCCCCGCTCTGCCGGTGCCCCTCACTCCCGACCCGCAGCCCCTGCTTGCCCAGCTTTGGGCTACCCCCCTCCCCGCTCTGCCGGTGCCCCTCACTCCCGACCCGCAGCCCCTGCTAGCCCAGCCCTGGGCTCCCCCCCACCCCGCTCTGCCGGTGCCCCTCACCCCCCACCCGCAGCCCCTGCTAGCCCAGCCCTGGGCTCCCTGCCCAGCTCTGCCGGTGCCCCTCACTCCCGACCCGCAGCCCCTGCTAGCCCAGCCCTGGGCTCCCCTCCCTCCCAGCTCTGCTGGTCCCCCCCTCACTCCCGACCTCTAGCCCAGCCCAGCCCAGGCCTCCCCTCAGCTCTGCTGGTGCCCTTCAGTCTTGTTGGTTGAACTTTTCTCTTCTCGCTCCCCCACTCAGGGCGTTGGGAGTTTTGTGCGTTGGCTGTGGGCTGCCCTGTGCCTGCCGGCGCGCTGGCTCTCCAGCTGGCATCGCAGCGTGCCCGTTACCCCGCCCTGCTCCCCGCTACTTGCCACCCTGCTGGATAGCAGCTTCTCCTGGGACGAGGAGGAGGAGGAGGAGGAAGATGGGAGCCTGGGGGAGGATGTGTTCGAGGTATCGGGAGTCTGCGGGCGGCATAAC